>NW_027509053.1:657500-1020000 GCF_051911475.1 Siphateles boraxobius
CTGTCTCCATGCACGCTGTCGGTTCTGAGGAGGTGGTGGAACTGATGGCTGTTGGCCTGGTGGAAAAGACGACCAACCCTGAGAGTGCGATGGTGGAACCGATGGCTGTTGGCACGGCTGAAGAGAAGACCAACCCTGAGAGTGCGATGGTGGAACCGATGGCTGTTGGCACGGCTGAAGAGAAGACCAACCCTGAGAGTGCGATGGTGGAACCGATGGCTGTTGGCACGGCTGAAGAGAAGACCAACCCTGAGAGTGCGATGGTGGAACCGATGGCTGTTGGCCTGGTGGAAAAGACGACCAACCCTGAGAGTGCGATGGTGGAACTGATGGCGGTTGGCCTGGTGGAAAAGACGACCAACCCTGAGAGTGCGATGGTGGAACCGATGGCTGTTGGCACGGCTGAAGAGAAGACCAACCCTGAGAGTGCGATGGTGGAACCGATGGCTGTTGGCCTGGTGGAAAAGACGACCAACCCTGAGAGTGCGATGGTGGAACTGATGGCGGTTGGCCTGGTGGAAAAGACGACCAACCCTGAGAGTGCGATGGTGGAACTGATGGCGGTTGGCCTGGTGGAAAAGACGACCAACCCTGAGAGTGCGATGGTGGAACTGATGGCGGTTGGCCTGGTGGAAAAGACGACCAACCCTGAGAGTGCGATGGTGGAAAAGACAAATCAGAATTCCCAGGCCAGACATGCCACCCAGGAAAGTGCTGGGCCCCAGGCCAGTCTGTGCCAGATGGAGATGTGTCTACAAGCCCAGTGTCTGTGTGCGTAATAGAAGACACTGCAGTTCCAGTTCGTGCACATTTACGTTGGCGTATAACTGCCTCACCCTCCCGATTTTCAGGCTCCTGGAACTCAATGGCAACATGTCCATGTTCAACAGGTGCAGATGGGAGTTCTCTAGGCTTTGGCAGTGGCTCCTTTGCCAAACCAACAGGCTGGGGAAGCTCCACTCCTTGTAGCAAGGTGTCCCGGTCAGTTCTTTTCTGTCTGTCGAGAAGCCTGGGAAAGAATAACAGACATTTTTAGCTTTACCCACAGTACATTTACAAAACATCTCTACTGATTTGTTTTTATAAACTATGTACACTAAACTATTCAAAAACTATCCATCACTTGGATACTTCAGCATTAAAGGAACACGCCGACTTTTTGGGACTTTAGCTTATTCACCGTATCTCCGAAGCACTGCTACTTCTGTGGAGTGATTTACTCCAACTCTGAGCAAACTCTCTGCTCCTCACCAGTTCTCAGGTGCTGCGAGTAAATCACTCCGTCCAAGTAGCAGTGCTTCACCTTCTGAGAATATACTTCCCAGTATGTATATGGTTAGAAGAAGCCTGCGTCTCATATGGCCTTGTTATTTGTACACACTGTTGCTATACAAATCACAACATGTAAATAGGAAAATGTTGATGTTATTTTGTCACTTATTGGGAGCAGTATGCTAGATGGAGCCATTTACCTCCAGTATTTGTGCTAAGCTAGGCCAGCGGTGGGGGCGTCGGATAGAGTTACAGCACGCACGTAGATTAGAAGGGTATGTATGGACTTATCTGACTCTGGGGGATACGGTGAATAAGCTAAAGTCCCAAAAAGTCAGCGTGTTCCTTTAACATTCAGCAATATTATCAATTTGACTATACTGACATTATTGGACAATAACTAAACTGATAACATTACAGCTGATTTATAGCCGAATTGACCTCATTTCGTAATTGATGAACTTCGCACTTTGTGAACATTATCAGAGAAAAACAGACTGTGGAATGTCTCAACTGACAAATCAGAATCAAGCATTTCAGAAAGCTGTGTAATAAGCAATAACGTATTCTAAACCGTAACATTCTGAATTTCTGAAAAGCTTTTGTGAAACAATGTATGCATTTATTACCAAATTTTTTAAATCCTTTTTTTGGCAGACATATAAAAGGTTGCAAGTTTCAAAATGAGACGGTGTCTGAAAACAATGTATACATTTAATGTATGTTATATACAAATACATGTGGAATAGAGAATAGTTCAAAAGATTTATTATTTCAGAAGTGCAGTCGTTCATCATAGGAATAGATTTCATATTACTGAAGTGAATTTAGGAAGCTGAAATCCAACTCACCATGAAGACACTGTGGTGTTGTTTATAGTAACTAGCACCAAGTTGGTCTGGTCTAGTAGCTCTCTGCAGTCTTCAAGCAGCTGCTTGATGTGGCTATAAATCATCACAATTGCCTGAGGAATGGGAAAGGTTTTGCCCTTGTTATCTTTAGGCCTATTTCTGGCTTCCCTGAATTCCTTCAGAAGCTTGAGTGCAACACATTCTGAAACCCTGTTGGCATCAGGTCTCTGGGCAGCCTGACCATGAGTCATGAACAGTCTGTGAATAAAAAGATGCATGATTGTATTATGTATGATTAGTATTCTATGGTTCATTATAGCTTTGTAAACATATAGACTGATTATGTTTTGGAATTGTATGGCAATGAGAGATAGACTTTATGATCTATCCTGGATCTCATCAAAACAGTTTTTTGAAAGTATTTTTAACCTTTGAAAGGAATTAAATTATACAGGGAGCATTCAACAAGACTCAAATTTAACACCGGTGCACTACAATTTAACTCACCTCTCAGCTGCTTGCTGACCAGGGGCTGAGCCACTACGCTTCCGAGAAGCTCTCCAAGGACCTTCCAAGGTCTTTTTCTTGCACTTAAGGGAATACTTGGAGGGGGACTGATCAATGGTATGCAAATACGAATACAACCGCAAGATCTCTGCTATCTCGTTAGTTGATAAACCAGTGATCGTGCGGTTGAGACTGACGAGATAGCCTGCCAGGTTATCCACTGCCTCCCATCCAGGAACACCCCTTGAATCACATCTACTGTCCTAGAAATGGAAACAAAAACAGAATCCTGGATTAGGAAATTATTTTGATACTTTGATAAACCATTCACAAATTACAAGCATCAGGTATTAGAAACTTTACCGGAGCTGGTGTGCTGGGCCCAGCACAGGAAATGTCTTCAATGTCAGGACTGTAAGAGCCACCACTTGGCACACTGGTTTCCTAGATTTTTTAAAAACATTTTAAAGAGAAGAATAAACTTCAGTTACAAAATTGACTGTTCAAATTGACTATTATTAATCTTTTAATTAAATGAACGTTTAATCATGAAGCAACTCATTCATTGCTCCTAAAAACATTAACATTCCTATGTAATTTTAATTCAAAACGATCAAGAAAATTGACATTACCAGAGGTGAGATCAATGAATCACCATGACTGCTGGAACTTGCAAGGGTGTGTGTGCCCAAATTGAGGTCTGCCGCATCACATATTGTGACATCCAGACACTCATCCTCCTGAACTTCAACCTCCATCTCTGGCAAGGCGATTTCATGTTGCTCCAGTGGAGAAAGCAGGTCTCCTCTGTCAGACTGTGCCAGCAAGTACTCCACAGCTATACGCTCATCTGCCATAAAGATTCAATAAACATTTTGTAATAAGAGCTATATATCAGGCTAAAGCAGTAGGCTACAGTGCATGTGATGAATGTAGTGTTGCTAATGAAAAATCTATTTTGCGATTAACATGAAAAATGTAAAAGCAAAAATCACAAAAGAAAAACTAAAACAAATACACTTCAACTTCACAAACTGACATATCTTATAACTAGGAACAAGCACCTTTACAGCAATGATCAGTCATGAAAACGATGGTCTGATTGGTTAGCGTTCAGGCAGCATGCAAAGCCTTTGAAAACACACAGTGATGCCTGGAATCACCATCGTAATAGTGTGTACAATGGTGAATCTTACCAGTGGGTTTCCCAGGAGGTTTGAATTCTGTCAGGAGTGCACATCCAAGGACTCTGTTGCTGAGGACATTCATGTGGGACATTAAACGTACATCATACATTTTAGTAAGTGATGTACCACTCATGTCCACAGCTTGATGAGCTCGGTTGATGTTCCACCTAGATGCACCCTCAAGCATGTACATCTGCGTATGTAGTGCATTACATCTCCAACCTGAAAGACAATGTTTCACATGATTAAAATACTATTATATAACCCCCCACTCAGAACCACCAGGCCTAAGAAAAAGGTTTGTTTCCAATTTGGTGCCTTTAATTTTCGAAGTCAGCAACTTCAGTATTGTGACAACACTATTTAAATATATGCATAATATTGTTTTATAATTTCAATTTACCTGGAATAAAAGTGCACTGGTGGCGATGGAAGCTTTCCAGAGAGGAGGACCCTCTGCCACACCTCAGTACATCCAGAACCTTGTCACCCTTCTGTAAACCGGAGCCCAGTTTTGTGTACAACTGAACACCGGGTGGATCTTGGATGCAAGGTAAGTGTTTCTGCTGTACCTCCCACACACGTGTCATGCTCTCTGGATTGATGAGGCGCAAACCAGTGGTGTCGGTCAGTTCCCACATGGAGTCCAGCAGTCCTTGTATCAAGACACGAGTTTCTTCAACTCCGCGTGTCCTCCTCCTGCAGTGCTTGGCCAGCTCACTGGAGGTGATGCTTGACAGGATTTGGGCCTCTGTTGAAATATGACCCCCATGTTTTTTTAAAAGCATGGTCTTTTTCGCCTCTTTAAGACGAGAGATGTCATCCTTGTCCCATTCAAATATACAGCTGGACAACTTGGAGCAGAAAGTGCCATACAGTGGATGGTGCTCCGTTGTAAGGCCAGCAGTAAACCGCCGCATGAAGTGGAACACATCAAGTCGCACTGTGATATTCCATGGTCGGAACCAGGTAAGAACTGGAGTCACGCCTACACCAATGAGAAACAAGGAGTGATTGTTTTCTCAGATTTACATTTGCATCATTAAAGAAATATAATAATGCTGTTTTACATAAGCTTTTGTCTACTTGATTGCAAACACTGAACAGGGTTCTCATAGTAAATTGCTACTGTAAATAGAAATTAAGAATTTTAGAACCATTGTAAATAGATCTAAAAAAATATAAATTTCTATAGTAAATAGTTCTAAAAATTCTCTTTATGAGTGTTCTTAAAGAATATGAACAAACACCTAGAAAAACCATGTACAGGAATGAAATTTAGTTTTTAGTAATTTAGAAACATGCCTGAAATGGTTGCTAATATGAATTAGAAATACAAACACATTCATATTAGGTAAAGACTTAATGTAACAAACCTGTCTCGCTGCAGCAGTCCCGGTCAACGTAAATCACAGCTGGCTCTGGCTCCCCAGCATCCTTGTATCGCTTTACGATGCCCTGACACAAGTCATCTATGCCAGCTCCCTCACCAGTGGTTAGGACACAGTTCAGGACTTGGCCAAACTCATTGCCAACATTGGTCATCCATGTAGCAGTGTCCGCAATGCCACCAGCAAGCTTTTTAGTTATCTATATAAATACACAAACATTACAATCAGATAAAAATCTCTGAACATCAAGTTGAAATTAACATGCATTTGCCTCTTTTTATATACATTTACCTTCTTGGTAGAATCAAGCTTCAGGATGCTACCATATGTTGATGTTATGACACCCTTTAGCTCATCAATGTGACTCAGGATCTCGTTGGCATGAACCGTCTCAAACCACTGTGCCAGAGGTAGGGGGCAAAAAGGCGGTGGCTGCTGATATACCACTTCAGCCTGTGTCAGGGCACATTTCTTTTTGTGAAATTCACAGTCTGTCAGATAGTTAATGGTACGTCTTGCCCACTCCTCGCTGTGAACTTCTTCAAGCGCCTGCTGCAAGAAACTGGAGCTGTTCCCAGCAGTTCTAGGCTTCAACAAAGTCACACACTTCCTGTCAAGTGCAAGGTGAGTGGTAAGAACAGCGGGGAATTTGTTTCTGTGGGAGGGATCTAGTTGTTTGAGGATCTCCGAACTCCAAGGGCAGACAGGAATCTTACACTTACTGCAGCGAGGGTAGTCTACTCCAATTAAATAATATCTCGAGTCAATATCAATGACTTCCCTCACTTTTGTGTAGATTCCTGAATGGTGCATCTTCCTATTGCACTGTGTGCACTTCAGAGGAATACCCCACATTCTCATTGGGGCCCACAGAAACATACGCTGTCTAAAGTAGGTGTTAGGATCAGGAGGTGAAGTTGTAGGCTTGCTCACCCAAAAACTCACCCAATTCACTACTGGAGGCCTCAGGTTAATTTCCAGGGATGGTGTTTGAGGTGCAGTTTGTGGAACGCCTTGCTGCTCTTCAATGTATGCGGGTGATTCAGTAAATGATGTTGTTGGAGAAGGTGTTGGTGGATCCACAGATTCTGTCCCTGCAAGACTGGTACAAGGATGATTAGTTTCAATGTGGTGAAGAAGTCCAACCGCACCCCAGACTTTTGCACCACACTGGTCACAACATTCTTGGACATGGTAATCTGACAGATGTTCGGAGAAACAGTCCACATCAATGTCTTCACCACAAAGACCACACTTTATTGAAGAACTGCTCTCTGGGACTGATCTTGAGCCTGCACTGCTCTCTGGGACTGATCTTGAGCCTGCACTGCTCTCTGGGACTGATCTTGAGCCTGCACTGCTCTCTGGGGCTGGTTTTGCGCCTGCACTGCTCAGTGGTCTTGCCTGAGCACCTGCACTGCTCCATGAGGCTGGTCTTGCCTGAGCACCTGCACTGCTCTCTGGGACTGATCTTGCCTGCGCACCTGCACTGCTCCATGAGGCTGGTCTTGCCTGCGCACCTGCACTGCTCCATGAGGCTGGTCTTGCCTGCGCACCTGCACTGCTCCATGAGGCTGGTCTTGCCTGCGCACCTGCACTGCTCCATGAGGCTGGTCTTGCCTGCGCACCTGCACTGCTCCATGAGGCAGGTTTTGCACCTGCACTGCTCTGTGGTCCTCCTTGCATGCCTGCACTGCTCTGTGGTCCTGCTTGCATGCCTGCACTGCTCTGTGGTCCTGCTTGCATGCCTGCACTGCTCTGTGGTCCTGCTTGCATGCCTGCACTGCTCTGTGGTCCTGCTTGCATGCCTGCACTGCTCTGTGGTCCTGCTTGCATGCCTAACACTGTCTGCTCTGCTGACTGTAAAAAAAGCATTAGTGTTTTCCCTAGGATTAGTGTTTTCCCTAGGTCTCAAAATCTGCAAATTATCAAAATCAAAACTTTGCTGAAAAACATGTTGTACACAATTACTACATGCAAACTGTCGTCTGATTCATAGGTTGTTGTTCTTTAAGGAAAGTAATACACCTTTAAGTAGAATTGTAAAAACACCCACCTTCAGGTCTTTGTGCAGGCATCTTTTTACTGCGAGTTAAATTGACATTTATATGCATTTTATTCAAGTAACCTGTTATACCATTATAAAGACCTCACTGATTTACATTAAAAGCTAAGAAATTAATCTAGTGTACTGACAGCATTTGCACTAAATTGCACAGCTTTGCTCAGTTTGTGCGCATTATATATATATATATATATATATATATATATATATATATATATATATATATATATATATATACACACACACCTTTTTCTGACTATTATTTCATGTCAGGCTTTACAGCTCAAATAATGAACATTTTTCTCTTATTAAAAAATGTTTTTAAATTAGTAATGATCACCAGCATAGGTAAAATAATCACATTCATTACATACCTTATGATAACCACATTTGCAAGTGATTATTTTCCCAAATATATCATATGCACAGGTCTGTTTGTGTAATGGACAGTTATTAATTCTTTCCAAGGCATGCTTCCACTTCTTCGCCCCTGGCTTCTTGCCTGTTGAGAAGTGGTACTTCCCTTGGGCATACTTGCACATGATGTCATGCCAGTATGAGTCTGGTTTACCAGTCTTAGTCATGTCTATAAATATGAAACAACAGGGTAAATACGAGACAACTTGAGAACAACTTCAGAGAGATACAAATGAAATGAAATTTAAAGAAAAGGCTTAGGGGAAAACATTTAAGACACATTTTATGTAGAAGAGGGATTTTACACATGGATGGTTGTCAAATTACGTATGTTTGTTAATTTAACCATGTTAAAAGACAATTTTTAAACTATGGTAAATAGAATGAATGATTACGTTGCACTAAATTCAAATTGGTGCAATGAGGGGTGCAGTGAGAGGTGCAGTGAGAGGTGCAGTGTGCAGTGAGACGTGAGGTGCAGTGAGAGGTGAGATGCAGTGAGGGGTGCAGTGAGTGGTGCAGTGAGAGGTGCAGTGAGAGGTGCAGTGAGAGGTGAGATGCAGTGAGGGGTGCAGTGAGAGGTGCAGTGAGAGGTGCAGTGAGAGGTGCAGTGAGAGGTGCAGTGAGAGGTGGGGTGCAGTGAGTGGTGCAGTGAGAGGTGAGGTGCAGTGAGAGGTGAGGTGCAGTGAGAGGTGAGGTGCAGTGAGAGGTGAGGTGCAGTGAGAGGTGAGATGCAGTGAGAGGTGAGATGGAGTGAGAGGTGAGATGGAGTGAGAGGTGAGATGGAGTGAGAGGTGAGATGCAGTGAGAGGTGAGATGCAGTGAGAGGTGAGATGCAGTGAGAGGTGAGATGCAGTGAGAGGTGAGATGGAGTGAGAGGTGAGATGGAGTGAGAGGTGAGATGGAGTGAGAGGTGCAGTGAGGGGTGCAGTGAGAGGTGAGATGCAGTGAGAGGTGCAGTGAGGGGTGCAGTGTGCAGTGAGAGGTGAGATGCAGTGAGAGGTGAGATGCAGTGAGGGGTGCAGTGAGAGATGAGAGGTGAAGTGAGAGGAGCAGGGCCAGGGAGAAGAGAAGGCCCAAGGAGAGGGCAAGGTAAAGGTGTAAGAATATGTGGTGGTGGCATTCCAAGGGCTGCAAGAACAGTAGTCAGTGATGAAATCCGTGCCACTATCATTGACCATGTAATCAACCACGGTCTTTCACTAAGAGAGGCTGGAAAAAAGTAAAGTTACTGTACATGTGGACATACAATTCCCAACCAAGAAATGTAGTGTAAAAACGGTGGACTGCATGTTTTGCATGTTTTTCAAACTGAAACACTAAAGTCTATGAAGTTTTTGTAATGTCAACAATAGCCAGTATTTTGAAACTGGGTGTACTTTGATTGACTGCATGTACCTTGTGACGTGAAAACAAGTGTTATTCTTTGACAGAATAATTTCATTCTGAGTCTGAGTCAGATTTTCAGTGTTTTGGTAAAGTTAGTGTATGCAGAGAAAGATGTGTTCTATTTTGAAATGAAGAGTGTGTTTTTCAAAATGTGTTTTTGAGAAGAAAATCGTCCATTTGGCCAATTGTGTTTTGTGGGTGTGAGTCTGTTTTAAGAGTTTAGAAAAATTATCTGAAGTATGGGTAAGCGCTTGTTAGCGATTGAAAAAAAAAAACTAATAAATTGAAAACAGTAAAAAGCAACAGAGAGTAAAAATAAAGCAGTTCATTATGTAAAAATTATAACATAATTAGTTTCTAAAGTTATTAGGCTTTTTATTACGGTTTTATTTGTACACTCTATGGTTAATACAAAACAAGTCACCACTCTGTATTTTAACATTAATCATCATAGGAATTATTATCCTCATTTATAGTCCATATACTGTTATCTTAAACCAGTCCGGCTAAGCTTTTGCAGTATGAAGGCCGCGATTTATATCACTATATCAAAACATGGCCTCCGAACTCTATATAAGTGTTAAAACAACGAATTACAAATAAAGATAGCTGAATTAAACGTGTGCAACCTAAACCGAGTTTGAACTGTAATGTCCAACGAATAGATAATTTTTCTCTTTCACGTTAAAATGTTAATTAAACTGTACTTGCCTGCATCAAAACACAAAACCGTCTCAGGTAGTGATGGGGTGAATGACGAGTCCTTTTCGCGCCGTCGCTCTTTATGACGGTGGTCACGAGACTATGTTTCGGCCAATGACTGTTTTGGCCCGTCCAGCCAATGGCTGTTTTGCCCCGCTGTTCGGAACTGTTAGGACCCGCTGTTCGGAACTGTTAGGACGTAATTTAGGATTGTTAGGACCTGTGTTAGGAATTGTTAGGACTTATTTAGATTGTGTTAGGAATTGTTAGGACTTATTTAGATTGTGTTAGGACTTGTGTTAGGACTTGTAACAAATGGTTAGGAATAGTTAGGCTGTCCATTCGCCGGAGGGTACGGCCACGACTACAAGCTTTCTGAAAGGGGCATGTCGTTTGGCTTGCTGCCTTGCAGCGTCGCTGCCCGAGGCCAGTGTAGATCAGCAAGAACTCAACAACAAAACGTACCGCTCCACAAAAAGAGGCTCGTTCACCCGAACAGGGACTTGAACCCTGGACCCTCAGATTAAAAGTCTGATGCTTTACCGACTGAGCTATCCGGGCTCTTGCTCGAGAAGCGTGCGTGCTGCGTGCGAACGCACAGCAAAATGAATCGTATTGGCGCAGAAAAAAGAGTGTCCTCCAATGCATTGCGTTTCCTTCTTCGAAGATTCAGAACGGCCGTCAAAACGTCTGCTATGTCAAAATATATTTGCAAATTAGTGGGAATGCAGCCTATTAGACTGATGATAATAGTCATTAAAGGAAAATAATGTTAGGAAAAAGAACAAAAACTCACTGCTACTTGTCTGGAAAGCCTCTTCACACGCTTCAATGCTATTGACTTGCCGCGCTCTTATCGTTATTGTAAACTTGTGTCAAAGGCGCAGTTGTTTGTAGCAAATAGCAAGCCCGCGGCACTCTAGGTAACAGCCAGCGAGTGTACTGACACCTAGCGATTAGAAAATATACACGCACCATATTCTCTCTGAAGCAAGATTCTTCCGAAATAAATAGGAGTGTTTCGTTTTCAGCCTTTTCTCTAAGGGTTCGAACCTGAGAGCTCATGCTTTCAAAGAAGGTCCCAGTTTCAATTCACTCGAACATCCAGAGCACATCAAGGGCACGCGCCGTGCACAAAATGAGTAGGCCGAAGGACGGGGTGAGGAGAGGTGGTGACATGGAGCTCAATTTCAATGGCACCCAGAAAACCTTGCCGTGACCCGGATTCGCTGCGGCCACAACGCAGAGTACTAACCACTATACGATCACGGCGAGCTACCGGTCTACCCGACGTGTCCCTGACTACAAAGGGGCCTTGTCATCTTTAGCTTGCAGACAAAACTGTTTCTTACCAACATTACTTTATTCAAGGGTAATCCTGTAACAGTGACTTTTTTTCCTTTTATAAAGTTTAAGCTAGGCCTCCAGAAGGTTACAAACTAAAGAAGACTGTCAACGTAGTCGACAGGATTCGAACCTGCGCGGGGAGACCCCAATGGATTTCAAGTCCATCGCCTTAACCACTCGGCCACGACTACAAGCTGTCTGAAAGGGGCATGTCGTTTGGCTTGCTGCCTTGCAGCGTCGCTGCCCGAGGCCAGTGTAGATCAGCAAGAACTCAACAACAAAACGTACCGCTCCACAAAAAGAGGCTCGTTCACCCGAACAGGGACTTGAACCCTGGACCCTCAGATTAAAAGTCTGATGCTTTACCGACTGAGCTATCCGGGCTCTTGCTCGAGAAGCGTGCGTGCTGCGTGCGAACGCACAGCAAAATGAATCGTATTGGCGCAGAAAAAAGAGTGTCCTCCAATGCATTGCGTTTCCTTCTTCGAAGATTCAGAACGGCCGTCAAAACCTCTGGTATGTCAAAATATATTTGCAAATTAGTGAGAATGCAGCCTATTAGACTGATGATAATAGTCATTAAAGGAAAATAATGCTAGGAAAAAGAACAAAAACTCACTGCTACTTGTCTGGAAAGCCTCTTCACACGCTTCAATGCTGTTGACTTGCCGCGCTCTTATCGTTATTGTAAACTTGTGTCAAAGGCGCAGTTGTTTGTAGCAAATAGCAAGCCCGCGGCACTCTAGGTAACAGCCAGCGAGTGTACTGACACCTAGCGATTAGAAAATATACACGCACCATATTCTCTCTGAAACAAGATTCTTCCGAAATCAATAGGAGCGTTTCGTTTTCAGTCTTTTCTCTAGGGGTTCGAACCTGAGAACTCATGCTTTCAAAGAAGGTCCCAGTTTCAATTCACTCGAACATCCAGAGCACATCAAGGACACGCGCCGTGCACAAAAAGAGTAAAACTCACCGGATTCGAACCGGGGTTGCTGCGGCCACAATGCAGAGTACTAACCACTATACGATCACAGCGAGCTACCGGTCTACCCGACATGTCCCAGACTACAAAGGGGCCTTGTCATCTTTAGCTTGCAGACGAAACTGTTTCTTACCAACATAACTCTTTTCAAGGGTAATCCTGTAACAGTGACTTTTTTTTCCTTTTATAAAGTTTAAGCTAGGCCTCCAGAAGGTTACAAACTAAAGCAGGCGCATGCTGTCAATGCTGGAAAGCATCTTCACATGCTTTTATCGTTACTGTAAACTTGCGTCAAAAGCCATGTTGTTTGGAACAAATAGCAAGCCCACGGCACTTGTAGGATTACAAATTTATTTAAATGTTTAATTTAGATTGCCAATACAATAGTATTTTATATTGAGAAAGTTTAGAAATGATGAGACCAGGAAATCTCTGCAAACGGTAGGGGTTCTCAGCGGGATATTCCTGACTGTCCCATCTCAGTACGAGAAGGCTAGGCTTTTCCTGTTCTCGTTGTTTACCGGGGGAAGAGTCATGCTGAGCAAGTTTGAACACCTGTTATTTTATTACTGAGACCATTTGTCTCATCTCAGTACGAGAAGTCTATGCCTTTTCCTGTTCTCGTTGTCTCAGCTCATTTACATCACAATGTAATCCCTCCCCCTTGAAATGTATATATGAACTCAATGTATACTGCCTTAGTTAGACTTCACTTGACTTGGGTCCGGAGCAGACTACAGCAAATAAAGAATCCTGCTTAAATAAGTCTCCTGGTTTTCGCTTCTGAGTTTTTCTACACTGAAGAAGGAAGAAGTTTACAACAGATGGTGCCGTGACCCGGATGGAGAAACTGAAACTCAACAAAGAATGAACTTTTGAAACTTCAAAGCTCAAAGATCTCAACAAAGATCTGACTTTCCAGTTCCAGACTGAATCTTTTGAATCCAGAAAGATCTCAATAAAGCTGCCTGAGTTCGCGAACTGAATCTCAACAAAGATCTCAACAAAGCTGACTGTGTTCCAGAACTGAATCTCAACAAAGATCTCAACAAAGCTAACTGAGTTCCAGAACCAAGCTCAACAAAGATCTCTGACTGAGTTTCCAGACGGAATTTTTTCCATACAATAATAATTTGGTGAGTTTCACTCCATTCAAAGAACCGTTGAAAAACCAGTAAAAATTATCCTCTGTGCCGTCAGAGAAAGAGTTATCAGACAGCTGTAGTGTTTGATTACCTAAAGTTATCCTTTAAAAGTTGTCTTTTAAAGATGAAAATATATCCTCTGTTCAGGCAGGGACGTTTTTAACATCACATGTTAAAAAGATATCCTCTGTGTCAGGCAGGGAAGGTTAGTATTATTTTGCTAATTATTTGTTTTGTTGTTTGTTACCTTGTGGTGTTACCCTCTAAAAAATTTATTTTAGAGAAGAGAGTTTGATCCTCTGAATAGTCAGGGAAGTTGTTGGTATCCTCTGTGCAGACAGGGAAGATTTTAGCATTCAAGTTAAAATATTGTTAGCCTCTGTGCAAGCAGAGAAGAGGTAGTCTTACAGGCTATTTATTTTGGTTACCCTTTTAAACGTTTTTATTTTAGAGAGGAAAGTTTGATCCTCTGTTTCAGGCAGGGAAGAGTTAGCAATACATGCTAGTAATTTTGTTTTATCCTCTAAAAAGTTAGGAAGGTGAAAGATCCTTTCCGTTTCCTTCAGGGAAGATTAGCGTAACGTGCTAATATTTTGTGTTTCATCCTCTGTTTCTGGCAGGGAAGTTAAATGTGATGTGTTGGTAACAAGAAAGTTTAACAATAGTTGATTTGTGTTAACAAGCGTACCCTCTGTAATCAGAGAAGTTTAGTGTTTGTTTGTGTGGTAACAAAGAAATCCACAAAATGATTAAGAAAAGTGCTAGACTAATCTCCACAACTAAAAAAGGTGGTCTTGCTAATCCTTTGTGGTCAGATAGCGAATTTAAAACACTGTTAGGAGAACAGATGGATCTAATAGTCACTGAAAAAGTTAGACAAGAACTAACACAGAAATATGAGATTCATCCAGATAAGATTTGGTCTATTGAAGAATGCAAGAAGGTGTTAGGTGCATGTATCAGAAAGAAAAACATGAAAGGCATAATCTGTTGCCATAGGGAATTTAGCTTATCCATTGCACAAGAACAATCTAGGTGTATAGCTAAATTAAAAGAACAGAACAAACAAATGCACACTAAGGTGGGCCATAACAAGGCCTCAACCAAATGTGACTCAGAAGACCAACAGTCAGATGAAACTTATCCTGACTTAAAAGCATTCTTTGAAACAGATGTAGACATCCCGTCAGTAACTGATAAGCCTGTAGATTCAGTAAAGGTTTGTGTTGCAAGAAGATCTCAGGGAATTGAGGGAACTGAAAGTGTTCCTACCAACTCTTCTGTTGTCCAAAACCAAACTGTTGCCAAAGTACTCGGACCTAGAGACATAGAAAGACTATCCCAAAGCTTACCTTCAGTACGCACTGATGTTTCTGAATTTAGAAGGGCATTGATCAGTCAAATGCGTCTTTACGACATGTCGTTGGCAGAAGTCACACAGCTGATGTCACAAATTCTAACTGAATCTGAATTCAACAGTTTTGAGTCTGCTGTTACTTCTGAACTACAACATGCCAGAAAAGATGAATTGAGAGAGGGAGTTCTGAAAGCGTTGAAGAACATTGTGGGACCTAAAATTGACTGGTCGAAGATCACTAGTTCTTTACAGAAGAAGGGTGAAACTGTTAGTGAGTACACTCAAAGATTTTGCCAGTCAGCAGCAGCATACAGTGGTATAGCTGACACTTCAGAGAAGGTGCTAGAAGATAATGGTCCCCTAGTTCGCACATGGTTTGATGGTCTGTTGTCAGAACATAGAAAAGCATTGCCTTTCTTAGACTTAACATGGTCCACTAGAACCATACAAAACAACTTGGAGAGGTTAGCTACTTGGGAAAGAGACTCTGATGTCAAGGCAAGAGTAAAAATTGCAGCAGCATCCTTTAAGGTCAACACAGAGAATCAACAGAAACGCAAATGTCCTAAGAGAGAGGGCAGTAGTTGTTATTATTGTGGTAAACATGGACATTGGGGAAAAGAGTGTAGGAAAAACAAAAAGAACTTTAAACAAGTTAACAATGTTACTCAGCTCCTACTCAGTCTGCTTGCTACTCTGAAGCAGCCCGTCCCCTCGTCATTAAACTGGGGCAGCTGGTTGACGCGTTAACCATTTGGGCTGTGAGTGCTTTATTTCCCCACTAACTTGCAACAGAGATAAAAAAAACTTCTGTTTTTGTTTAATAGAACAAAAGGAAAGTGACTATCTCAGTTTTTTTCTTTGGGGGACACTGGTTAAAGTAGACTCACAGCCTTAAATGTTATTTTACAGCACAGGCCTTTCATCATTAATAGTGTTAGGTCAGACTGTAAACGTAAAAAAAGCCCTCATGCAGTGTCCACAATAATGCCGAATATTGTTTTACAACGTGCACCTGTCACGAATCCGTCCTCATGTATGATGTCTGCTATGACTGAAGTTTTGTTAGAGGATGAAGGACAAATTACTCACGATTGTGTTACGCTTACATATACACCTATGAGTGAAGTAAAAGAAAAAGGTAACAGACGAGCAGGTTATGCAGTAACGTCCACCACGGAAGTGTTAGCTTCAGGACGTCTTCCAGATCATTTTTCAGCTCAAGCTGCAGAACTAGTAGCCCTAACAAGAGCATGCACGCTAGCTTCAGGATCAGTTGCTAATATCTACACAGATTCCAGATAGGCTTTTGGGGTAATTCATGATTTTGGTGTCATTTGGCAAACCAGACAGTTTCTAACTTCTGCTGGATCCCCCATTAAGCATGCTAAATTAGTGAAAGATCTAATGTTTTCCATGAAACTTCCAAAGAAATTAGCAGTGATCAAAGTGAAAGCACATCTCACAACTAATACTACAGAAGCTAAAGGTAATGCTCTTGCTGATATGGCAGCTAAACAGTCTTGTTTCTATGCAACTGTACAAGTGTGTTCAGGTAGTGCAGCACAGAAGAAAATGATGCCTCCTGAATCAATAATTGATCTGTACAAAGACGTTTCCTCCATTAGAACCAAAGTGACATGGGCCACATCAAGTGATGTTGATTACAGCAGCTGCAGTATTGTGTCAGGGAAGAAAAACCTAGACTCATGTGTCACACTGTAAGGTTGTTCCTGCACCAACAGGGATAGGTTAGGACACAGAACCAGTGAGGAGCCCCGGGAAGAACTGAATGCAATAGGCTTCGGGGGTTAACCCTGGGGTGAAGACTTCCCTCATAGGCCCTATCCTAGTCCATCCTTACCTCACTGTTCTTTAGGTGTCAAAGGAATTAAGAAATAGGGAGAGATGGAACGACAATAGCAGACCCAGAAAAAGTTTACAACCCTAGTGTTTGAACAAATACTGCTCTACTGCTTAGCAGACTTGGAAGTTTACAACCCTAGTGTTTGAACAAATACTGCTCTCGTGTCTTTTGTTTTCTTTCTTACTCTGTGCAGATACCACTGATGACTTCCCGAGACCCATACGCACTGACCTCGTCATCTGCGTATGAAGCCACAAGAAAACCTCAAGAAACAACTTGACCCTCTTCCGAGCCAACTATCACAAAAGGATAAAGAAAAGAAAAAGAAAAAAATACACAACGCAGAGACTCACATACGAAACCTTCAGTCATCCATCAACATGATCAAGATTGTCGTACCAGTAACATCACAGACACTCTCGCTTCGCACAAGATAATGATCTTACAGAACAGAGTGGCCTTAGATTACATTCTAGCAACGGAAGGAGCCTGCACCATCATCGCACCTGAGTGCTGCACCGGGTTTTAATGGATCCAACAGAGAACTTGAACAAAATCCAACAAGACATTCTTGATCTTTCAGCAAAATTACACCAGATGACTGAAGTAAATTTTTCATGGTTCGGAGACTTGATTGAGATGACTACAGCGACGAAATAAAGAACTGATACCTCAACAATCTCCTGGTCTGCAACTCTATCTTTTCTACACTTGAGAAGAAAAAAGTTCACAACACACTCTAGGTAACAGCCAGTGAGTGTACTGACACCTAGCGATTAGAAAATATACAGCGTATAATTAATGTTTTATTATTGTTTTGAAGTTATTTTAGTTATTTGAAAATTACTTATGTTGCCTTTGAAATTAAGGCAGAAGAGATGTAATTCTAGTATATAGTGTGAATATATACATTTATTGTGTGAAACTCTAGGAACTCGCTTTAAGAATAAAATTAAAAGGCAGACACGTGAGTGAACTTTAGCAACTGTGGCCCATCCCAAATCGACAGGAATTTTGACAATTACCGCATGATAGTTACCAAATTTGTAAATGATTCAGCAGCAGTAGAAAAAATAACTATGTTTGCTTTCTCACTATTCTACTCTTTCTTGCTTTTTACAGAGGTTAAAAGTAATAAAGGAGAGATTTCCCCTTTAGACTCTCGGTTTGGAGATAGAATTTCACAGAATCTATCTTTGAGACCGACTGCACCTCATCCTACACATAGTTCCACACTACCCCTGCCTGGAAAAGAGCCCACATTCTTTACAAGTAAGTTAATGGTCTTTATACATATACTATTTCAAATGAAGTGACCGAAAAATGTGTTTGGACATTTGTTTGAATGTTCTTGCCTTTTATTACAAAATATCAACCGAAGTGGCATTTAATTTTGGGTTCATGTGCACAATACATGTTGTTACTCTGCTAGGACACCCATGTGGACTTGAAGATGAAGATGAGCTGATTTAATTCATTATTTAGATGTTAGAAGATCTTTAAAGAAGGAGCTGCATTATGACTGGATGATTATAAATGAGTAAATGAATGAAGTAATACTTAAGTCATGCTGTCAGAACTATACTGACTGAATATGAATTTAACAGAATAAATTAGTGACGGAATAATGTTATTTGACTTGTTAGGTGAGCATTGTTCATGAAATACATTTACCAAAGGGTATGCAAATTGCAGACACATTTTCCCTCAGGTGACCGCATATACATTATTATTCAAATATTTGTATCATTTAAATTGCATGTATATTGTCATGTAATCGTATTGTTATCGTGTTGAATGGATTGTGACGATAAGAAACAGTACACCTAACAAGTCAAAGAACATTATTCCGTCACAAAGACTTGATAAAATAAACATGATTCATTTTAATCAAATGTATTTTTGTATATTTTTCCCCTAATTTATAATTTTTTGCTTTTATATTTTAATGTATTTGTATTATTTTTAATTGTATTTATTTATTATTTTATTTATTTGTTTGTTCCATTTATTCTTATATTTATTTATGCATTCATTTATTTGTTTATTTATTTATTCCAATATGTATTTATTTCCAGATTTATTTATTTTAATCTTTATTTATTTTTAATTTTCTTTCTTTAGTTTTATATCTATTCTTACATTTTGATGTGCATGATAATTAGGTTGGTTGGTCTTGCTGACCAAATATAAATATTAATTAACAAATAAATAAAAGCAGAAAATAAATTAAGGGAAATAATACAAAAATTAGTTTGGTAAAGAATAAATCATATTTATTTTATCAAGTCGTTTATTCCTTTATTAATTTTCCTATTATCAAATTTATCTTTTTATTTGTTTACATGTTTATTTATTAATTTTTAATTTCTGCGGGTTTGGTCCTCCTATAATGTAATTAATATCAGACACACACATATATTACATTTAAATTAGAAACAAATATATATATATATATATATATATATATATATATATATATATATATATATATGTGTGTACAATTTAATGGTATAATTAAACATTTTTAATTAGTTAACTTGTTAACTTTTTATATATACATATATACATTTTTAAAGCAATTTAAATAATGAATATTAAATAATGCAAATTTAATAAACAGTACGTGCTCTAAGGCTGCATTTATTCAGTTAAGAAACAGTAATATTATGGAATATTATAGCATTGTAAAATAACTCTTTTATGTATATCACTGATGCTTTAGTATTAACTGTTACTGTAAGTATTTAAATGCTTATGCTGAGACACCAATGAATACATTCTGATTTCAGAACAGCATCATGAAGAAAACAGTGTTCTTCCCAAGGAAAGTCAAAGTGTCTTTCAGGAAAGGCCCGTCGGGCCATTTACGCCGGGACCCATCAGAAGAGGCAAAAAGAATTAAAGACAACCCTTCACTGCAGGACAAGTCAACACCTCAAAGAGAAGATCTGGTCAAGTTGAACGCCCGTTCTGTTGTGTTACATAGAGGAGGGGATGTCTCTGACAAGCAAGAGGTGTTGGGAGAATGCATTCTTCAGTTCGGCAAGTACAAGGGCAAGTCTTTCAAGTTGTTATTAGAGAATGATGTCAGCTATGCTTTGTACCTGTCCGATAAGGTTGAGGAAGAAGAACAGGCTGGGCAGTTCAACCCAGAGGGTCCATGCAAGGATAGCCTCATTTCCTTTCTTGAGTATTCAAGAAGCTTCAAGGAAATTGAAGATCTTAAACAGTATCTGTCTCAAAGGCCAGATCCAGTGCCAGTTTTGACAGAGGATGACAATACTGTTGGATTTGGATCCAGAGCACAAGACACTTGGAGGAAGATTTGGGATACCAGGGCAGACGGAAATGCTTTCTTTATAATGAGGCAGAAGTGTGTGCCAGGCAGCAAAATGTACAATTTGCAGCAGTATCTTTTAAAACAGCAGCAAAAACAGATGACCAAAAACACTCCTCCGATGCCCTCACCATCAGCTTCCGCTGCAAGATGAAGGGGGTGGATTGGAATCCACTGCTGCTTCAATGTATATGTAATGATTGATTATAATTAAGGTATTAATCAATATTTTTCCTTCTAAATATCAAATGAATTGAATGACTTCTCTGGAGATTTTACTTTATTTATATAAGTTACCAGTGTGATTACTGAAATGTTCTTTTCATGTATTCTTTAATGTCTGTATTTGATATCTGAATGCAGTGCTTGCTTATTTAACACAGCTTCCAGAAATGAAATACGGACTTGTTTTGTGTTTGAGAAAGGTCTTCAATGTGTTTAAACATATAGGGGTCATTGAAGCCAATCGTTTAAGGGGCCATTTCTTTGTTAAAGCCTTTCTTTCCAGTTAGACTAAAGTTTAGCTATCCTTGAGAGAAAGAAGGTTACCCTTAATAACAAACTATCATTTAGATGGAAGTGAATCAATCAAAACTAACTTTAGCTGGAAAAAACATTTTTCAAGAGCCACTATAAAACCAAACCAATCTCTGTTACCTTAAATTATATCTTTATCTCTGTAAAGCTGCTTTGAAACAATCTACATTGTTAAAAGCGCTATATAAATGAGGATGACTTGACTTGACTTGACTTGTATTGTGTTTGAGAAAGGTCTTCAATGTGTTAAAACATATAGGGGTCATTGAACCCAATCGTTTAAGGGGCCATTTCTTTGTTAAAGCCTTTCTTTCCAGTTAGACTAAAGTTTAGCTATCCTTGAGAGAAAGAACGCATTATCTTGATGTTTTGAGAGGACTCTCCTGTTTATAGTGAGAGCCTGGCCAAATCCAACCTTGGAAAAGCTGTGTGTTGGTGTGTGTGTTAGTCTTCTTGGTTACAGGTTAAGGAACCACTGGCATTATTGGAGATTGACTGAGTTGTTGTTCTGGACATGCTGGCGCCCAGCAACCCAAATCTGCGACCTGGAAGGTCATGACGTGCCTAACTTCAGCTGCATAATCGATGGAGATATGCTTCAGTCTATCTGTATATGTGTGGAAAATTACTGTGTTTATCTATTTCATAGCCAATGAGAATCATTCATCCTGTAAGCAATGACGTAGCTTAGACCTTGGAAATCGTATAACTGCTGTGATCTTTGTAACTGTAAGCGGGGCGGCCTACGAACTCCTGTGCGAGTATTGAAGCTGACTTCTGCTGATGAAACTGCAAACTATCTTCAGTAAATATTTTCTTTAATTTTTTATAATTCTGACTCTGGGTCTTCATTCTTCATATCTGGTTCTGGGTCTTTAACTGTATACCCCTTACAGTTTGGTGGAGGATGCGGCGGGCAATCATTCCGTGGTGACATCTCTGGCAAATCAACACACAAGGTAGTAAGCTTTTATTAATTGTTAGGGCTGTCTGACTGGAAGAGATTTTGAAGGAGAGCGGGAGAGCCTTCACTCCGATGAGGCGAGTGAAGGAGTAAGTAGCCTTCACTCCGATGAGGCGAGTGAAGGAGTAAGTTGTAGGCCTACTGCTGAGAGGATAAGAAGTCGCTGAGAGCGTCGTTAAGGGTAATGGCAGCAGACAGCGCAAGCGAAGCATGCTCTGTGTGGGCCCCGCAGGGCATTAATGGTGTAGCACCACCCCAGCAGAGTACGTCCCTGGACGGGAGGTCCAGTGGCACCGTAAACCTGCTCAATCTCTTCCATCTCAGATAGGGGATCCCCGAATTTAGTGAATCAGGCAGTTAGGGATACTAACAAAAATAGGGTTGTTTGCCAGGGATGCATCAGGAACGATCCCGAGAGAGAAAAAAAAAAAAGAAAAAAAAAGTTGTGACCCAAATTGGCATGGACCAGTATATGTAACTGTGATTTTGGAGTATACTCTGCAGTTTCATCACGGAGAAGCCAAGCTGTGTTGTTCAAAGATCGCCGCCTCCATTTCTGCAATGACTTCAGGTGAGTTTGAACTGTTATTAAGATATGGCAGACAAACTGAGTAACTTGATCAGTAACCTGAACAGTCCTGAAACTAATAGTGAGACAGAAAAGAGCGAACGCTGTAAGCAGCTGTGCTCTGAAGCCCTCACTTCAGAGAAATTTGCAGAAATTATTAAGTAAATGGTTGTCTTGATAAGTTTTGCTTCTGTTTGGAAATTTAAACAACAACTTGACTGGCTACAAACAAACAAAGAAACTGAAAAATTAAAATATTGAGCCTTGTATTGCTTACGATGATTACAAAAAGCAAGTATATTAAATTATGGGTCGAAGATCATTTCCTTGGACAAGTGTGACTAAAGTTAAACAGACACTTTGTGAAAACAACTTAGAATATTTTGCAGCTTATGACAATTAATGTTCTGCCAATAATAATGATGAAGATTATGATTGGGCTATTATGATTAAATCAGCCACTGGTGGACTGTAAAAGAATACAGAGAACTGCTTATCAGCTCGGTTTGCATTCCTGTTTGGGACACACTGCTTCAAGGGTGTGCAGTAAGTTGGAGCCGAGAGTGTTTTAATGGTGGTCATCAGGACCATTTAATACGTAACTGTAAATGCCCACCGAGAAGGTGTTTAAAATGTGATAAAATGACAACACATTTTTGGTAATAATATTGGTTTGAAAGTAGATCAGTGTTTAAATGACGACAGTGACATTTTTCGTCTGAGAAATAAGAGATAAAAAGGTCAAAAGATTGAAGTCTTAAAGTGAATCCTTTTGAAGAAAATATCTATAATAGTAATTTCTATAATAGTAATTTTTATAAGTGAATTGATGAATACAGGTTGATGTAAAATTAATGACTCCAACAGATGTGAGTTGCAAAATATATCAAAGTAACTAAAAGGATGATTGTGTTGTAATTAAACATTTTAAAAAGGTTTTAGATGATATAGAGAGACTAATCTCACAGATGATTTACAATAACTGCAAAAGTATCACAAGCAGAGAGTGCTTGCCTCGTCAAACTTATAGTGTGAATCCTAATTGGAGATTGATAAACTCCAAGAGAAAACTAAAGTCAAATATTAAACTATGGTTGAGAACTTGACAATTAAAATTGAGATTGAGAAATGTGAAACGTTATTGAGAACTAGAATAATTATTTTTATGTAAGAACAAATAAGCAGAAGTAGTAGGCTACTGAATTAACAGTTGCTAAATGTAAAATGTGTTGAAAGGCATCTGATTAAACAAACAGCTTGAAAAGTTGACCATGAAAGAGCTAGAAGCTGATGTTTTGCTTTCAAAAGATAAGTCTGCTATTGGCTGTAATGAAACAGTTCGCTTATCTAAATCTGATGTGTGCTGTGGCTGAAACAGCCAGTGCGACAGAGACTCAATCTGAATGGAAATTTGTAATGTCTAGATTCCCTGACGTGGGCAAAAGACAACTGTAAAACTATGTTTATTTGAAAACACATGTAATTTCTGGCAAAGATGCCTTAATCTGGGATAGAGTTAAAAGATGGTAGATAAAAGTTTGATGTTAGAAGTATATGAGAGAGCAGTGTACCAGTCTTAAATGCCTCAGAGTCTCTCTCTCATTCAATGTCATCTAAAAGCTGTTATCTGAGCCTGTGTCATAAGTGATAATAAGCTATTTATAGTAAAGCACAGTGTTTCAGTTGAAAACCATAGACACAGAGATGTTAAAAGAAATCATTACCATTCAGAGGGCAATTTGTATTTAAATGTTAAAAATGTTAAAAGTAAAACTGAATGACTTTAAAGAAGTCTTTAAAATAATACAGACCTTAAACGATAGAGGTGACATTTTGATTAGCGTATTTTAGGACCAGTAACAACTTTGTCTCATTTAGTCTCCACCATTCAGGACCGATGGCTCCGGCTACAGATGAAGTACACTGAATGTACGGCTGTGATCTAAATTCACTGAGTATAGTCTAAGTAGCTAGGTTGCTGCTTTTAAGATAGTTAATGGATTTAAGTGATTAAATACTGTTGTTATTAACCTGTCTCCCTGTGAACACTATTAGGCAATCGGAATGGCTCTGGTGACTCTTGAACGTGCCTTTCCTAAGCTCCAGAAAACAGCTGAGTTCTGTTGAAGAAAACTGATTGTATTGGGAAAGAGCGGTCACCAGTGTGTACGTGTGTACGAGTGGCTACTCAATGACGGGATGATCTTCCTGGCCAGGGGACAGCCTAACGCAGGGGGTCACGAACATTGGGCACCTCCGGATGGAGGTGTTATTTGTGAGAAAGGTATGAGAGTTGACCGCTGATTACTGGAGGCCACCGGGGTCAGCAGAGCATTGAGAGGTGAGATGCGCTGTGAGGTTAAAATTAATGTTACGGCAGTCTGACCCAGAAATGTGAGTTCCTCTATACCACTCACCAGAAACCGCATTGATTGTATGGCTTGTTTTTCATTGTGACAAGTGTCTGCAACTATGCCAGGGGACGACACCCTGAAGAGAAGAAAATTAAAGATAAATAGCTAACGGGAGTGGGCTTTCAGGAGCCAGCTGATTCCATGAGGTGATTGCCATTATTTGCTGCGGAGACAGTAACAAAACTTAATTATATGAGGGACATGATGTTGGTTGCCATATGGGCAAGTAAAATGTATAGAAGAGTTAATGTTGAGCTAATATGTCTATAACATAGTTTTAACTCCTGAAGGTCGTTAGGCATGGTGGTGGCTAAAGATGAAGACAGGCTTTTGTAGGTTTGAGAAGAGTCTGGATAACAAAGGTGAATGGTAAAAGGTTAATGTAATAAATTTAATATTACATTTTGTCTAAATTACAGTCTTAGGAGGCTGTTGAAAAGATTATTTGTTTATGGCGCTTTTCCATTACCAGTACCAGCTCGACTCGGCTCGACTCGCCTCGGCTCGCCTCGACTCGGCTCGCTTTTCGCTCCGTTTTCCATTGCAGATAGTACCGCCACAAATAGTACCCGGTAGTCATAGCGACGCCGCAGGAAACTGCCGTGACGTAATCTTATACGCGACACACATCCGCTACCCACACACACAGGACAATGGGGGAAATCGAGTATATGCTGTTTTTGATCCTCGGGATGTGGCTGTTTCTCACAGCAAGAAGACAAACGTTGTTTCATGAGAGGCTGAGGGCAGAAAAACGAAACACTGCTGAAAAAAACAGGAGAGTTTGGGAATTACTACAGAGTTCAGACTACGAGACGAATCCGGTTGTTCAAAGCCGACGCAAGAGGGTAAGTTATGCTAACATAGCTAACGTTTGCATATGTGTAAATACTATACTATATGCAAAGTATTTAATCAACTTTATAGCTACCAGTATTACGTACTAAAATGTGCATGGTTTATGTGTTTCAGATCTGTTTAGCTTTGCAAAGTCGCCGCGGCAAACCGTCTGTTTGGGCTTTCAACCGAGCTACCGAGTGGTGGGATGTTATTGTTCCTGGTTTCACAAACGCGCAGTGGGTTCAGAACTTCAGAATGTCGGAAGAAACATTCATATATTTGTACAACAAACTGCGTCCAGTGATGGAGAGACAAGGTCCTTCAAGGTGTTGTAGATGGAAAAGGACTGTTCTGGAACGTGTTTGCAGGACTGCCTGGCAGATTGCATGATGCTCGTGTTTTAAGACTGTCCACATTGTGGGAGTTGGCCAGCCGTGGCAACCACTTTCCAGCTTACACCAGGAATATTGGTGGGGTGAATGTTGCCTACTACATCCTGGGAGATTCTGCCTATCCCCTGCAGAACTGGCTCCTAAAGCCATTCACTGACACTGGACGGCTGACAGTAGAACAGCAGATCTACAACAAGAAAATATGTCGAGCACGGGTAGTGGTTGAAAACGCTTTTGGTAGACTGAAGGGAAGGTGGCGTTGCCTCATGAAAAGAAATGACTGTGATGTTACAATCGTGAAATCTATGATTCTTACTTGCTGTGCTTTGCATAACCTTTGTGAGAGTCATGGAGAGGACTATGACGATGACTGGGATGCACCTGCAGCAGCAGAGCCTGTGGTGCCAGTGGCACAGGGTGTTGAGGAGGAGGGCAGAGATGTACGGGAGGGTCTGATGCGTTATTTTAATTGCTAAATAAATACATTATCATTAAATATGTTGTCTCTGCTGTTTTTTATTAAAGGTTATCACAGTATAAAATCTGAAAATACTTGTTTAAACCCTTGTAAAAAGGCAAACCATCAAAAAAAGACACTGTTTGTAATAAGTTTCAAAAAGGTTTTATTTAAACACGCATACAAATAGAAAAAAATATAATATTAATATAAATTCACAAATCCAACTATATACATATGTTACATGTAGTGCAAACATTAAATTAAAATAAACAAAGGGGTTTCAGTCCAGGGGCGGTGGAACAGCATCCCGCCGGTTCAGTGCCTGGACAAGCTGGCTGAGGGTTCCCAGAAAGGCCTGGTTGAAGGACGACATTGCAGCCATCTCCTCTCTCCTTAAAGCCGCTTCTAGTTCTCGGGCATGTGCTGCATCATCGAGTGCCATCTGTAAATGGCGCTCCCGCTGTGCCCGGTTCAATTCCAGCTGCTCGACATCCGATGTCTGCATCTCCCTCAGGACAGTCAGATGCTCCTGTTCCCTCTTTCGTTTCCTCCGTCCTGGCCAAAAAAATAATTACAATGAATGAGTTATAAAGAAAAACGGACAAGTCACGTTTCATTCAAAGGTTGTGTGTGTGTTGTAAATTGTTCACATGTATTATCATTACAGCTTCTACATAAAAAAAGACAAGCCCACAACTTACTATTACTTATATAGTATATAACGACTTAACATCTGAGTAAATGTATTTAATGTATTTATTAAACATCTATTTTAGTAAATGTCAACTTTAAAATACCATGTGTACAGTATAGGTGTACGTCTGGAAAGTTATAAAAATACTGAACAGGTTTATTAATGAATCCTGCATTCCCATAACTGGGAATGCTTCCTGTTGTTATGCAAGTACGTTTACGTTATATTAATGAGTTATTGATACGATTAATGATATATTAAAAAGTGTGTATAGATTCACAGACAACAGGCTAGAAGAGTTTACTTTTTCTCCAATTATACTAACCGGTTGCCGGTGTCGACGCTGCTGCGGGTCTCGGTGTCGACGCTGCTGATCTTGTTGGTGTCGATGGTGCCGCTGTTTCCGGTGCCGAGGTGGCATCAGTGGGAGTCACTGAACCATTCTCGCTCGTCGAAAAGGAATCTAGATAGAAAGATCATACAAAAGTCAACACAATACGAAAATAGCAATGGCAGATAGTTAGCGGTAGCAGCAATTGTTATCTGCGACACAAGTTTACAGTCTTCGATGTTATAAGTGAGCTTCAGCTTTTCAAAAGCCAGCCTACAGAAAACAAAACTCTCAAGCAGAGTGCGCCTACATGATTAATGTAATGTAAATTTTAAACACTTACCATCCTCCAACAGCGACTCCAACAAACTGGTGGCCGAGTCAAGTCCACCCTCCCTCCCGTTGCTCGCCGGTCTATGGCCGTAGATACCGTCCATCTGTTCGTACCACTTCCAGCTTTTTCGGTTTGAACCACTGCGGCCGTTGTGGTCCTTTACAGCTCTGTAGTCACTTTTCAGTTTTTTTAACTTTTCCCTACATTGCTGGAAAGTCCTGTTGTAGCCATGTGTGGACAGCAGTTCGGAGATTTCTTGATAAACTTTTTCGTTCCTCGTTGCCCCATCAAGCTCTCGCTGGATCCTTTCTTCGGCAACCAAACATAGGAAAGTCTGCACCTCCTCGTTTGACCACGGCGTATTCTTCCGAGTTGCCATAATAGTAAGTTTAGTATATCTGGGCAAACTATTTAAAAATGGCGGGGTTATTCTCTGGTTATTCTGGATACTCCGTCTGCGGCGTGCAATGATGACGCAGTGAATAGTGACGATTCTCTCTGACCAATCAGCAGTCGGCATTGTATTACGTCACATTTTAGTATCGCCTTAGCTCGCTTAGAACCTCGCCGGAGGTGGTACGAAAAAAAGTACCCGAAAGCAGGTACAGGTACAACTTTTACACAGTGGAAAACCAAACAAAGGCAAGTCGAGTCGAGCCGAGCCGAGCCAAGGCGAGCTGGTACTGTGTAGTGGAAAAGCGCCATTAGAGAGAGAGAGACTGTCTGAGTGGAGGCAGGGATGTTAACTGTGTCTGTCTTTCTGTTATCGGCCTGCTAGAGCAAGCTGAAGCAAAATAGTGATAATGAACCAAAATCCAGCTGACTTTTCTAAGATCAAAGCAGCTGGTAAAAGCTACAGTAAAATGTGAAGTTTAAAATCTTACTTAAAATTTAAATCTTTTTAGAGATGATATAATGAAAAGCGAACATTAAAAATGAACAGTTAAAATATGTGTCTAATATGTGTGTGTGTGAAGGTGACTGCACTCTATGTCTTGTATGTGTTAGTTTGGGGTACTATTATTTCCTGATTTTGAGGATATTGTGTCATTAACCTCTTGTTTTTTAATATGGTGCCTGGTAGGTCAGGTCAATAAGTTCATGCCATTTTTTTAAGTGCCAGGTCCAAACAAAGAGAGTTTCAGTTCATCTCCACCTGCCAGCTGCTAATGTATTGCGAAAATTCTTGCTGACCGCACAACACGGCTTCCAGCCTACATCTAACAGTCTTGCGTTGGTGGTATAGTGGTGAGCATAGCTGCCTTCCAAGCAGTTCATCCGGGTTCGATTCCCGGCCAACGCATCACATTTGTAAATGAAAGACCTTGATTACGAGCATTCTTGCTATGGGTTCGATTCCTGGGGCAGTCCATTCTTGCTGTATGCGTTCGATTCCCGGCCAACGCATTGCATTTTTCTCAAGCTGTCTTTAAAACAGTCGTCCGAGGCCCCTTGCCAACTTCTCATGTAACTTGTTTCCTGGAGCAAAACATTTGTTAAGGTCTTTTGGCAGCAGTAAAAGACTGGATTTCCCCGTCGGGGAATCGAACCCCAGTCTTCCGCGTGACAGGCTGAGATACTTTCCACTATACTAACGAGGAGTTGCAGAGACAGGTAGTTGTATCCGATCAGCGCGGCTTCCAGGAACGGCGTCATGCGTCATTTTAGCTCAACGCTTCACAGAAGCCAGTGAATCCAAAAAATAATCTAATACCGTTTAAATATGAAGTGTCTGCATAAAACGTGTTACATTATTAAATTAGAGACCTTGTTTTTTAATATGGTGCCTGGTAGGTCAGGTCAATAAGTTCATGCAATTTTTTTAAGTGCCAGGTCCAAACAAAGAGAGTTTCAGTTCATCTGCACCTGCCAGCTGCTAAAGTATTGCGAAAATTATTGCTGACCGCAGAACAGGGCTTCCAGTCTACATCCAACAGTCTTGCGTTGGTGGTATAGTGGTGAGCATAGCTGCCTTCCAAGCAATTGACCCGGGTTCGATTCCCGGCCATCGCATCACATTTGTAAATTAAAGACCTTGATTACGAGCATTCTTGCTATGGGTTCGATTCCTGGGTCTGTCCATTCTTGCTGTATGCGTTCGATTCCCGGCCAACGCATTGCATTTTTCTCAAGCTGTCTTTAAAACAGTCGTCCGAGGCCCCTTGCCAACTTCTCCTGTAACTTGTTTGCTGGAGCAAAACATTTGTTAAGGTCTTTTGGCAGCAGTACAGGACTGGATCTCCCCGTCGGGGAATCGAACCCCAGTCTCCGCGTGACAGGCGGAGGTACTTTCCACTATACTAACAAAGAGTTGCAGAGACAGGTAGTTGTATCCGATCAGCGCGGCTTCCAGGAACAGCGTCATGCGTCATTTTAGCTCAACGCTTCACAGAAGCCAGTGAATCCAAAAAATAATCTAATACCGTTTAAATATGAAGTGTCTGTATAAAACGTGTTACATTATTAAATTAGAGACCCTTTTTTTTAATATGGTGCCTGGTAGGTCAGGTCAATAAGTTCATGCAATTTTTTTAAGTGCCAGGTCCAAACAAAGAGAGTTTCAATTCATCTGCACCTGCCAGCTGCTAATATATTGCGAACATTCTTGCTGTCCGCACAAGAGGGCTTCCAGTCTACATCCAACAGTCTTGTGTTGGTGGTATAGTGGTGAGCATAGCTGCCTTCCAAGCAGTTGACCCGGGTTCGATTCCTGGCCAACGCATCACATTTGTAAATTAAAGACCTTGATTACGAGCATTCTTGCTATGGGTTCGATTCCTGGGTCTGTCCATTCTTGCTGTATGCATTCGATTCCCGGCCAACGCATTGCATTTTTCTCAAGCTGTCTTTAAAACAGTCGTCGGTGGCCCCTTGCCAACTTCTCCTGTAACTTGTTTGCTGGAGCAAAACATTTGTTAAGGTCTTTTGGCAGCAGTAAAGGACTGGATCTCCCCGTCGGGGAATCGAACCCCGGTCTTCCGCGTGACAGGCGGAGATACTTTCCACTATACTAACGAGGAGTTGCAGAGACAGGTAGTTGTATCCGATCAGCGCGGCTTCCAGGAACGGCGTCATGCGTCATTTTAGCTCAACGCTTCACAGAAGCCAGTGAATGCAAAAAATAATCTAATACCGTTTAAATATGAAGTGTCTGTATAAAACGTGTTACATTATTAAATTAGAGACCTTGTTTTTTAATATGGTGCCTGGTAGGTCAGGTCAATAAGTTCATGCAATTTTTTTAAGTGCCAGGTCCAAACAAAGAGAGTTTCAGTTCATCTGCACCTGCCAGCTGCTAAAGTATTAGGAAAATTATTGCTGACCGCAGAACAGGGCTTCCAGTCTACATCCAACAGTCTTGCGTTGGTGGTATAGTGGAGAGCATAGCTGCCTTCCAAGCAGTTGACCTGGGTTCGATTCCCGGCCATCGCATCACATTTGTAAATTAAAGACCTTGATTACGAGCATTCTTGCTATGGGTTCGATTCCTTGGTCTGTCCATTCTTGCTGTATGCGTTCGATTCCCGGCCAATGCATTGCATTTTTCTCAAGCTGTCTTTAAAACAGTCGTCGGTGGCCCCTTGCGAACTTCTCCTGTAACTTGTTTGCTGGAGCAAAACATTTGTTAAGGTCTTTTGGCAGCAGTAAAGGACTGGATCTCCCCGTCGGGGAATCGAACCCCGGTCTTCCGCGTGACAGGCGGAGATACTTTCCACTATACTAACGAGGAGTTGCAGAGACAGGTAGTTGTATCCGATCAGCGCGGCTTCCAGGAACGGCGTCATGCGTCATTTTAGCTCAACGCTTCACAGAAGCCAGTGAATCCAAAAAATAATCTAATACCGTTTAAATATGAAGTGTCTGTATAAAACGTGTTACATTATTAAATTAGAGACCTTGTTTTTTAATATGGTGTTGTAGGATTACAAATTTTATTTAAATGTTTAATTTAGATTTCCAATACAATAGTATTTTATATTGAGAAAGTTTATAAATGATGAGACCAGGAAATCTCTGCAAACGGTAGGGGTTCCCAGCAGGATATTCCTGACTGTCCCATCTCAGTGCGAGAAGGCTAGGCTTTTCCTGTTCTCATTGTTTTACCGGGTGAAGAGTCATGCTGAGCAAGTTTGAACACCTGCTATTTTATTACTGAGACCATTTGTGTTGGAGTTCTTATCTCAGTGCGAGAAGTCCTGCACCGTTCTGTTCTCATGTTTCAACTCATTTACATGCTTTGTTCCTCACAATGTAATCCCTCCCCCTTGAAATGTATATAAACTACAATGTAAAGTTCCCTTAGTTAGACGATGTTGGAATGACTGCAGCTACCGACAAACAATAAAGAACTTCTGCTTGGAAAACTTCTACTGTCTCCTGGTCTGAGCTTCTAACTTTTCTACAAAGAAAAAGATCACTACAGTGCCTGGTAGGTCAGGTCAATAAGTTCATGCAATTTTTTTAAGTGCCAGGTCCAAACAAAGAGAGTTTCAGTTCATCTGCACCTGCCAGCTGCTAATGTATTGCGAAAATTCTTGCTGACGGCACAACTGGGCTTCCAGTCTACGTTCTAAGGCCTGCGTTGGTGGTATAGTGGTGAGCATAGCTGCCTTCCAAGCAGGTGACCGGGTTCGATTCCCGGCCAACGCATCACATTTGTAAATTAAAGACCTTGATTACGAGCATTCTTGCTATGGGTTCGATTCCTGGGTCTGTCCATTCTTGCTTTATGGGTTCGATTCCCGGCCAACGCATTGCATTTTTCTCAAGCTGTCTTTAAAACAGTCGTCCGGGCCCCTTGCCAACTTCCCTGTAACTTGTTTGCTGGAGCAAAACATTTGTTAAGGTCTTTTGGCAGCAGTAAAGGACTGAATCTCCCCGTCGGGGAATCGAACCCCAGTCTCCGCGTGACAGGCGGAGATACTTTCCACTATACTAACAAGGAGTTGCAGAGACAGGTAGTTGTATCCGATCAGCGCGGCTTGCAGGAACGGCGTCATGCGTCATTTTAGCTCAACGCTTCACAGAAGACAGTGAATGCAAAAAATAATCTAATACCGTTTAAATATGAAGTGTCTGTATAAAACGTGTTACATTATTAAATTAGAGACCTTGTTTTTTAATATGGTGCCTGGTAGGTCAGGTCAATAAGTTCATGCAATTTTTTTAAGTGCCAGGTCCAAACACAGAGAGTTTCAGTTCATCTGCACCTGCCAGCTGCTAAAGTATTGCGAAAATTATTGCTGACCGCAGAACAGGGCTTCAGGTCTACATCCAACAGTCTTGCGTTGGTGGTATAGTGGTGAGCATAGCTGCCTTCCAAGCAGTTGACCCGGGTTCGATTCCCGGCCAACGCATCACATTTGTAAATTAAAGACCTTGATTACGAGCATTCTTGCTATGGGTTCGATTCCTGGGGCAGTCCATTCTTGCTGTATGAGTTCGATTCCCGGCCAACGCATTGCATTTTTCTCAAGCTGTCTTTAATACAGTCGTCCGAGGCCCCTTGCCAACTTCTCCTGTAACTTGTTTGCTGGAGCAAAACATTTGTTAAGGTCTTTTGGCAGCAGTAAAGGACTGGATCTCCCCGTCGGGGAATCGAACCCCGGTCTTCCGCATGACAGGCGGAGATACATTCCACTATACTAACGAGGAGTTGCAGAGACAGGTAGTTGTATCCGATCAGCGCGGCTTCCAGGAACGGCGTCATGCGTAATTTTAGCTCAACGCTTCACAGAAGGCAGTGAATCCAAAAAATAATCTAATACCGTTTAAATATGAAGTGTCTGTATAAAACGTGTTACATTATTAAATAGAGACCTTGTTTTTTAATATGGTGTTGTAGGATTACAAATTTTATTTAAATGTTTAATTTAGATTTCCAATACAATAGTATTTTATATTGAGAAAGTTTATAAATGATGAGACCAGGAAATCCCTGCAAACGGTAGGGGTTCCCAGCAGGATATTCCTGACTGTCCCATCTCAGTACGAGAAGGCTAGGCTTTTCCTGTTCTCATTGTTTTACCGGGTGAAGAGGCATTCTGAGCAAGTTTGAACACCTGCCATTTTATTACTGAGACCATTTGTCTTGGAGTTCTTATCTCAGTGCGAGAAGTCCTGCACCGTTCTGTTCTCATGTTTCAGCTCATTTACATGCTTTACATGCCCCTGTTAAGGCTATCTTCAACTAAAACAAAGTCCCTTACCCATCACTGCATTCTTTATGATTTAGTTGGTTGGACATCACTTAAAATTCGTAGACAACAGCACTGGTATATCTTTATTTATAAAGCTATACTTGGCAAACTTCCACTGTACCTCTGTAACCTCCTCTCTGTCTGCTCTGGTACTTATCAGCTACGCTCTTCAAAGTGGTTGCTTTTTAACGTGCCACGAGTTACAACCGAATTGGGAAGAACTGCTTTCTCTTATTTAGCACCTTGGGGGTGGAATAATCTACAAAAAGAGCTAAGGCTAGACACCCTTATGTCCATTAATGAATTTAAAACTACTGTAAAGAGTACTGTGATGGAGACATGTTCTTGTTTTTCTTAGGAGTCTCATTGTGTTCTTTTTGTACTTCTTTTATCATGAAAATGTAATTTGGTGTTTGTTGTGTGTGTATTTGTTGTGATTTGGCTGCTACCTTGGCCAGGTCTCTCTTGTAAAAGAGATTCTGAATCTCAATGGGACCTCCTGGTTAAATAAAGGTATAATAATAATAATAAATGCTTTGTTCCTCACAATGTAATCCCTCCCCCTTGAAATGTATATAAACTACAATGTAAAGTTCCCTTAGTTAGACGATGTTGGAATGACTGCAGCTACCGACAAGCAATAAAGAACTTCTGCTTGGAAAACTTCCACCATCTCCTGGTCTGAGCTTCTAACTTTTCTACAAAGAAAAAGATCACTACATTGCCTGGTAGGTCAGGTCAATAAGTTCATGCAATTTTTTTAAGTGCCAGGTCCAAACAAAGAGAGTTTCAGTTAATCTGCACCTGCCAGCTGCTAATGTATTGCGAAAATTCTTGCTGACCGCACAAGACGGCTTCCAGCCTACATCCAACAGTCTTGCGTTGGTGGTATAGTGGTGAGCATAGCTGTCTTCCAAGCAGTTGACCTGGGTTTGATTCCCGGCCAACGCATCACTTTTGTAAATTAAAGACCTTGATTACGAGCATTCTTGCTATGGGTTCGATTCCTGGGTCTGTCCATTCTTGCTGTATGGGTTCGATCCACGGCCAATGCATTGCATTTTTCTCAAGCTGTCTTTAAAACAGTCGTCCGGGGCCCCTTGCCAACTTCTCCTGTAACTTGTTTGCTGGAGCAAAACTTTTGTTAAGGTCTTTTGGCAGCAGTAAAGGACTGGATCTCCCAGTCGGGGAATCGAACCACAGTCTCCGCGTGACAGGCGGAAATACTTTCCACTATACTAACAAGGAGTTGCAGAGACAGGTAGTTGTCCCCGATCAGCGCGGCTTGCAGGAACGGCGTCATGCGTCATTTTAGCTCAACGCTTCACAGAAGGCAGTGAATCCAAAAAAAAATCTAATACCGTTTAAATATGAAGTGTCTGTATAAAACGTGTTACATTATTAAATTAGAGACCTTGTTTTTTAATATGGTGCCTGGTAGGTCAGGTCAATAAGTTCATGCATTTTTTTTAAGTGCCAGGTCCAAACAAAGAGAGTTTCAGTTCATCTGCACCTGCCAGCTGCTAATGTATTGCGAAAATTCTTGCTGACCGCGCAAGAGGGCTTCCAGCCTACATCCGACAGTCTTGCGTTGGTGGTATTGTGGTGAGCATAGCTGCCTTCCAAGCAGGTGACAGGGTTCGATTCCCGGCCAACGCATAACATTTGTAAATTAAAGACCTTGATTACGAGCATTCTTGCTATGGGTTCGATTCCTTGGTCTGTCCATTCTTGCTGTATGCGTTCGATTCCCGGCCAACGCATTGCATTTTTCTCAAGCTGTCTTTAAAACAGTCGTGCGGGCCCCTTGCCAACTTCCCTGTAACTTGTTTGCTGGAGCAAAACTTTTGTTAAGGTCTTTTGGCAGCAGTAAAGGACTGGATCTCCCCGTCGGGGAATCGAACCCCAGTCTCCGCGTGACAGGCGGAGATACTTTCCACTATACTAACAAGGAGTTGCAGAGACAGGTAGTTGAATCCGATCAGCGCGGCTTGCAGGAACGGCGTCATGCGTCATTTTAGCTCAACGCTTCACAGAAGCCAGTGAATGCAAAAAATAATCTAATACCGTTTAAATATGAAGTGTCTGTATAAAACGTGTTACATTATTAAATTAGAGACCTTGTTTTTTAATATGGTGCCTGGTAGGTCAGGTCAATAAGTTCATGCATTTTTTTTAAGTGCCAGGTCCAAACAAAGAGAGTTTCAGTTCATCTGCACCTGCCAGCTGCTAAGATTCTTGCTCACCGCACAAAAGGGCTTCCAGTCTACATACAACAGGCTTGCGTTGGTGGTATAGTGGTGAGCATAGCTGCCTTCCAAGCAGTTGACCCGGGTTCGATTCCCGGCCAATGCATTGTATTTTTCTCAAGCTGTCTTTAAAACAGTTGTCCGGGGCCCCTTGCGAACTTCTCCTGTAACTTGTTTGCTGGAGCAAAACTTTTGTTAAGGTATTTTGGCAGCAGTAAAGGACTGGATCTCCCCGTCGGGGAATTGAACCCCAGTCTCCGCGTGACAAGCGGAGATACTTTCCACTTTCCACAAGGAGTTGCAGAGACAGGTTGTTGTATCCGATCAGCGCAGCTTCCAGGAACGGCGTCATGCGTCATTTTAGCTCAACGCTTCACAGAAGCCAGTGAATGCAAAAAATAATCTAATACCGTTTAAATATGAAGTGTCTGTATAAAACGTGTTACATTATTAAATTAGAGACCTTGTTTTTTAATATGGTGCCTGGTAGGTCAGGTCAATAAGTTCATGCAATTTTTTTAAGTGCCAGGTCCAAACAAAGAGAGTTTCAGTCCATCTGCACCTGCCAGCTGCTAATGTATTGCGAAAATTCTTGCTGACCGCAGAACAGGGCTTCCAGTCTACATCCAACAGTCTTCAATAGTGGTGAGCATAGCTGCCTTCCACGCGGGGGCCAGTCGCATGTAGGTGTAGAGCGTTGCTAGCCAATAAGAACGCAGGAAATCCCAGGGAGGGCCAGTCGCATGTAGGTGTAGAGCGTTGCTAGCCAATAAGAACGCAGGAAATTCCAGGGAGGCGGGCCTGAAAAAATACACGAAATTACAGGTTCGAGTCTCGACCACAACTACCATAAAGTGTATCTAGATTAAAAAATGATTAGAAACTTATGTTAAGTACGATTTACATATAATAAACTAACTTTGTGCACAAAAATAGAATAAAACGTGTAAGATTTGTTGTTGTGTAGAATGTACAAAATGTGCAACTACCTTAATAAACATTTACATTATAATAGGGTTTAGTTTTCTTTAATATAGAAAATATTTGAATGTGAATAATTGTAAAGAACATTTTGATAATGTTTTAGACCTTTACATTTTACATTGAGATATTTACATTATATTTGTTTAACTATGTACAGAAATCCAATATATATATGAAATATAACCAGTAAACACCAAATAGTAAGTTTCTCGTTTTATTTATAGTACAGAAATATACATATTATTATGTAAAACTGAAAAAGGTAATGTATTAAATACTTATAGATTAAACAACAATAACATTAATAATAATAATAATAAAATATAAAGCTGTGGAGAACATAGGAAAAAAACAAGATTTTTTTAAATCAAATAATTATGTAGTGTTTAATGACAACAGTTATTAACATTTAGTGTTTACACATCTGAGCAAGATAAAATAATGCAAGTCAATAAAATTTACTTTAAAAACACTAAAGTACAATGCAAACAAGGACACAATTGTTTGATTTTAATGAACAATGGAAATAAATGTAACAATTTAAAATGATAGATTATAGATTAAACAACAGCAATAATAATATCTAAAGTTGAGGAGAACAGGAAAAAACAAGAAAAAAAGTATTTTAAACTAAACAATTATGTACAGAGTATAATAGTACCAGTGCTTAACATTTAGTGTTTTTCAAATCTGAGCAAGATAAAATAATGCAAGTCAATAAATGAACTTAAAAAAACACTAAAATACAATAAAATACAATACTTTTGGTATTTTAATGAACAAATGGAAATAAATTAAATATTTAAAAAAATAATATATATATATATATATATATATATATATATATATATATATATATATATATATATATATATATATACATTAAAAGTGCAATAATATGTATATACATATATGCATAAGATTGTGCAAGGAATGTCTTTGAGCTATAAACAGTATTTGAGGTCTGGGCATGTCATTTGTCAGTGAAGTCATTTTTTCTTTTCCTCAATCCACCTCTGCTTCTCAGCCTCATAGAATGGAGACTGCTGAAAGTCTTTCCATGAAATTTCATTCCCTTAGCCTGATAAAGGGAAAACACTTTAGCAGGACAGTAAATGTATTTGCCTGCCACTCCAGGGAAACCAGTGTGAATATGAGGACTGTTGGGTCCTTGTTTCAGTGGCAGGTGGCAGAATCTGCACAGACGACCAGTAGGATGCTCCATTACTGACTTTCTCTTGCTTCTCTCCTCAATCACCCTCCTATTTTCTGCCCCTCTCTGCTTCGAGGACTCCAGTTCTCGCTGAAAAAAAGGAGTCTCTGCAAAGTCTTCAAAGGGCATTCTGGGGTTGGTCAGGCCCTCTGCGGAATATGTGTCAAAAACTTTCTTGGAGCAGTAGAAGTATTTAACATCACCACCTTGATAAAAGAAAAAAAAAAATATTAAACAAAGTATTTGTTTTGTGTGCATAGATTAGGCAAACAGATTACACACATTGGTGCCTGTATGAATAATATAATTACCTGCATCTAAAAGAAACTCCTCAGATGTTTGTTCCTTCACTGTCACAGCACTCGGAGTAGAAAAACATTGAAAATGAGAGTCTGTGGGGTGGCCTCTGGTTCAGGAGCAAGAGGGGTCTCAGCAGAAGAGGAATCCTCTAAGCATTTCTGAAATTCAGCAAAATTAGTGTTATATGCGAGCGAGAATTATTAAGTATTTGTTTTTTAATAAAAAGTTTGTTATCAAAGAACTTTAAAGGCTTACCTGAGATGGAAATGAGAACTCAATGCCAGATGAAGACTCTTCTTGCATCCCTAGGTCTGTCTTCCTGCTTTTGTGTTTGTCAAAGTCAAGAGGCACAGGTCGACAGCCTGGCTCCACATATTGTAGGCCAAACCTCTCTCTTGTGTCCCAGCTGGAGATGTGGAAGGCTGGATATTTGGGTTACCCAGTCACTCTTATAGATGCCCTGTTTAACTCCATCATCAAAACAGGGTCAAACACTCCAGGTAAGACAAGCCCAGGCTGCTTCAGGTCCACCAGCCGCTGATAATTCCAGCGTGCGACACCAGTCATACCCTGCGCCTGGAACAGCTCAGGAGAGACGCGATTACCCGTTACTCACTGAGCCTGGTGGAAATGAAACCCCTCTTGCTGTGAAGTGCCTCTGACAGGGATCCCGATGGGAACAGCAGCTCCTTCACCCTTGACATGATTCAGTTGTACCGAAATTTTAGCATCGAGGGTTTAAAAAGGAAGATGTTGTTGGGATCCTTTGCAAGATGGAAATGGTGAAGTACTTCTTCCACTCTTTGGACCAGCTCTCTAGGATGTGGCACTTTTGTCCTGCAGTGCGCTCTGATGTGCTGCTTTGTGGGATTAGCAGGCTCAATTCCACAGAACTTGTATGCGTTCCTCAGTTTCTCCAGGTCACTCTGATCTACTACGGCAGAAGAGAGGAACTGGCAGAACGAGCTATACAGAGGATGGTGCTCCGAAACACATTCCCTGGTGAATCGCCGCATACAGTGAAACAAGTCTAGTTTAACCACCATGTCCTCATTGTACTTCTGGCAAGCGGCATTTACATTCTTGAGGTTTTCTGATGTAACCTCTGCCACAGTAGCTTCAGTGGTCCTCCAAGCTTCCCACTGCTGGTGCTCATACGGTCCTGGGTCCATCACTCTGAAAGCAGCACAGCAGTCCCTAAGTACATAAAAGGGAAATACATTTTAATTTTAATGTATTCATTACCTTTGCTTACACATCTTGATGTGATGTGTGATGAGATGTGATTATTCTTACCTGTCCACCCACTGGTACTTGGCCTTGGGTATGCTAGCAGCACTGTAGCGATTGGCCATCCCACAGTACATTGAACTCAAGGATTGCTCACTCTCAGACTGCAGCATCACCCAGGACAGGATCATCCAGTTCTCGTTCATCACAGCGTAGGATGACATTGTGCCAGATGAGAGGGTCACTTTTCTAGCAACTTTGCGTGTGTGATCTGATCTGAACACCTGTCCAAAAGTCCCTTGAAGGAGCTGAGTGAGAGCTGCCTCTTGCCGGTGATATTCCTGAAGCAGGCACTCCACCAGATAATGTGCAGACACAGACAGCCCATGCCACCCATCAGTATCTTCGTAACCCCCAAACGAAGCAGGTGTGTCATCCTTCCTCAATGCTCCTGTGATGGTTTTCTGGCCATACAGCCCTGCTTCAGCATCCCTGACGTTCTGCACAATGAGAAGGTATGCAAGGTGGGCTCTTTCAAACTTAAGGTGAAGCACCTCAGACAGCTGGTTGGCCTTGTCATTAGGGGATTTTCCAGAGCGCCTCAGTTCATCCATCACAGTTTTACAGATTGCATTCTTATGAGTGAGGAAGGTTGGCAAGATGTTTCTGAATTGCTGTGGTAGCATGTCCACCCACTGAGGTTTATCAGCGAACCAGTATTTTTTACATGCCTTACAGCACAGACGTGAAGCAAGGATGTAATATTGCCCACTAGTGCCAAGGATCACTCGGGGTCTTCCCACACCTGAGGACACAACATGAGGATTTGGACAGCTGTAGAGTCAGGGCAGGATGTAGTTGTTTCTAAGCCTTTCATTTATACTGTGCTCAGGTTTCCAAATGAAAAAGGGATGGAGCTGGAAGTACTTTGGTGACGGAAGGCCCATGTTTGTCTCTATAAGCTCAGGCTGAGGTGGATAGCGCCACAAGGAGACCATATTCATTAGGTGTCTTACTGGATGTGATCCTGGCCAGAGCCCCATGGACTCCATCTCTGTTTTCATCCAAATTCTTTGATGAAGAGAGCAGTTCCAGTGGCTAATATCTTGCAAGTAGCTAGTAACAGGTGCTTCCGTCTGTGCAGACGTCATTGATGCAGGAGCTGTAGGTGCTGATTGTGCTGCAGGAGGTGGTACAGAGCCATCAGTCTGTGAAGAAGGTCTACACACAGGAGCTGGTGGATTGGGAGAACTAGAGACTGCATGTGATGGTGGTGAAGGCTGTGGCAGAACTGCACGGAACACAAAGCAAAGGAAATAAATGCATATATATATATATATATATATATATATATATATATATATATATATATATATATATATATATATATATATATATATATATGCGTGTATAACACATTTAATGCTCGTGTGTTTAACTGTCTTTACTTTTTTTGTTCAAGTAGCTGGGAACAGGGGTTTCAGTCAGTGCAGACGGCATTGGTGCAGGTGTAGGTGCTGATTGTGCTGCTTGAGGTGGTATAAAGCCTTCACCCTGTGAAGAAGGCCTACACACAGGAGCTGATGTTGATGGAGGCTGCGGCAGAGCTGCAAGGAAAAGCACAGGGAGGAAATTAAAAACATATTAAAACATTGAATGTACATGATATGTATTTGATTGTCTTGACTACATTAAATGACTAATCATTATTTATTATTTTATTCTATGTATTTTGTTATTTATTCTAGTAATGCACATTCTGATAATGTTCAAATGTCTGTAAGTAAACAGTCCACTTTTTCACAACAAATAAAAACAGTTTAAATAGCATGCATACAATTCATGAAGTGCACTCACCCTCACCACTGGTATATTCAAACCTTAACAGTAGTTAGAACAAAATAACATGTTTTTTAGAACAGGCAAGAACAGTGCCAAAACAACAAATAAGATAATTAAAAAACAGAAATGTAAGATAAGTCTGTATGTAACCGAATAAGCCTCCAAAACTGATGTGTAAAGTAACCTGTTGTAGATAAGACTGTGGATCCTGTGGCTGCAGATGATCCTAAAAATTAAGCATTATAATTTGAATGGTTTCTCTCCAGTATGTACAATTTTATACCAATTTTATAAGAATTTGACATGGGTATATATAACACACATGACACGATACTTGATTTACTTACTCAGCTGTGTGAGATATTTTGTTGGAGAAATACTAAGCATCATCCTCTCCAGTTCTTCATCCTCCTCCATTACTATAAAATATGACAAATGCATCAGTAGCTAGGCAGGCTTTAAGAATCAATATAAGCAAACTTGCATGAATTTTATTAACTCACCAGGCTGATCAGAGTCAGTAATGGAAGGAACAGGTGGTCTTGCAGCGGAAGCTGATGGTGAGGGCATCGGAGGAGTGTTTTTGGTCATCTGTTTTTGCTGCTGTTTTAAAAGATACTGCTGCAAATTGTACATTTTGCTGCCTGGCACACACTTCTGCCTCATTATAAAGAAAGCATATCCGTCTGCCCTGGTATCCCAAATCTTCCTCCAAGTGTCTTGTGCTCTGGATCCAAATCCAACAGTATTGTCATCCTCTGTCAAAAAAGGCACTGCGTCTGGCCTTTGAGACAGATACTGTTTAAGATCTTCAATTTCCTTGAAGCTTCTTGAATACTCAAGAAAGGAAATGAGGCTATCCTTGCATGGACCCTCTGGGTTGAACTGCCCAGCCTGTTCTTCTTCCTCAACCTTATCGGACAGGTACAAAGCATAGCTGCCATCATTCTCTAATAACCACTTGAAAGACTTGCTCTTGTACTTGCCGAACTGAAGAATGCATTCTCCCAACACCTCTTGCTTGTCAGAGACATCCCCTCCTCTATGTAACACAACAGAACGGGCGTTCAACTTGACCAGATCTTCTCTTTGAGGTGTTGACTTGTCCTGCAGTGAAGGGTTGTCTTTAATTCTTTTTGCCTCTTCTGATGGGTCCCGGCGTAAATGGCCCGACGGGCCTTTCCTGAAAGACACTTTGACTTTCCCTGGGAAGAACACTGTTTTCTTCATGATGCTGTTCTGAAATCAGAATGTATTCATTAGCGTCTCAGCATAAGCATTTAAATACTTACAGTAACAAAATGAAATAAGACAGTTAATACTAAAGCATCAGTGATATATATAAAAGAGTTATTTTACAATGCTATAATATTCTATAATATTACTGTTTCTTAACTGAATAAATGCAGCCTTAGAGCACGTACTGTTTATTTGCATTATTTAATATTCATTATTTAAATTGCTTTAAAAATTTATATATGTATATATAAAAAGTTAACAAGTTAACTAATTAAAAATGTTAAATTATACCATTAAATTGTACACATATATATATTTGTTTGTAATTTAAATGTAATATATGTGTGTGTCTGATATTAATTACATTATAGGAGGACCAAACCCGCAGAAATTAAATTAATAAATAAACATGTAAACAAATAAAAAGGTAAATTTGATCATAGGAAAATAAATAAAGGAATAAACGACTTGATAAAATAAATATGATTTATTCTTTATCAAACTAATTTTTGTATTATTTCCCTTAATTTATTTTCTGCTTTTATTTATTTGTTAATTAATATTTATATTTGGTAAGCAAGACCAACCAACCTAATTATCATGCACATCAAAAAAATATAAGAATAGATATAAAAATAAAGAAATAAAAATAAAAATAAATAAAGATTAAAATAAATAAATCTGGAAATAAATACATATTGGAATAAACAAATATACAAATAAATGAATGCATAAATAAATATAAGAATAAATGGAACAAACAAATAAATAAAATAATAAATAAATACAATTAAAAATTATACAAATACATTAAAATATAAAAGCAAAAAATTATAAATTAGGGGAAAAATATACAAAAATACATTTGATTAAAATGAATCATATTTATTTTATCAAGTCGTTTATTCCTTTATTTATTTTCCTATTATCACATTTATTTATCTATCTATTTATTCATTTATTTATTCATTCATTTTTAATTGCAAGTTTGGTCCTCCATACTACTGCACATTACATCTTACTGCACTGTTAACATATATTTTAAGCATAGTGAGAGATTAGGATGAAACATTCACCTTTACAAACAAAGATACTCTTATAAAATAACAGCTGTATTCACAACGAGGAGTTTACTGTTTCTTATCGTCACAATCCATTCAACAAGATAACAATACGATTACATGACAATATACATGCAATTTAAATTATAAAATATTTGAATAATAATGTATATGCGGTCACCTGAGGGAAAATCTGTCTGCAGGTAGTTTAGACAGCAACAAAACAAAACAAGTTTGCTGACAAGTCGGTAAACAAATATCTCTCCGTTCGTAAAACGGGTCTCCCCTCCTCCACTGCGAATGACTGACAGATGACACTATGCTATTTAAACTCCCCGCCACGGAAAAGCGGAACAGCGCCAGGAAGTCTACGTGTGGCCAAAGGTATATTGCATCCGTAGTGTTAAGCACTACCATAGAGAATGAATGGGAAAAGTTAAGGGAAGTTAAGCTTAACCATTTTCGACTCCCGCCGTGAAAGGTCCTCAGTTCAAAACTGGCCGGAAACAAGTGGAGGCATTTTAAATATAAATGCTGCAATTCGCTACAAACCCTTACTTTTGAGACAGTTGAAGGCCATCGTACCAAGGAGCTGTAGGCAGACTGTTCGCCTCACACGCGAAGGTTCGAAACTGGGCGGAAACTGTGGGTGGTTTTTGTAAAAATTTCATATGCGATTTTCTGTTGAGCAGGTCAGTACACTTGCAGCGATGTTTGTGGTTCAATCTCTTTAGAAAAGGACAAAAATAAAACAAATGACCATTGAGGTTTCCTGTACAGTAATAAAAAAATGTTTGGTCTGCCAACAAAATTAGCAGCTTTTGCCATGTTAAAAACACTGGGCAGTCTATAGTTTAATTTGCTTTTGAACAAGCGTGCCCTAGAAGAGGTGGGACTGACATACAAATCAAGTTTCCGTAGTGTAGTGGTTATCATGTTCGCTTTATACGCGAAAAGTTCTCAGTTCAAAACCTGGCGGAAACAAGTGGAGGCATTTTAAATATAAATGCTGCAATTCGCTACAAAACCCTTACTTTTGAGACAGATGAAGGCCATCGTACCAAAGAGCTGTAGGTAGACTGCCATGCCGAATGACCTCTATACTGTTGTTTGTGGAATTTACAGACTGTCACACTGCTTGCAGGGCAGATTATGGGAAGGAGCCATCTTCTAAAAATACTATACTATACTACTATACTATACCTCGACTATACTAACGAGGAGTTGTAGAGACCGGTAGATGTACCTGATCAGCGCGACTTCCAGGAACGGCGTCATGTGTCAAATATGAAGTGTCTGTATAAAACGTGTTACATTATTAAATTAGAGACCTTGTTTTTTAATATGGAGCCTGGTAGGTCAAGTCAATAAGTTCATGCAATTTTTTTTAAGTGCCAGGTCCAAACAAAGAGAGTTTCAGTTCATCTGCACCTGCCAGCTGCTAATGTATTGCAAAATTTCTTTGCTGACCGCACAACAGGGCTTCCAGCCTACATCCAACAGTCTTGCGTTGGTGGTATAGTGGTGAGCATAGCTGCCTTCCAAGCAGTTGACCTGGGTTCGATTACCTGCCAACGCATTGCATTTTGCTCAAGCTGTCGTTAAAACAGTTGTCTGGGGACCCTGGCCAGCTCCTCCTGTAACTCGTTTGCTGCAGCAAAACTTTTGTACTGGTCTTTTGGCAGCAGTAAAGGACTCCAAAAAATAATCTAATACCATTTAAATATGAAGTGTCTGTATAAAACATGTTACATTATTATATTAGAGACCTCTTTTTTAATATGGTGCCTGGTAGGTCAGGTCAATAAGTTCATGCAATTTTTTTAAGCCTACACCCAATGGTCTTGCGTTGGTGGTATAGTGGTGAGAATATCTGCCTTCTAAGCATTTGACCCGGGTTCGATTCCTGGCCAACACGTTGCATTTTGCTCAAGCTGTCATTAAAACAGTTGTCTGGGGACCCTGGCCAGCTCCTCCTGTAACTTGTTTGCTGGAGCAAAACTTTTGTACCGGTCTTTTGGCAGCAGTAAAGGACTGGATCTCCCAAGTGGAGGCACTTTAGACGTAAATGCTGCAATTCGCTACAAAACCCTTACTTTTGAGACAGGTGAAGGCCATCGTACCAAGGAGCTGTAGGCAGACTGCCATGCCGAATGACCTCATCAATAGGTTTCTGTAGTGTAGTGTTCATCACGTTCGCCTAACGTGCGTAAGGTCCTTGTTTCGAAACTAAGCAGAAACAGCAGTTGTCTTCTGACAGAAGATTTAATCTGTTTGCCACGCTAGGTGGGTGTAGCGCTCATTTCCTTTATACGCTTTTTACCTTAGCTGTCATCCCCCTTTTGATAATTGACATTAAAATGCAGTATACAAACCTAAATGGTTGTAATTCAAGAATGCTTTGGAATATAGACCTAAGTTTGGTCTTGTTTTAAAGAAAACAATCGGCAGATTATTACTGAAGTGAAAGCACTTCAAAAAATTAAAGTATGAAAAAGTTATGGAAGTTAAAATTTACAGTAAATCAAATATACTTTATTAATATATTTTTTTTAATATAAAATAAATATTTTACAAAATATTTTTTACTATAAAATTACTATAAAATGAAAGCTATATATCTAACCAAGTTGTGTTCCAAATTTAAAGTTGATATCACAAAAATTGAAGTTCCCATGAGATTTTGTTTAGGCGTTATACCAAAAATAGCCACCGGGTGCCATTGCATTCCATTGAATTTAATTGTATGCATTCTGCCATAACAAATTAATACATTTCTATCCAAATATCACTTCTGTCACTAAATATGGAACCTTGAGACTCAGACCTTTCTGACAATATGTGTTTTGTCAAGATTAGAACATTTTTGATAATAAATTTTGAAAGATGATGCCCAAAAGGGGAGGGGCCTAATAAAAAAATACCGTTTCTATGCTAACGCAACGTCCAATTTCAAAACGGTTTTTACAGGATGAATTCTGAGTTCGTAAGCTTTCAAATGATACCTAATTTATGATAACTACTAAAATATGTGATATAATAATAATAAAAAATTATATATATATATATAATATATAATATACTTTTTAGAGGACTTTTTACTTTACTTTTTAAAATATAATTTTATCTTTTTTTATTGACAAATACTAGATTATGTTTTATTATGAAAACAAAGTTTCAGTTATTAAAAGTGTGTACGTCGACTTTTTGTGACAAAGGTCAGAAACTCCTGTAATGACGTCGATTTTTTGAGGTGCACTCTTGTCATAAATTCATATATTACTGTTCATACAAAATTTGTAAGAAAAAAACAGCGCTAAAATATCTATTCAGGAGTCTTAGACCATTCCAACGATATATAGTTTGTCATGATTAAATTAGGATTTAATAGTAATATTTTGAAGTAAATTTCGGTTGCCCGTATACGGGCAAGTGACAGTTAAGGGGTTAAAAAGCGTGCACCTAATGATTTATGTCTGAACCCTGAAGATGTGTTTCCATAGTGTAATGGTTATCACGCAGACGGTCCCCAGTTCGAAACTGGGTGGAAACTATGGGTGGTTTTTGCAAAAATATCGTATGTGATTTTCTGTTGAGCAGGTCTGTACACTTGCAGGGATGTTTGTGGTATAATCTCTTTAGAAAAGGACAAAAATAAAACAAATGACCTTTGAGGTTTCCTGTACAGTAATAAAACATGTTTGGTCTGCCAACGAAATTAGCAGCTTTTTGCCATGTTAAAAACACTGGGCAGTCTATAGTTTCAGTCGCTTTTGAACAAGCGTACCCTAGAAGCGTAGGGACTGACGTCCAAATCAAGTTTCTGTATTGTAGTGGTTATCACGTTCGCTTTACACGCGAAAGGTCCTCAGTTCAAAACTGTCCGGAAACAAGTGGATGCATTTTAAATATAAATGCTGCAATTCGCTACAACACCTTTACTTTTGAGACAGGTGAAGGCCATCGTACCAAGGAGCTGTAGGCAGACTGCCATGCCGAATAACCTCTGTTCTGTTGTTTGTGGAATTTACAGACTGTCACACTGCTTGCAGAGCAGATTATGGGAAGGAGCCATCTTCTAAAAAGCACATGTCTCACATCAATAGGTTTCTGTAGTGTAGTGGTCATCACGTTCGCCTAACACGCAAAAGGTTCGCAACCGAGCAGAAACAGTGGTTGGATTCTGACCGAAAATTTAAACTGTTTACCACGCTAGGTGGGTGCAGCGCTCATTTCTTTTATATGCTTTTTAACAAGCGTGCACCTAAAGATTTATGTCTGCAACATGAAGACTGTTTCCGTAGTGTAGTGTTTATCACGTTTGCCTCACACATGAAAGGTCCCCAGTTCGAAACTGGGCGGAAACTGTGGGTGGTTTTTGCAAAAATTTCGTATGTGATTTTCTGTTGAGCAGGTTGGTACACTTGCAGGAATGTTTGTGGTTTAATCTCTTTAGAAAAGGACAAAAATAAAACAAATGACCATTGAGGTTTCCTGTGTTTCGCTGTAATCCTGCAATTCGCTACAAAACCCTTACTTTTGAGACAGGTCAAGGCCATCGTACCAAGGAGCTGTAGGCAGACTGCCATGCTAAATGACCTCTGTTCTGTTGTTTGTGGAATTTACAGACTGTCACACTGCTTGCAGGGCAGATTATGGGAAGCAGCCATCTTCTAAAAAGCACATGCGTCTCATCAATAGGTTTCCGTAGTGTAGTGGATAACACGTTTGCTTTACAATTTTTCTGAAATGTCAGGACTTGAAATTCCAAGTGCCATAGAATCCCATACATTGCACTAAAGTGTTACTTTAAAGGTCATGTACTGCAGGTCAGTGTTACTTTAATGTTTGGTTAATTCTAGCATGAACTGAATTGCAGTGCTTTGTCAACATTACTGCATTTCTGGATAAACTTGCCAGAGGGTTAAAGACTCTAGCTTGAGCCCGCAGCCAAAGGTTAGGTTTGTCAGAAGTGGGATTCAAACCCACGCCTCCAATGGAGACTGCGACCTGAACGCCAGCTGCCGAAGGATAGTCCGTCAATTAGAGAGCGCCATTCTTGACATTGTAAAATTTTCAGCCAATCAGAGGGGGCCATTCTTGACTTTTTCCTTAACATTTTCGACATTTGACCAATCAGAGTACAAGGAAATGTTGATGGCACGTTTACGCTTAACACCGCTAGGAGGCAGAGCCGGCGGCAGAAACAAATCAATGGACGGGCATTTAATATTCTTGGGGGGGCCTAATTATGACAAACAAATAAATTGTGGGGGGGGGGGGGTGCTTACATGCGCTTCATGCACGCAAGGTCTCGCGCTCTCTACCTCTCTGCCGTGCGCGCTGTTTGAACGTATATTCACGTAGACTTTCGAAAACCGGGACATATTCTTCGTAGCCTTTCGAAAACCGGGACATATTCACAAAGCCTTTTGAAAATTTTTTGAGCCTTTTGTATATCATAATTCTTATGAGCCTTTTGTATATCAGGGAGAGTTTATACATTTCCCGGGACAGGTTGTTAAAAAGAAGAACAATCCCGGAAAAAACGGGACGGGTGGTAACACTAGCTACAACAGTTTCACAGCGATTTCAATATCCTAACTATAATTAGCCTATTGCCCAATCATATTTCGGCTATCATGAGATATCATGTTACAGTTATAGCCTATAGGCTGTGAACTAACATGAACAAACAATGAACAGCTGTATTTTTATTAACTAACATTAACAAATACAGTAACAAATGTATCGCTCCTGGTTAGTTCATGTTAGTCATTAACTAATGTTAACTATTGAACCTTGTCTGCATTGTTCCGTGAACACAGCATGCTATAAGCCAACTTCCTATAATAACAGCCAAATAGTCACAAATCTCAAGTTAAGTATTAAATCAACCATGCATAATCAACTACGACACACTCACACACATATTGCATATCAGTGTCAAATGCATAATTTACACCACGTCTGGTGCAACTTACGAAGAGTAATAAAACCAACTGTCCTACTCACGTTCTAAATACAGCTGAAGTCGACGTTTTTGGGATTGGAATCTCATGAGTTTCTCTTTCCATTCGTTTCTGAATAGGCAAAACCGAGCACGTCGCGTCGCTATAACTTTACCGAGATGCTGCGGTCAGAGCGGCTCAGCGGGAAACCCCTTTTTTGTAAACAATCAGTCAAACTTCCGGGAGTTTTTTTTTATAAGATTAGCCTATAAGTCAAACATTGCACTTAAATACACATCAATAAATATATAAATACTGCACGTAAATTATTATTATTATTATTAAAATAATTTATTAAATGCAAATTGGATGGAGGGGTGGCACAGGAGCTCTCTAGGCGGGCCCGGCCCCCTAAGGCCTGCCCATAGCGCCGGCCTTGCTAGGAGGAGGAGTCAGGAAGCTAGCCAAGTGTCAATCAAGTTGACAAACTGAGCCGAAGGTGTACGAAGTAATAACATATCCTGTGGGGCGTGTCAGAGGGCAAGAAGTTCAGACGTCGAGCATCACTGTCACGGAGGTCAGGTAGCATCATTTTAACGGAGGACTGCGAAACTTATTTTCCGGTCACTTTAACGGTATTTTTGGACAATGTCATTTTATATTTGTATATAATTGTATATATATTATAATTGTAAATATCGTGTGTGCTTTTTTTTAAGAAATCATTTTTATTGATAGTAGTTTTGTTCGATATAACCTAACCGTTAGCCCCCCAACAAAAAAAATGTCTGGCAAAAAATCCCATAAAGCCATGTCAGATACTGACTGGATTGCAAGGCTAAAAAAGTTTGCCAGCACAGGAGTTTGGCCATCAAATGAGGGTAACAGGCCAGCTCCTCGACAGAAGAAGTGGCATGACGAGTATCAAAGGGTGAGTGTGCTTTTGTCACCTTTGCATGATGTAATAATTCTAATCCTAATCATTTAATTCAATGTCATCATTATTTATAGATATGTATGTAGATAATGTTGCAGGTATTTGAGAATTATGTTTATTTATGTAAACAAAAAATTTTTTTTTGCACTGGGAGATTCAGAGATTTGAGGCAGTGGGGGTGGGGATGTTGAGTGAATGGATATTTCGAAGGTGTGAAATGTTCCTCTCTTAATTCTAGCATGAACTGAATTGCAGTGCTTTGTCAACATTACTGCATTTCTGGATAAACTTGCCAGAGGGTTAAAGACTCTAGCTTCAGCCCGCAGCCAAAGGTTAGGTTTGTCAGAAGTGGGACTCCAACCCACGCCTACAGGGGAGACTGGGACTTGAACGCCAGCTGCCGAAGGATAGTCCGTCAAAATGGGGATAATGTTGAACAATGTTGAACGCCACAGCCAATCACGTCGACGCGCTATAACATTTGCAGCCAATTAGAGAGCGCCATTCTCGACATTATAACATTTGCAGCCAATCAGAGAGCGCCATTCTTGACTTTTTCCTTATCATTTTCGACATTTGACCAATCAGAGTACAAGGAAATGTCGATGGCACGTTTACGCTTAGCACCGCTAGGAGGAGGAGTCAGGAAGCTAGCCAAGTGTCAATCAAGTTGCCGAACTGAGCCGAAGGTGTACGAAGTAATGACATATCCTGAGGGGCGTGTCAGAGGTCAAAAAGTTCAGACGTCGAGCATCACTGTCACGGAGGTCAGGCAGCATCATTTTAACGGAGGACTGCGAAACTTATTTTCCGGTCACTTTAACTGTATTTTCGGACAATGTAATTTTATATTTGTATATAATTGTATATATTATAATTGTAAATATCGTGTGTGCTTTTTTTAAAGAAATAATTTGTATTATAGTTGTTCAAAACGATATAACCTAACCGTTAGCCCCCCAACAAAAAAATGTCTGGCAAAAAATCCCATAAAGCCATGTCAGATACTGACTGGATTGCAAGGCTAAAAAAGTTTGCCAGCACAGGAGTTTGGCCATCAAATGAGGGTAACAGGCCAGCTCCTCGACAGAAAAAGTGGCATGACGTGTACCAAAGGGTGAGTGTGCTTTTGTCACCTTTGCATGATGTAATAATTGTAATCCTAATCATTTAATTCAATGTCATCATTATTTATAGATATGTATGTAGATAATGTTGCAGGTATTTGAGATTTAGGTTTATTTATGTAAAAAAAAAAAATTTTTTTTTTGCACTGGAAGATTCAGAGATTTGAGGCAGTGGGGGTGGGGATGTTGAGTGAATGGATGTTTTTTTGAAGGTGTGAAATGTTCCTCTCTTGTTCTTTTAAAGAACATGAATAAAAATAAATGACACACTACAATACATTAATGTGGCATTCATACTGATAAGTTAGAAATGCATGTATTCTATATTATATGTGTGATAATGTTTACAGATTGAAAGATGTCCGATGCAGTCTTGCGGCCAGAAAACCTTGCTCGGAGCGGTCCCAAAGTGCATATGTGGTTTTCACACTCAAAAGGTAACAATGTAAAGATGTAACTTGTATTTTTTTTATATATATATAATTTACTGAACAAATTCTTCTCGTTCAACAATTATTGTAGCCTATGTATTTTTGTGGTTGTCTTAAGCAGGCCACAGCCTCTATTGGACAAGCACCAAGGGTTGTTGAACAACGGTCTGCCGCTACTGGACCAGCACAGGAGGTCATGGTGCAGAGTCAGCGTCAGCTCCCACCCCAGCCTACTTCTAAAATTATACCAAGTTTGTCAAAGGTAATAACATTTTTTTTTATATATAATTGCAGTTTTAATATGCGTTTAGTATAAAGGTTTAAGTTCAGTAGAAATGGCTGGTATGTTTTTACACCTACCTGCCAGCTGTGACACCTTGTACAGGGGCGGCTGTAGTCTGCTTATTGGTCAGTTTCACTGTCTCAGGTTGGTTTAGATAAAGTAAAATGGTGAAAGAACAATGTAACCTATGTGATCTCTCTTTCTTCTCTGGGCTCTGCTCTTGCATTCTCCTCTTCCTCTCTAATTGGGCTTTGCCATTATGGGTTAAAGGACACTCACATCCTTCATGGCATCTCTCTTGATTTTTCCAACTGGCTACTGAAGCTACGTCTTTCATTCTGTATTTCTCAGGTAACATTCCACTAATGCACAATTAATTATACACGTATTATTAATTAAGTCATCATGAATCTGCTTTGTTGCCATTTCAAGGGTAACCTTCTTTCTCTCAAGGATAGCTAAACTTTAGTCTAACTGGAAAGAAAGGCTTTAACAAAGAAATGGCCCCTTAAACGATTGGCTTCAATGACCCCTATATGTTTAAACACATTGAAGACCTTTCTCAAACACAAAACAAGTCCCTATTTCATTTCTGGAAGCTGTGTTAAATAAGCAAGCACTGCATTCAGATATCAAATACAGACATTAAAGAATAAATGAAAAGAACATTTCAGTAATCACACTGGTAACTTATATAAATAAAGTAAACTCCAGAGAAGTCATTCAATTCATTTGATATTTAGAAGGAAAAATATTGATTAATACCTTAATTATAATCAATCATTACATATACATTGAAGCAGCAGTGGATTCCAATCTACCCCCTTCACTGTTAATAAACGCTTTCTCTTACAAACTATGTGCAAACAATTTTTGATTTTAAGTCATTTTTAAAAGGTACTTGTTAAATTACTATATACTCACATTCTAGCAATACCTTCCCAAACATTTTTCTATTCTAACTGTGCTTATTTCAATCTGTATAAGTAGTAGAGTGTGGTAATACACAGACAAAAAAATAAGTTAAAGAAAGAAAGCAGGTCCTTTAGTTATATAATGAATGATAGGATCAATAGATATTTTCTCATTTTACATTTTATTATATTTTTGGCCAATGTGCTGTTACAATTCAATTTGTCTTTTCATTGACATTGTTTTGCCCTTTTTTGGTTTACCAAGCCAAGATTTGGTGGGTCCCACATTGCTGCTGCAAAGCCAAATCTGAGTGTGGCTAGGAGACCATCTCAGGCTGTTGACCAACCCAGCGCAGCAGTGTCCAGTGCCCCTACACCAAGCACCACTGTCTCTGTAAGTACTGGCATAATCCACATTGCATTCTAAGACAAATTCCACATCTGTGCACTTTTTAGAAATATATTTTGTATGCAGGAAATCTTATCATAATGAATTAAGAGCAATACTATACAGTTTTCACACAATATGCAGTCAGTGAACACATTTCCACAATGCTTACATTTTCTTAACAGAAAAGCTATACCTCCCAACAAAATTATGGATTGTTTTTGTAGTATTTACAAATGTTAACACACACCACCCCACAATAGCAAAAACAATATTCCAAACCTTAGATACAGTATAAAAACCTCGGCTTCTTCAATGATATCAGTTCAAAAACAATATATCTCAGCTGATAATAAACAAACAATTGAATAATTGACACACACCTGATTTATGTTGGGTAAATTGAGCCAACCATAGCTGATTCCAGTCTGGCTTAGACTCAGTGGCAGGGGTTATTTTTTTCTGTTACATTGACACTTATACATTAAAAGGAGGACTTTGAGGAGTGATGTTTTTGGAAACAGAAACAGACAAACACTGTAATGTCTGGACGAGGAAGAGTAAGAGCAAGGGGCCCAGGGAGAAGAGCAGGCCCAGTGAGATGTGCAGTGAGATGTCCAGTGAGAGGTGCAGTGAGATGTGCAGTGAGATGTGCAGTGACAGATGCAGTGAGAGATGCAGTGAGATGTGCAGTGAGATGTGCAGTGAGATGTGCAGTGAGATGTGCAGTGAGAGGTGCAGTGAGATGTGCAGTGAGAGGTGCAGTGAGATGTGCAGTGAGAGGTGCAGTGAGTTGTGCAGTGAGAGGTGCAGTGAGATGTGCAGTGAGAGGTGCAGTGAGAGGTGCAGTGAGAGATGAGAGGTGCAGTGAGATGTGCAGTGAGAGGTGCAGTGAGAGGTGCAGTGAGAGATGAGAGGTGCAGTGAGAGGTGCAGTGAGATGTGCAGTGAGAGGTGCAGTGAGAGATGAGATGTGCAGTGAGAGGTGCAGTGAGAGGTGCAGTGAGAGGTGCAGTGAGAGGTGCAGTGAGAGATGAGATGTGCAGTGAGAGGTGCAGTGAGATGTGCAGTGAGAGGTGCAGTGAGAGATGAGAGGTGCAGTGAGAGGTGCAGTGAGAGATGAGATGTGCAGTGAGAGGTGCAGTGAGAGATGAGAGGTGCAGTGAGAGGAGCAGGGCCAGGGAGAAGAGCAGGCCTAAGGACTTCCAAGGGCTGCAAGAACAGTAGTCAGTGATGAAATTCGTGCCACTATCATTGACCATGTAATCAACCACGGTCTTTCGCTAAGAGAGACTGGTACACAGTAAAGGGAAAAAAAACTGATTTGCTTTTTACTGGAATACTGTACATGTGGACATACAGTTCCCAACCAATAAATTTAGTGTAAAAATGGTGGATTGCATGTTTTGTATGCAAATACCTGTAAAACTGAAACACAAAAGTCTATGAAGTTTTTGTAATACAATAGCCAGTATTTTGAAACCTGGTGTACTTTGATTGACTGCATGTACCTTGTGAAGTGAAAACAAGTGTTATTCTTTGACAGAATAATTTCATTCTGAGTCAGATTTCCAGTGTTTTGGTAAAGTTAGTGTGTGCAGAGAAAGATGTGTTCTATTTTGAAATGAAGAGTTAGTATATATTTACAGTTTTTTTCAATTGTTTACACGCAATTTTGAAAACCTCTACCTCCTTCTCCTCTTCATCTACCTCCTCCTCTTCCTCTACCTCCTTCACCTCTTCCTCTACCTCCTTCTCCTCTTCATCTACCTCCTTCACCTCTTCCTCTACCTCCTTTTCCTCTTCCTCTACCTCCTTCTCCTCTTCATCTACCTCCTTCACCTCTTCCTCTACCTCCTTCTCCTCTTCCTCTACCTCCTTCTCTTCTTCCTCTACCTCCTTCTCCTCTTCATCTACCTCCTTCTCCTCTTCCTCTACCTCCTTCTCTTTGAGCCCCCCCTCTTATTCTCACTCTTCTTCTTCTTCTTCTTCTTCTAGCTCCTTCCATTTTTGTTGAAGACAGGTGAACTCACCTGCTGCCTTTTATAGCACTCCTGAGTGATGCGTTTTCAAATTAGCACATGTGTGCTTCCACGCCTGATGGATGTGCATATCCAATTCATTCATTAGTGTGGTCAATGGCAATCCGGGGCTTTGTAATGACAAGGAAGTAACCTCACAATCCTTATCTGTGTCTAAGGTGTGAAAATGTGTGTAGAGTTTTACAAATCACTGTGTGTAATGTTTTGCTAAAAGGGTAAAGCAGACATTGTGTGTAATGTTGTGCAAATCTGTGGAGGGGTTTTGCTCATTGGAGTAGAATTTTGCAAATTGCGTGGAAATTTTTATTTTAGTGTGTAAACAATCATAAAAATCTGTAACAAAATGTGTTCTTGAGAAGAAAATTATCCATTTGGCCAATTGTGTTTTGTTGGTGTGAGTCTGTGTTAAGAGTTTAGGAAAAAGTATCTGAAGTATGGGTAAGCGCTTGTTAGCGATTTAAAAAAACTGTAAATACTTTTGAAAACAGATTCAAATAAGCGGCGATCCTAAATTGCAATATTATTTCCCACTATTACTGTTTTTGACTGTATTTTAATCATATTTCAGAAACAAAAAGAATCTTACTGAACATAGACCTTTAAACAGTATTGTATAATTCCATCTAGGATTAGTTAAAATTATTGGACAGTTATGACTGTTTCTTTCTCTTGTTATATATGCAACATATATTATATTTCATTGCATGTTGTCTCGGTAAGTAATTTCAAATTTTATTGGTCCAAAATAATTGAATTTGCATATTAACTGTCACAACTCAGTAGAGTCACACAAATTAGTGCTAGCAGCTGACACAATTCTGAAAACTATTGGAACAAATGTATACATTTTATTCTATAACCTTAAGTACGTATTTGACATCCAATATTTTCTATTTTATATGAGGGTAGTCTTGGATAGATAAAGCGGTAATTAAATAAATGACCTGCTAGACTAAATGTTTTGTCTTTTTCCTTCACAGACTACTCATTACTGCAAGATGCATCTGCAGTTCGACTGCATCGTTTGTGGTCGGACACTTTGCCACCAGAGGATCACAGGTGGATTGCCAGCAGGCTTTTTAAAATGGGGCCCAAGGGAAAACCAGAGCTTCGAGACAACCTACAGCTCGGGTATTACCCACCACAGCCAGCACTTATTTACAACCAGGCTCCAGCTCCAGACAGATTTTTTTGTCATGCTCTGTTGCTGTGGATGCCGTACAAGCTGTGGAAGATCAAGGCTCTCTGTCCCAATTCTGCCTGCGGCAGCATCAGCTGACTGGAGGCGGTCTGCACAAAAGGGCACGGCAGGTTCTGGACATCGATAGGATGTACAACATGGTCACAGAAACCCTCATCTGTACCAAGTGTAAAGCCTCGCATGTGTCCTGGAGTCAGACTGTCCTGCAACAGCTGGATCTGGGCCATCGCTCTGAATTTCGGGTCATCCTCACGCGGAAGTAAGGGCACTTTAATTCCACATCCAGTTGATAGCCCATCATCACATATGTTTGCAAATACTTTACAAATCAATTATGTAAAATATATGAATGTGTGGATTTTGCTTTTCCTAAGGTATGCCTGTGATATGAGAGTCATTCGGCTCCTGCGTGAGCGTGGCCTAGGCAATAGTCCCGTGTCATCAAACAGCTGCGTGAGAACCACAGTGAGGAGTGGCTCCAGCGTATGGCCCGGTACACCACCCATTGTGTGGACTTCCTCAAACGACCCGGGGTGTTGCAAATACAATTCCAGGAACCCCCAGAGCCTACAGTGGTCCCAAGCTGCAAGTGGCTGCTCACCGTGTACAGCCAAGACATCCTGACAAGGCTGGATGAAATCCATGCAAGGATAACATCTACGTATGGTTCAGTCTTGAAGATGGATTCCACTAAAAAGGTTAGCAGGGGATTTTTGTTAATTTATGATGTTTACTGTTATATCATTATCAGAGCATGAGTATCATATTCTACATGGTGTGACGTTTCATTGCATTGCATGCTTCCTGTCATCTACTGCAGATCACTAAGAAGCTGGCTGGGACGGCAAGGGGAACGGGACTCTGGCTTACCTCTGTTGGCAATGAGTTTGGTCAGGTGCTCATGAGTGTGCTGACAGCACAGGAAGGAGCAGGACTGGACATGATGGTCGATGGTCTGGTGAAAAGGTACCAGCAGGCTAGTGTGGATCCACCTGCTGTTTTGTACGTGGACTGTGGCTGCTGCACTGATGTGGGTGAGACCAAGCTGAAAACCAGATTCAGAGGGTGGCCTGATCTCATGATTCGCTTGGACATCTGGCATTTTATGCGCAGGATTGCCATGGGGTGTACAACTGATGCCCATCAGCTGTATCCCATCTTCATGTCACGGCTGTCAGCGTGCATTTTTGAGTGGGATGCGGCTGATGTTTCTATGCTTCGCAAAGCAAAGAGAGAGCTGTTGATATCCCAGGGTTGGCCTGCGCTGACAGATGAAGATGTCAAGAAGCATCTTACCAGGCATGAGCTGGCACTCCATTGCCGGAGGAGGACCTGTGGAGAGGAGACTACCATCCTTCTCCTTGAGCGGCTGCTTACAGAGCTCCTGAGCAGCAAGGGCAAAGACTCCCTGGGTGTTCCTCTCCTGGACCGAGAAAGGATGGAGCACATCTGGAATGTCCAGAAGAAGCATGTGAAATGCATTCAAGACCCCCCTGGTGTTGTGCTCTATACAGAGACAGGGAGCCTAAACAAGGGAGGTGTGCTTCTAAAGACCTACAGATGTGCCAGAGGGTCCACTTCTCTCGAGTCCTTTCATTTACACCTGAACCGTTTCATCCCAGGTATTGTCTTTGTCACACACACTGTGCATGTGTAAAGAAAGAGCATTAAGTGTTTTTGTGTGTTCCTTTAACACCTCCTGAACACTGTTGTGTCTATTTACAGGGACCAGTGCAAACAGTCTGAACTTTCAGATTTATCTGCTGGAGGGTCTACACCGGTGGAACCAGGACCGGGAGGCTGCTTCCCTGTCATCGGAGCCATCAGCTTTGCGCAGCTACACAGGAGAACTTGTTCACTGTGTAAACGGCAATTATGAAAAGCTGTTTGGCAGGAAAGTGGTCCCCACATTTGTCCCCCTGCATGTTACACCGGTGAGAATTATTTTATATATTTTTTATTTGATCAACTTGCAATTACTGTGTAACCTCCGTCTATATGTCAGATTTAACCCTATAGAGTCGATTGTATCATAATTGATATGCAAGTTTCTAAAGGACTCTAAATGATCAACATGATCAAAACTTTTTAGGAAACATGCCCTCTGTCGTCTGATTGATTATAGTCTTTTAGTATAATTGTAAAAGTGTCCACCTTCAGCTCGTGCCTCACGTTTCTTTTCATTGTGAAACATTTACTGATTTTATAAAGTAATTGTAAGAATAACTTTTATATTGTTACTAATATTTAATGACTAGTTACTAGACTGAAGCAGCTTGGGTTCACTTGATTAGAAAATCATGTTACATGTAAATATCAAAATGATCATCAGACTTTTCTCTCAATCATCATTGTATTGCATTTCATTTCATGTTTTGCCCACATAATTAAACGTGTTGGGCCTCTAAATAAAACTGTTTTGTTTTTTTTCTCCTTGACGATGAGCTCTATATTCTCACACTATATGAGCTACTACAAAAGCCTAAGGTATCAAATATGATACACAACATTCTATTTAATTTCCGTTTGTTTATTGTTTTTATTTCAGGTGAGCTCATTGGAGTGCAGTATCTGTTCCAGCAGACTGGTCAGGCACTGCAGGACATGAATCCTGACTCTGAGCAGACAGCAGAGCTCATTGAGGACCTCAGTGTGGAGGAGCGAGATGAAGATGAGGGCTTCTGTGACATCAGCGAGGATCACACAATAGCAGATCCGAAGGCTGTTCTGTCACCACCCTCTTCCACACTGACACTGGGTTCTTCTACCCTGGTCACCAGCAGTGCCACACCTGTACTGGGCTCCACATCCCCTTCACTGATCCCTGACCCCAAACTTGTCCTCACACAGTCTCCTTCATCACCTGGACCCTCAGGGACTGCTGTCACACCTGTTCCCTCTGAAACATCTGTTTCAACACTCCCCTCAGAGCCAGAGGATGCTGGTCAGGATGTTGATGAAGAAGAGACGGTAAATACTACTCCTTTGTATGTCTTTCAAATTAACTAGAATAATTATGATGAATTAACATCCAGTGCTTTAAATCCAGACTTTCCACATATTTTACATTTAAAAGTACAGCCTAAATTCATTTGTAAGCTGCAAATACACATCAAGTCAAGTCATCTTTATTTATTTGGTGCTTTGTAAAATGTCAAGAATGGCGCTCTCTGCTTTGTACTATATGGAATTATGCATTAGACAGATGTGATGTAATAATTGTATTGCATGTTTGTGTTTTTTAATAGGCTGTTGACTACCAAAATATCCCGGGTTATCAACATGTGGACCAGCTGGCAGAATATCTGGTGGATCTCCGGGACCACACAGCCCTCAGCCTGACCAACCAGGAAGCCAACACCATAATTGCTCTTTGGCAGAACCTGGATGACCGGGACAAGGAACGGGTGGTGTATGACAGTCAATGCCGAAAGAGACTGCTGAGTGGACGCTTCAAGGTCCCGAAGAAGCCCACTCACCCTGGTGTAGAGAGCACCACCAGATGTGTGCTGGGTGCAAGCAGCGCACCTGCTCAGTGGCCTGACTGTTGCCGTCTGGTGGAGACCATCTTCATCAGACTTTGCACTGTCCACCCAAGCCCCAAAAGAAAAGGCAAGGGAGCCCTGTCAAGATGGTCTCTGATCCTGCAAGACTATCGCAGGATAAGGCAGCTTGTACTGGGCAACAGCTTGGTGATGGGAGGAACATCCATGCAGCTGGTGGAGGTTAACCAGAACACCCTGATTCAGTGGTATAACAAAAGACAGAAAAAGCAGGAGCTGTCTGTGCTGCTTCAGGGCATTCAGTTGCCTCAGCCCCTCCCTGAAGCTCATGAGCCTCTCCAGGTAGCCAAACGTCTACGGACTGAGCCAGAACAACCAGGGGAGCAGCACCAGTACAAGCTACCAGAGAGTACAGCTGGTCAGGCAAAGCAGAGGCAGACTTCTGTTGGGCGACCCCCTCTCAGACCCAAGGCACCAGCGCAGAGTCAGACGTTGCTGACACCATCAGCATCTGGAGCATCACTGCAGATGGTACCAAATATACTTATACCATCAGCACCAGGTTTCCAGGGTGTGCCCATGTTCCAGGCTTGTCCAATGTTCCAGGGTGTGCCAATGTTCCAGGGAGTGCAAATGATCCAGGGCATCCCAATGGCCCAGGGGATGCAAATGGTACAGCCACTGTTACAGCCAACAGCTGTACAGGGCACCCGCTTACCCGCTTCACCAGCTGCCAATCCAGACGCCATGCCCAACAGACCCTACAGGAGAACCGTAGAGGCCAACACTTGCAAAAAATGTGGGCAATTTAAAACAAGTGCTACAGGACATAGCCAGTACAGGGGCAGGGTGTACTGCCCACAGACTGAGACTGTTTCAAAAGAAGTGTGGTTAGAGGAAATGCGGAGAACCATTTCCAAATAATGTATATATTTTCAGGTATATAGCATCATGTATATAGTGTAAACAGTTGTTTAAATAGTTAATACTTGTTGAATATTATTTAATTGTTTTTTTTTAACGTTATTTAACATTTTAACTTTTTATTTCTTGTTTTTGAAAACCTATTTAACTCTTCATTGCATTTATTTATTTTTAAAACATGTTACCAGTATTTAACATTTTAATATTCATTACTGTTCTGTTGGCATGATTGGAAAATAAAAACAAATTGGCAAGTGATTTCTTTTTGACTTTGACTTTCATATAACACTAGTTCATCAGAACACTGCAACAATATAACATTTGTATATAAAAAATATAATTTATACATTTTGTTATTCTTGTGATTGACATTTTCAGCATATTAGTTACTATTTAATGGGTTGCATCTTTGTTCATTACAAATAACAGATTTGCAAGTGTCTTGTTTGAATGTAACCTAAAAAAATACTTAATCAGATCAATAATAATACAACAACTACTAAATAATAACACTGTTCCATTGGCAATTATATATTTTTATGAAAGAATATCAAAGAAACACAACAAACAAATTACATATGTATATTTTATTAACACTGGAACAGTATGCATTCAAAAATAATTTGCTTATTTACTTTTACTTTCATATAACACAATATTTCATCAGTACACTGCACCAATATAACATTTGTATTTAAAAAGATAATTTGTCCATTTTGTTATTCTTGTGACAGACATTCTTCATATTAGTTACTATTTAATGGGTTGCATCTTTGTTCGTTGCATAATAATGCAAATAACATTTTTTTTTTAATGAAAGAATATCAAAAAACAACAAACAAATTACATATGTATATTTTATAAACACTGGAACAGTATGCATTATGTTAGGATTTTGAGATATTTTGTGTGTTGGTATCAACTGTCCTTGTGTGAAGGTTTGTCTTGTTCTCTTTTTCTCTCTGTATGTTAACAAGCTTGTTTCAGATGGGCGTTACCTCTGTTAATCTGTGGAAGACTGTGATTGGACCAGCTATGCACCTGACCTGGATATAAGGACCGCCTCTGACACTCTATCAAGGCCTTTGAGCCTCGCTGACTTTGTGCTTCTGTGTTTTATGGTTGTACTGTTTAGGTACTTCTCGTTAGCTTTGTTTGTGTCACCATTGTTTGATTGAGAAAGAGTGTCGTGCCAGAGAGATTATTAGTGTTTAGTGAAATTGAGTAAGTGTTCGTTGAATGTAATACTATTTCGGGTTTTCTTCTATCTGATTATTGCCTGATTGATTACCTCTTTGGATTCTGATTCTAACTTGTCAACCTGATACTATTTTAAATGTGTGTAAGCATTCTTGTAATTATTACCATACCAAGGGATGTAGGGGGTTTGACGCCAATTTATTTATATCTATTTTTCACTTTGTTTGTGTAAGGGAGTTAGGTAAGTTAAACTGTATTTTCATTTCTTCTTTCTTTTGTTAAAGGTTATTTAGATTCTAAAAAGTAAATTGTTTTGTTTGTTATTTTGGCCTTGTCTGCCCCTGACGATAACCCCTTATGGTCAATAAAAATCATATTACTCTTTATCTCTCTGGTAGTGTGACTCTCTTCCTTTTTCTGTTGCGGCTGACCCCTAGAGGTCGTAACAATTAAAAAATTTAGCTTATTTACTTTTACTTTATTATAACAATATTTTATCAGTACACTGCAACAATATAACATTTGTATATAAAAAATATAATTTGTACATTTTGTTATTCTTGTGAAACATTTTACAGCATATAAGTTACTAATTAATGATTTGCATCTTTGTTCATTGCATAATAATGCAAATAACATTATTTTTCATGATAGAATATCAAAAAACACAACAAACAAATTAAATATGTATATTTTATTAAAACGGGAACAGTATGCATTCAAAAATAATGATTATTTATTCAAATAATAAATATTACAAAAAGTTGTCTTTAGCTGGATTCGAACCCCGGTCTTGGTGCACACCTGCAATAGAAAACAGTGTGATATAAATGCGTGATTTTCACACACGAAGAAACCGGAAAATGTATCATAAGATCTATGCTAATGAAGGCATATCTTTGAACATCAAATTTCAGCCTTTCTTTTCTTCGTTTTTTCTTTCTCTTCTTCCCCCTCTCTTTTTCTTCCTTCCCCTTTTCTTCCCTTCTTCCCCACCTTTGTTGGACTATTGTTCCCCAGCTTGAACGCAGCGCCTTAGACCGCTCGGCCATCCTGACATGACGGCCAGTGGTCAGCTGGCCACTTCCACCTACACGGAATGGCAGATGATCTAGAATCTAGGGCTTCACCGCTCACCCCAGTCAGAGCACATGCCTCGTTGGCACAGTTAGGCAGCGCGTCAGTCTCATAATCTGAAGGTCGTGAGTTCGAGCCTCACAGGGGGCAGAATGGTGCTTTTTGATACACGGAACCGTGTAAATAAAGGAGCTGCTTTCTGTATTCCCTTTTATGCCTTTGTCCATTTCTTCATATGCACTGTAATTGAAATCCAGTGTTTTTTTAAGACTAATGTTGAACAAATGCAGTAATAGTATTACTCTCATATTCATGTCATATGTGTCAGTGTTGTTACAATGTTTTGTTAAGGCTTATATCATTCTTTCATTCTAATGGCATGTCTTGTTAATGCTAATGTAATGTTTTACATGACATTCCTTGAATCTTGTGTCATGACACTCCACCCCATGCCCCCAAACCCATGACATTTCATTCCAAGAAATTTCCAAGAATCCTTGCCATGAAATTCTACTGCATCTTCTTCCGGTAAACATCACATGTTATTTCGTGTAATTAAGTTGAATCCGATTCAATCAAAATGTCCAATTTTTTCTGAAATGTCATGACTTGAAATTCCAAGTGCCATAGAATCCCATACATTGCATTAAAGTGTTACTATAAAGGTCATGTACTGCAGGTCAGTGTTACTTTAATGTTTGGTTAATTCTAGCATGAACTGAATTGCAGTGCTTTGTCAACATTGCTGAATTTCTGGATAAACTTGCCAGAGGGTTAAAGACTCTAGCTTGAGCCCGCAGCCAAAGGTTAGGTTTGTCAGAAGTGGGATTCGAACCCACGCCTCCAGGGGAGACTGCGACCTGAACGCAGCGCCTTAGACCGCTCGGCCATCCTGACATGACGGACAGTGGTCAGCTGGCCACTTCGACCTACACGGAATGGCAGATGATCTAGAATCTAGGGCTTCACCGCTCACCCGAGTCAGAGCACATGCCTCGTTGGCACAGTTAGGCAGCGCGTCAGTCTCATAATCTGAAGGTCGTGAGTTCGATCCTCACACGGGGCAGAATGGTGCTTTTTGATACACAGAACCGTGTAAATAAAGGAGCTGCTTTCTGTATTCCCTTTTATGCCTTTGTCCATTTCTTCATATGCACTGTAATTGAAATCCAGTGTTTTTTTAAGACTAATGTTGAACAAATGCAGTAATAGTATTACTATCATATTCATGTCATATGTGTCAGTGTTGTTACAATGTTTTGTTAAGGCTTATATCATTCTTTCATTCTAATGGCATGTCTTGTTAATGCTAATGTAATGTTTTACATGACATTCCTTGAATTGCAGTGCTTTGTCAACATTACTGCATTTCTGGATAAACTTGCCAGAGGGTTAAAGAACCTAGCTTGAGCCCGCAGCCAAAGGTCAGGTTTGTCAGAAGTGGGTTTCTAAACCACGCCTCCAGGGGTGACTGCGATCTGAACGCGGCGCCTTAGACCGCTTGGCCATCCTGACATGATGGTCAGTGGTGAGCAGCATTTTTGGACCTACACGGAATGGCAGGTGATCTAGAATCTAGGGGTCAACGCTCACCCGAGTCAGAGCACATGCCACGTTGGCGCAGTTAGGCAGCGCGTCAGTCTCATAATCTGTCATTTCTTCATATGCACTGTAATTGAAATCCAGTGTTTTTTTAAGACTAATGTTGAACAAATGCAGTAATAGTATTACTCTCATATTCATGTCATATGTGTCAGTGTTGTTACAATGTTTTGTTAAGGCTTATATCATTCTTTCATTCTAATGGCATGTCTTGTTAATGCTAATGTAATGTTTTACATGACATTCCTTGAATCTTGTGTCATGACACTCCACCCCATGCCCCCAAACCCATGACATTTCATTCCAAGAAATTTCCAAGAATCCTTGCCATGAAATTCTACTGCATCTACTGCATTCCTTGAATCTTGTGTCATGACACTCCACCCCATGCCCCCAAACCCATGACATTTCATTCCAAGAAATTTCCAAGAATCCTTGCCATGAAATTCTACTGCATCTTCTTCCGGTAAACATCACAACATGTCATTTCGTGAAATTCAGTTGAATCCGATTCAATCAACATGTCCATTTTTTCTGAAATGTCATGACTTGAAATTCCAAGTGCCATAGAATCCAATACATTGCACTAAAGTGTTACTATAAAGGTCATGTACTGCTTGTCAGTGTTACTTTAATGTTTGGTTAATTCTAGCATGAACTGAATTGCAGTGCTTTGTCAACATTACTGCATTTCTGGATAAACTTGCCAGAGGGTTAAAGACTCTAGCTTGAGCCCGCAGCCAAAGGTTAGGTTTGTCAGAAGTGGGATTCGAACCCACGCCTCCAGGGGAGACTGCGACCTGAACGCAGCTCCTTAGACCGCTCGGCCATCCTGACATGACGGCCAGTGGACAGCAGCATTTTTGCACCTACACGGAATGGCAGATGATCTAGAATCTAGGGCTTCACCGCTCACCCGAGTCAGAGCACATGCCTCGTTGGCGCAGTTAGGCAGTGCGTCAGTCTCATAATCTGAAGGTCGTGAGTTCGAGCCTCACACGGGGCAGAATGGTTCTTTTTGATACACGGGACCGTGTAAATAAAGGAGCTGCTTTCTGTATTCCCTTTTATGTCTTTGTCCATTTCTTCATATGCACTGTAATTGAAATCCAGTGTTTTTTTAAGACTAATGTTGAACAAATGCAGTAATAGTATTACTCTCACATTCATGTCATATGTGTCAATGTTGTTACAATGTTTTGTTAAGGCTTATATCATTCTTTCATTCTAATGGCATGTCTTGTTAATGCTAATGTAATGTTTTACATGACATTCCTTGAATCTTGTGTCATGACACTCCACCCCATGCCCCCAAACCCATGACATTTCATTCCAAGAAATTTCCAAGAATCCTGGCCATGAAATTCTACTGCATCTTCTTCCGGTAAACATCACAACATGTAATTTCGTGAAATTCAGTTGAATCCGATTCAATCAACATGTAGATTTTTTCTGAAAGTTCATGACTTGAAATTCCAAGTGCCATAGAATCCCATACATTGCACTAAAGTGTTACTATAAAGGTCATGTACTGCAGGTCAGTGTTACTTTAATGTTTGGTTAATTCTAGCATGAACTGAATTGCAGTGCTTTGTCAACATTACTGCATTTCTGGATAAACTTGCCAGAGGGTTAAAGAACCTAGCTTGAGCCCGCAGCCAAAGGTTAGGTTTGTCAGAAGTGGGATTTGAACCCACGCCTCCAGGGGAGACTGCGACCTGAACGCAGCGCCTTAGACCGCTCGGCCATCCTGACATGACGGCCAGTGGTCAGCTGGCCACTTCCACCTACACGGAATGGCAGATGATCTAGAATCTAGGGTTTCACCGCTCACCCGAGTCAGAGCACATGCCTCGTTGGCACAGTTAGGCAGCGCGTCAGTCTCATAATCTGAAGGTCGTGAGTTCGAGCCTCACACGGGGCAGAATGGTGCTTTTTGATACACGGAACCGTGTAAATAAAGGAGCTGCTTTCTGTATTCCCTTTTATGCCTTTGTCCATTTCTTCATATGCACTGTAATTGAAATCCAGTGTTTTTTTAAGACTAATGTTGAACAAATGCAGTAATAGTATTACTCTCATATTCATGTCATATATGTCAGTGTTGTTACAATGTTTTGTTAAGGCTTATATCATTCTTTCATTCTAATGGCATGTCTTGTTAATGCTAATGTAATGTTTTACATGACATTCCTTGAATTGCAGTGCTTTGTCAACATTACTGCATTTCTGGATAAACTTGCCAGAGGGTTAAAGAACCTAGCTTGAGCCCGCAGCCAAAGGTTAGGTTTGTCAGAAGTGGGTTTCGAAACCACGCCTCCAGGGGTGACTGCGACCTGAACGCAGCGCCTTAGACCGCTTGGCCATCCTGACATGACTGCCAGTGGTGAGCAGCATTTTTGCCCCTACACGGAATGGCAGGTGATCTAGAATCTAGGGGTCAACGCTCACCCGAGTCAGAGCACATGCCACGTTGGCGCAGTTAGGCAGCGCGTCAGTCTCATAATCTGTCATTTCTTCATATGCACTGTAATTGAAATCCAGTGTTTTTTTAAGACTAATGTTGAACAAATGCAGTAATAGTATTACTCTCATATTCATGTCATATGTGTCAGTGTTGTTACAATGTTTTGTTAAGGCTTATATCATTCTTTCATTCTAATGGCATGTCTTGTTAATGCTAATGTAATGTTTTACATGACATTCCTTGAATCTTGTGTCATGACACTCCACCCCATGCCCCCAAACCCATGACATTTCATTCCAAGAAATTTCCAAGAATCCTTGCCATGAAATTCTACTGCATCTACTGCATTCCTTGAATCTTGTGTCATGACACTCCACCCCATGCCCCCAAACCCATGACATTTCATTCCAAGAAATTTCCAAGAATCCTTGCCATGAAATTCTACTGCATCTTCTTCTGGTAAACATCACAACATGTCATTTCGTGAAATTCAGTTGAATCCGATTCAATCAACATGTCCATTTTTTCTGAAATGTCATGACTTGAAATTCCAAGTGCCATAGAATCCCATACATTGCACTAAAGTGTTACTATAAAGGTCATGTACTGCAGGTCAGTGTTACTTTAATGTTTGGTTAATTCTAGCATGAACTGAATTGCAGTGCTTTGTCAACATTACTGCATTTCTGGATAAACTTGCCAGAGGGTTAAAGACTCTAGCTTGAGCCCGCAGCCAAAGGTTAGGTTTTTCAGAAGTGGGATTCGAACCCACGCCTCCAGGGGAGACTGCGACCTGAACGCAGCGCCTTAGACCGCTCGGCCATCCTGACATGACGGCCACCAGACAGCAGCAATTTTGCACCTACACGGAATGGCAGATGATCTAGAATCTAGGGCTTCACCGCTCACCCGAGTCAGAGCACATGCCTCGTTGGCACAGTTAGGCAGCGCGTCAGTCTCATAATCTGAAGGTCGTGAGTTCGAGCCTCACAAGGGGCAGAATGGTTCTTTTTGATACACGGGACCGTGTAAATAAAGGAGCTGCTTTCTGTATTCCCTTTTATGTCTTTGTCCATTTCTTCATATGCACTGTAATTGAAATCCAGTGTTTTTTTAAGACTAATGTTGAACAAATGCAGTAATAGTATTACTCTCATATTCATGTCATATGTGTCAGTGTTGTTACAATGTTTTGTTAAGGCTTATATCATTCTTTCATTCTAATGGCATGTCTTGTTAATGCCAATGTAATGTTTTACATGACATTCCTTGAATCTTGTGTCATGACACTCCACCCCATGCCCCCAAACCCATGACATTTCATTCCAAGAAATTTCCAAGAATCCTTGCCATGAAATTCTACTGCATCTTCTTCCGGTAAACATCACATGTTATTTCGTGTAATTCAGTTGAATCCGATTCAATCAAAATGTCCAATTTTTTCTGAAATGTCATGACTTGAAATTCCAAGTGCCATAGAATCCCATACATTGCATTAAAGTGTTACTATAAAGGTCATGTACTGCAGGTCAGTGTTACTTTAATGTTTGGTTAATTCTAGCATGAACTGAATTGCAGTGCTTTGTCAACATTACTGCATTTCTGGATAAACTTGCCAGAGGGTTAAAGACTCTAGCTTGAGCCCGCAGCCAAAGGTTAGGTTTGTCAGAAGTGGGATTCGAACCCACGCCTCCAGGGGAGACTGCGACCTGAACGCTGCGCCTTAGACCGCTCGGCCATCCTGACATGACGCCCAATGGTCAGCTGGCCACTTACACCTACACGGAATGGCAGATGATCTAGAATCTAGGGCTTCACCGCTCACCCGAGTCAGAGCACATTCCTCGTTGGCACAGTTAGGCAGCGCGTCAGTCTCATAATCTGAAGGTCGTGAGTTCGAGCCTCACACGGGGCAGAATGGTGCTTTTTGATACACGGAACCGTGTAAATAAAGGAGCTGCTTTCTGTATTCCCTTTTATGTCTTTGTCCATTTCTTCATATGCACTGTAATTGAAATCCAGTGTTTTTTTAAGACTAATGTTGAACAAATGCAGTAATAGTATTACTCTCATATTCATGTCATATGTGTCAGTGTTGTTACAATGTTTTGTTAAGGCTTATATCATTCTTTCATTCTAATGGCATGTCTTGTTAATGCTAATGTAATGTTTTACATGACATTCCGTGAATCTTGTGTCATGACACTCCACCCCATGCCCCCAAACCCATGAAATTTCATTCCAAGAAATTTCCAAGAATCCTTGCCATGAAATTCTACTGCATCTTCTTCCGGTAAACATCACAACATGTCATTTCGTGAAATTCAGTTGAATCCGATTCAATCAACATGTCAATTTTTTCTGAAATGTCATGACTTGAAATTCCAAGTGCCATAGAATCCCATACATTGCACTAAAGTGTTACTATAAAGGTCATGTACTGCAGGTCAGTGTTACTTTAATGTTTGGTTAATTCTAGCATGAACTGAATTGCAGTGCTTTGTCAACATTACTGCATTTCTGGATAAACTTGCCAGAGGGTTAAAGACTGTAGCTTGAGCTGCAGCCAAAGGTTAGGTTTGTCAGAAGTGGGATTAGAACCCATGCCTCAAGGGGAGACTGCGACCTGAACGCCAGCTGCCGAAGGATAGTCCGTCAAAATGGGGATAATGTTGAACAATGTTGAACGCCACAGCCAATCACGTTGACGCGCTATAACATTTGCAGCCAATTAGAGAGCGCCATTCTCGACATTATAACATTTGCAGCCAATCAGAGAGCGCCATTGTTGACTTTTTCCTTATCATTTTCGACATTTGACCAATCAGAGTACAAGGAAATGTCGATGGCACGTTTACGCTTAGCACCGCTAGGAGGAGGAGTCAGGAAGCTAGCCGAGTGTCAATCAAGTTGCCGAACTGAGCCGAAGGTGTACGAAGTAATGACATATCCTGAGGGGCGTGTCAGAGGTCAAAAAGTTCAGACGTCGAGCATCACTGTCACGGAGGTCAGGCATCATCATTTTAACGGAGGACTGCGAAACTTATTTTTCGGTAACTTTAACTGTATTTTCGGACAATGTAATTTTATATTTGTATATAATTGTATATATTATAATTGTAAATATCGTGTGTGCTTTTTTTAAAGAAATAATTTGTATTATAGTAGTTTTGTTCAAAACGATATAACCTAACCGTTAGCCCCCCAACAAAAAAATGTCTGGCAAAAAATCCCATAAAGCCATGTCAGATACTGACTGGATTGCAAGGCTAAAAAAGTTTGCCAGCACAGGAGTTTGGCCATCAAATGAGGGTAACAGGCCAGCTCCTCGACAGAAAAAGTGGCATGACGTGTACCAAAGGGTGAGTGTGCTTTTGTCACCTTTGCATGATGTAATAATTGTAATCCTAATCATTTAATTCAATGTCATCATTATTTATAGATATGTATGTAGATAATGTTGCAGGTATTTGAGATTTATGTTTATTTATGTAAAAAAAAAAACTTTTTTTTTTGCACTGGGAGATTCAGAGATTTGAGGCAGTGGGGGTGGGGATGTTGAGTGAATGGATGTTTTTTTGAAGGTGTGAAATGTTCCTCTCTTGTTCTTTTAAAGGAGGATACAAACTTTACTCACTCTTTATCTCTAATTTTACAGTTTGTATCTCCCCTTCAAAGAACATGAATAAAAATAAATGACACACTACAATAAATTAATGTGGCATTCATACTGATAAGTTAGAAATGCATGTATTCTATATTATATGTGTGATAATGTTTACAGATTGAAAGATGTCCGATGCAGTCTCGCGGCCAGACAACCTTGCTCGGAGCGGTCCCAAGGTGCATATGTGGTTTTCACACTCAAAAGGTAACAATGTAAAGATGTAACTTGTATTTTTTTTATATATGTATAATTTACTGAACAAATTCTTCTCGTTCAACAATTATTGTAGCCTATGTATTTTTGTGGTTGTCTTAAGCAGGCCACAGCCTCTATTGGACAAGCACCAAGGGTTGTTGAACAACAGTCTGCCGCTACTGGACCAGCACAGGAGGTCATGGCGCAGAGTCAGCGTCAGCTCCCACCCCAGCCTACTTCTAAAATCATACCAAGTTTGTCAAAGGTAATAACATTTTTTTTTATATAATTGCAGTTTTAATATGCGTTTAGTATAAAGATTTAAGTTCAGTGGAAATGGCTGGTATGTTTTTACACCTACCTGCCAGCTGTGACACCTTGTACAGGGGCGGCTGTAGTCTGCTTATTGGTCAGTTTCACTGTCTCAGGTTGGTTTAGATAAAGTAAAATGGTGAAAGAACAATGTAACCTATGTGATCTCTCTTTCTTCTCTGGGCTCTGCTCTTGCATTCTCCTCTTCCTCTCTAATTGGGCTTTGCCATTATGGGTTAAAGGACACTCACGTCCTTCATGGCATCTCTCTTGATTTTTCCAACTGGCTACTGAAGCTACGTCTTTCATTCTGTATTTCTCAGGTAACATTCCACTAATGCACAATTAATTATACACGTATTATTAATTAAGTCATCATGAATCTGCTTTGTTGCCATTTCAAGGGTAACCTTCATTACTGTTAATAAACGCTTTCTCTTACAAACTATGTGCAAACTATTTTTGATTTTAAGTCATTTTTAAAAGGTACTTGTTAAATTACTATATACTCACATTCTAGCAATACCTTCCCACACATTTTTCTATTCTAACTGTGCTTATTTCAATCTGTATAAGTAGTAGAGTTTGGTAATATACAGACAAAAAAATAAGTTTTAGAAAGAAAGCAGGTCCTTTAGTTATATAATGAATGATAGGATCAATAGATATTTTCTCATTTTACATTTTATTATATTTTTGGCCAATGTGCTGTTACAATTCAATTTGTCTTTTCATTGAAATTGTTTTGGCCTTTTTTTGTTTACCAAGCCAAGATTTGGTGGGTCCCACATTGCTGCTGCAAAGCCAAATCTGAGTGTGGCTAGGAGACCATCTCAGGCTGTTGACCAACCCAGCGCAGCAGTGTCCAGTGCCCCTACACCAAGCACCACTGTCTCTGTAAGTACTGGCATAATCCACATTGCATTCTAAGACACATTCCACATCTGTGCACTTTTTAGAAATATATTTTGTATGCAGGAAATCTTATCATAATGAATTAAGAGCAATACTATACAGTTTTCACACAATATGCAGTCAGTGAACACATTTCCACAATGCTTACATTTTCTTAACAGACAAGCTATACCTCCCAACAAAATTATGGATTGTTTTTGTAGTATTTACAAATGTTAACACACACCACCCCACAATAGCAAAAACAATATTCCAAACCTTAGATACAGTATAAAAACCTCGGCTTCTTCAATGATATCAGTTCAAAAACAATATATCTCAGCTGATAATAAACAAACAATTGAATAATTGACACACACCTGATTTATGTTGGGTAAATTGGGCCAACCATAGCTGATTCCAGTCTGGCTTAGACTCAGTGGCAGGGGTTATTTTTTTCTGTTACATTGACACTTATACATTAAAAGGAGGACTTTGAGGAGTGATGTTTTTGGAAACAGAAAAAAACAAACACTGTAATGTCTGGACGAGGAAGAGTAAGAGCAAGGGGCCCAGGGAGAAGAGCAGGCCCAGTGAGATGTGCAGTGACAGATGCAGTGAGAGGTGCAGTGAGATGTGCAGTGAGATGTCCAGTGAGAGGTGCAGTGAGATGTGCAGTGACAGATGCAGTGAGAGATGCAGTGAGATGTGCAGTGAGATGTGCAGTGAGAGGTACAGTGAGAGGTGCAGTGAGATGTGCAGTGAGAGGTGCAGTGAGATGTGCAGTGAGAGGTGCAGTGAGATGTGCAGTGAGATGTGCAGTGAGAGGTGCAGTGAGATGTGCAGTGAGAGGTGCAGTGAGAGGTGCCGTGAGAGATGAGAGGTGCAGTGAGAGGTGCAGTGAGAGGTGCAGTGAGAGATGAGATGTGCAGTGAGAGGTGCAGTGAGAGATGAGAGGTGCAGTGAGAGGAGCAGGGCCAGGGAGAAGAGCAGGCCCAAGGACTTCCAAGGGCTGCAAGAACAGTAGTCAGTGATGAAATTCGTGCCACTATCATTGACCATGTAATCAACCACGGTCTTTCGCTAAGAGAGGCTGGTAAACAGTAAAGGGAAAAAAAAACTGATTTGCTTTTTTACTGGAATACTGTACATGTGGACATACAGTTCCCAACCAATAAATTTAGTGTAAAAATGGTGGATTGCATGTTTTGTATGCAAATACCTGTAAAACTGAAACACAAAAGTCTATGAAGTTATTGTAATACAATAGCCAGTATTTTGAAACCTGTTGTACTTTGATTGACTGCATGTACCTTGTGAAGTGAAAACAAGTGTTATTCTTTGACAGAATAATTTCATTCTGAGTCAGATTTCCAGTGTTTTGGTAAAGTTAGTGTGTGCAGAGAAAGATGTGTTCTATTTTGAAATGAAGAGTCAGTATATATTTACATTTTTTTTCAATTGTTTACACGCAATTTTGAAAACCTCTACCTCCATCTCCTCTTCATCTACCTCCTTCTCCTCTTCCTCTACCTCCTTCACCTCTTCCTCTACCTCCTTCCCCTCTTCATCTACCTCCTTCACCTCTTCCTCTACCTCCTTCTCCTCTTCCTCTACCTCCTTCTCCTCTTCATCTACCTCCTTCACCTCTTCCTCTACCTCCTTCTCCTCTTCCTCTACCTCCTTCTCCTCTTCCTCTACCTCCTTCTCCTCTTCATCTACCTCCTTCAACTCTTCCTCTACCTCCTTCTCCTCTTCCTCTACCTCCTTCATCTCCTCTTTGAGCCCCCCCTCTTATTCTCACTCTTCTTCTTCTTCTAGCTCCTTCCATTGTTCTTGAAGACAGGTGAACTCACCTGCTGCCTTTTATAGCACTCCTGAGTGATGCGTTTTCAAATTAGCACATGTGTGCTTCCACGCCTGATGGATGTGCATATCCAATTCATTCATTAGTGTGGTCAATGGCAATCCGGGGCTTTGTAATGACAAGGAAGTAACCTCACAATCCTTATCTGTGTCTAAGGTGTGAAAATGTGTGTAGAGTTTTACAAATCACTGTGTGTAATGTTTTGCTAAAAGGGTAAAGCAGACATTGTGTGTAATGTTGTGCAAATCTGTGGAGGGGTTTTGCTCATTGGAGTAGAATTTTGCAAATTGCGTGGAAATTTTTATTTTAGTGTGTAAACAATCATAAAAATCTGTAACAAAATGTGTTCTTGAGAAGAAAATTATCCATTTGGCCAATTGTGTTTTGTTGGTGTGAGTCTGTGTTAAGAGTTTAGGAAAAAGTATCTGAAGTATGGGTAAGCGCTTGTTAGCGATTGAAAAAAACTGTAAATACTTTTGAAAACAGATTCAAATAATTACAATCCTAAATTGCAATATTATTTCCCACTATTACTGTTTTTGACTGTATTTTAATCATATTTCAAAAACAAAAAGAATCTTACTGAACATAGACCTTTAATGTCATGACTCAACGGATCACAGGAAGCAATAGCAGGTAAATAACTCTTTATTAAGGGATAAGGAAGTCCAAACAGAAAGACACGGGCGTGGAACTGGTGACCCAGGGACGTCGATGGTCAGCGAGGTGAATCCCAAGTGGTGCGGTGAAGACAGACGAAGAACAATCCACAAACGGTGATAATCCACAACCGATGATAATCCACAATCAAGACGAACTTCACAGGGACACACGACGAGAGACTCAGGAACACAAGACTGGAACACCGAACATCCAACGAACGATCTGACAATGGAGATGAGAAAACTGTGAGCATATATAGTGAAATGAGATCGGCTGCAGCTGGTGATGATATGATGATCAGCTGGAGCGAATCAAGGAATGACACTCAATCACGCCCACAACACACGTGCTTTCATGCAACAACAACAACACGAGACGAGAAGGAAGCAATGAATTAGTATACCGTGACAGTACCCCTTCTCCTAAGAATGCCTCCTGGCGTTCTCAGACTCCCTTACCTGTCGATTGTAATCATCGATCAGAGAGTGATCCAGAATGTCTCTAGCAGGAACCCAACTTCTCTCCTCCGGACCGTAACCTTCCCAGTCCACCAAGTACTGAAATCCACGTCCCCTCCGCCTTGAATCCAGAATACGATTAACTGAATAGGTGGTGTCCCCATTTACGAGACGCGGCGGGGGGGGGGAACCGGGACTGGTGGATTAATGTGAGCATGAAACACAGGTTTAATTTTGGAAACGTGAAAAACGGGATGTATTCTCCTGTACGCTGGAGGTAAACTAAGGCGGACTGCCACCGGACTAATGATCTTGGTGACAGAGAACGGGCCAATAAATTTGGGAGCAAGCTTATTAGAGACGGAACGGAGAGGAATGTTCTTAGTAGAAAGCCACACTTTTTGACCGACGACGTATATGGGAGGCTTTGACCGGTGGCGATCGGCCTTAGCCTTGGTGCGCGCCCCCACTTGGAGTAAAGTCTCGCGGGCTCTAGTCCAAGTGCAGTGACACCTCTGGATTAAAGCGTGGGCGGAGGGAACCGCGACCTCGGATTCCAGAATGGGAAAAATAGGTGGCTGGTAACCTAAACTACATTCAAACGGAGATAGGCCCGTAGCCGACACTGGTAACGTGTTGTGGGCGTACTCCACCATGGAAAGTTGTTGGCTCCATGAGGAAGGATTCTTGGAGACTAAACATCGCAACACCCTTTCCAGATCTTGGTTGGCTCTCTCGGTTTGTCCATTGCTCTGGGGATGAAACCCTGAGGATAAACTAACAGTCGCTCCCAGTAATTTACAAAATTCTTGCCAAAATTTGGACACAAACTGGGGTCCTCTGTCAGAGACCACGTCCATCGGGAGGCCTGTCTCCTTAGCTGAGGGTAATTTGGGTAAGGGAATAAAATGAGCTGCCTTCGAGAACCGGTCCACCACGGTCAAAACGATTGTGTTACCCTGGGAGGGTGGGAGGGCGGTAATGAAATCGAGAGCGATATGGGACCAGGGTCTCGAAGGGACTGGCAGCGGTTGAAGGAGCCCATCTGGGGGTCGATTGGAAGTTTTACCAGTGGCACAAACCGAGCAAGCCAAAACAAAACTGTGAATGTCACGAGCCATAAGTGGCCACCAGAATCGTTGCTTGACTAGAAATTTAGTACGATAAACTCCTGGATGACAAGCCACGTTGGAGCAATGACCCCACTGAATGACGTCAGACCTTAATCCCTCCGGCACGAATATGCGATTCGGTGGGCACCCGGGGGGAGGCGTTACCCCTTCTAAGGCCGTCTTGACCTTCGATTCGACCTCCCATACGAGTGTGGAGACAAATAGACTCTCCGGTAAAATGCACTCGGGAGTAGACGGGCGTTCGGAAGGATCAAAAATGCGAGATAAAGAGTCGGGTTTGATGTTTTTGGACCCCGGGCGGTACGAGAGAGAAAAATCAAAACGACCGAAAAAAAGTGCCCACCGAGCCTGCCTGGAGTTCAATCTTTTGGCAGTTCTGATGTACTCTAACTTCTTATGATCAGTCCAGACTATAAAGGGTACCCCCGAGCCCTCTAACCAATGACGCCATTCCTCCAAGGCTAACTTGACTGCCAACAACTCCCTGTTACCAATGTCGTAATTGCGTTCGGCTGAGGACAAGCGATGAGAAAAAAACGCGCAAGGATGCATCCTGTCGTCTGTGGGAGAACGCTGGGACAGGACTGCTCCTACCCCCACCTCTGACGCATCGACCTCCACCACGAACTGCCGTGAATAATCAGGGGCAACGAGGATGGGAGCTGAAACAAAGCGGCTCTTGAGTTTGGCAAATACAGCCTCGGCTGTATCTGACCACCTGAACGGAGTACTGGGGGAGGTCAAGGCAGTCAGAGGTGCGGCTAGTTGGCTGAAATTACGAATAAAACGTCGATAGAAATTGGCGAACCCCAGAAACCTCTGTAGGGCCTTACGGGAATCTGGACTTGGCCATTCTACCACAGCCTTAACCTTCTCAGGGTCCACACGCATTCCCTCAGACGAGATGATGTATCCTAGGAAAGGAACAGACTGTGCATGAAAATCGCATTTCTCCGCCTTGACAAAAAGCCCATTCTCTAACAACCTCTGAAGCACTCGTCGGACGTGTTGCACATGTTCCTTGGAGAGACGAGGAAAATATCAATATGTCATCCAGGTAAACATATATGAACTGGTCTATCATGTCTCGCAACACGTCATTGACCAGTGCCTGGAAGACTGCTGGGGAGTTGGACAGCCCGAAAGGCATGACCAAATATTCAAAGTGCCCCCTGGGGATGTTAAAAGCAGTCTTCCACTCATCCCCCTCCCTGATACGAACCAAATGATAAGCGTTACGCAAGTCCAATTTCGTGAAGATGGACGCTCCCTGCAACCTCTCGAAAGCTGAAGACATCAACGGCAAAGGATAAGTATTCTTTACCGTGATGTTATTCAACCCCCGGTAATCAATACAAGGTCGCAGAGACCCGTCCTTCTTCCCCACGAAAAAGAACCCCGCCCCCGCTGGAGAAGAGGAAGGGCGGATGAGCTTGGTTGCCAGAGAATCAGAAATATATTTCTCCATAGCCTCCCTTTCAGGAACAGAAAGTGAGTATAACTTGCCTTTAGGCGGAGACTTACCTGGCATTAAATCTATGGCACAGTCATAGGGACGATGAGGAGGAAGAGAAGCAGCACGAGACTTACTGAACACTTCCTTCAGATCATGGTACTCCTCGGGCACGTTAGACAAATCCCCTACTTCCTCCTGAAACACACAAACAGGCACAGACGGACAAGCAGACACGAGACAAGACTTATGACATTCCTTGCTCCACTCCAGTATAGCTTTATGTTGCCAGTCCACACGGGGGTTGTGACGGGTGAGCCAGGGATGTCCAAGAACAATGGGTGCCAGGGGTGAATCCAGAATGTAAAAACAAATTGTCTCGGAGTGATTGCCTGAAGTGATGAGGGTGATGTCTTCCGTGGTAAATGAAATGGTGGGGAGTTCTTGACCGTTAAGTGCATGTACTGCAATCCTTTGTGTGAGTGGTCTGAGGGGAATCTGAAATTTGTGTGCAAAAGTGCTGTCCATAAAGTTACCTTCAGCCCCGGAATCCAAAAGTGCTCGACCGTCGTGCTGGTGAGCTGACCATCTCAGTCTTACCGGAAGGAGAGTAGATGTGGATGAGGTCTTCTGGGCGGAGATCCCACCCGATAGTAGCCTCATGCTTACTATCGGGCTTGGCCTTTTACCGGGCAGTTGTAAGCGTAGTGTCCCGAGCCTCCACAGTATAGGCAAAGGCCCTGGGATCTCCGCCTCTCCTTCTCCTCCCGGGAAAGCCGAGCTCGACCCACCTGCATGGGTTCGTGATCGAAGACTGGGCTGACCGCGTCCCTGCCGCTGGACCGTTGTACCTCGACTCCTCCTGTAGGACGGGTGGACAAAGCTCTACTCCCGACCCTTGCCAGCCGCGCGTCCACCCGTAGAGCCAGGTCGATGAGGCCATTGAGAGTCGTTGGGAGGTCCAGGGCGTAGATCTCCCTCTGGACGCGGTCAGCCAACCCATGCAGGAACATGTCCCACTGCGCCTCCTCGTTCCACTGACATTCGGCCGCCAGGGTTCGGAACTTGATCGAAAAATCCGAGACCGACCTCTCACCTTGACGGAGGTCGGCCAGCACCCTAGCGGCCTCTCTCCCCGCGACGGCACGATCAAATACCCGTTTCATCTCCGCGGAGAGTGTCAGGAACGAGGCACAGCAGGGATCTTGATTCTCCCACACCGCCGTCCCCCAAAGCGCTGCTTTGCCGGTTAGTAAAGTCAACACAAACGCCACCTTAGTTTGCTCATTTTGAAATGTTCTGGGCTGTAGAGCAAAATGCATGGCACATCTGGTCAGGAATGCTCTACAGTATGCAGACTCACCCGCGTAGCTCTCTGGAACAGGTAGGCATGGTTCGGCGTGAGTAGGATTCTCCGGTGGAATGAGGGGAACGGCTGGTGTGGGTGGCGCAGCGGGAACTCGAAGAAGTAGAATCTGCTGGGTCAGCTCGGACACCTGCGTCACCAAAGCTTGTACCGCACGGCCCGTGTCATTCAAATTCCTCTCCTGCGAGTCCATTCTTCTCATACTGTGATGAATAAAGTCCTCCATACTGGTCGATGAAGTACCCGCTGCTTCCATGGTTAGGTCAGATCATTCTGTCATGGCTCAACGGATCACAGGAAGCAATAGCAGTTAAATAACTCTTTATTAAGGGATAAGGAAGTCCAAACAGAAAGACACGGGCGTGGAACTGGTGACCCAGGGACGTCGATGGTCAGCGAGGTGAATCCCAAGTGGTGCGGTGAAGACAGACGAAGAATAATCCACAAACGGTGATAATCCACAACCGATGATAATCCACAATCAAGACGAACTTAACAGGAACACACGACGAGAGACTCAGGAACACAAGACTGGAACACCGAACATCCAACGAACGATCTGACAATGGAGATGAGAAAACTGTGAGCATATATAGTGAAATGAGATCGGCTGCAGCTGGTGATGATATGATGATCAGCTGGAGCGAATCAAGGAATGACACTCAATCACGCCCACAACACACGTGCTTTCATGCAACAACAACAACACGAGACGAGAAGGAAGCAATGAATTAGTATACCGTGACATTTAAACAGTATTGTATAATTCCATCTAGGATTAGTTAAAATTATTGGACAGTTATGACTGTTTCTTTCTCTTGTTATATATGCAACATATATAATATTTCATTGCATGTTGTCTCGGTAAGTAATTTCAAATTTTATTGGTCCAAAATAATTGAATTTGCATATTAACTGTCACAACTCAGTAGAGTCACACAAATTAGTGCTAGCAGCTGACACAATTCTGAAAACTATTGGAACAAATGTATACATTTTATTCTATAACCTTAAGTACGTATTTGACATCCAATATTTTCTATTTTATATGAGGGTAGTCTTGGATAGATAAAGCGGTAATTAAATAAATGACCTGCTAGACTAAATGTTTTGTCTTTTTCCTTCACAGACTACTCCTTCGGGGGCATTACTGCAAGATGCATCTGCAGTTCGACTGCATCGTTTGTGGTCGGACACTTTGCCACCAGAGGATCACAGGTGGATTGCCAGCAGGCTTTTTAAAATGGGGCCCAAGGGAAAACCAGAGCTTCGAGACAACCTACAGCTCTGATATTACCCACCACAGCCAGCACTTATTTACAACCAGGCTCCAGCTCCAGACAGATTTTTTTGTCATGCTCTGTTGCTGTGGATGCCGTACAAGCTGTGGAAGATCAAGGCTCTCTGTCCCAATTCTGCCTGCGGGCAGCATCAGCTGACTGGAGGCGGTCTGCACAAAAGGGCACGGCAGGTTCTGGACATCGATAGGATGTACAACATGGTCACAGAAACCCTCATCGGTACGAAGTGTAAAGCCTCGCATGTGTCCTGGAGTCAGACTGTCCTGCAACAGCTGGATCTGGGCCATCGCTCTGAATTTCGGGTCATCCTCACGCGGAAGTAAGGGCACTTTAATTCCACATCCAGTTGATAGCCCATCATCACATATGTTTGCAAATACTTTACAAATCAATTATGTAAAATATATGAATGTGTGGATTTTGCTTTTCCTAAGGTATGCCTGTGATATGAGAGTCATTCGGCTCCTGCGTGAGCGTGGCCTAGGCAACAGTCCCACGCGGGTCATCAAACAGCTGCGTGAGAACCACAGTGAGGAGTGGCTCCAGCGTATGGCCCGGTACACCACCCAATGTGTGGACTTCCTCAAACGACCCGGGGTGTTGCAAATACAATTCCAGGAACCCCCAGAGCCTACAGTGGTCCCAAGCTGCAAGTGGCTGCTCACCGTGTACAGCCAAGACATCCTGACAAGGCTGGATGAAATCCATGCAAGGATAACATCTACGTATGGTTCAGTCTTGAAGATGGATTCCACTAAAAAGGTTAGCAGGGGATTTTTGTTAATTTATGGTGTTTACTGTTATATCATTATCAGAGCATGAGTATCATATTCTACATGGTGTGATGTTTCATTGCATTGCATGCTTCCTGTCATCTACTGCAGATCACTAAGAAGCTGGCTGGGACGGCAAGGGGAACGGGACTCTGGCTTACCTCTGTTGGCAATGAGTTTGGTCAGGTGCTCATGAGTGTGCTGACAGCACAGGAAGGAGCAGGACTGGACATGATGGTCGATGGTCTGGTGAAAAGGTACCAGCAGGCTAGTGTGGATCCAACTGCTGTTTTGTACGTGGACTGTGGCTGCTGCACTGATGTGGGTGAGACCAAGCTGAAAACCAGATTCAGAGGGTGGCCTGATCTCATGATTCGCTTGGACATCTGGCATTTTATGCGCAGGATTGCCATGGGGTGTACAACTGATGCCCATCAGCTGTATCCCATCTTCATGTCACGGCTGTCAGCGTGCATTTTTGAGTGGGATGCGGCTGATGTTTCTATGCTTCGCGAAGCAAAGAGAGAGCTGTTGATATCCCAGGGTTGGCCTGCGCTGACAGATGAAGATGTCAACAAGCATCTTACCAGGAATGAGCTGGCACTCCATTGCCGGAGGAGGACCTGTGGAGAGGAGACTACCATCCTTCTCCTTGAGCGGCTGCTTACAGAGCTCCTGAGCAGCAAGGGCAAAGACTCCCTGGGTGTTCCTCTCCTGGACCGAGAAAGGATGGAGCACATCTGGAATGTCCAGAAGAAGCATGTGAAATGCATTCAAGACCCCCCTGGTGTTGTGCTCTATACAGAGACAGGGAGCCTAAACAAGGGAGGTGTGCTTCTAAAGACCTACAGATGTGCCAGAGGCTCCACTTCTCTCGAGTCCTTTCATTTACACCTGAACCGTTTCATCCCAGGTATTGTCTTTGTCACACACACTGTGCATGTGTAAAGAAAGAGCATTAAGTGTTTTTGTGTGTTCCTTTAACACCTCCTGAACACTGTTGTGTCTATTTACAGGGACCAGTGCAAACAGTCTGAACTTTCAGATTTATCTGCTGGAGGGTCTACACCGGTGGAACTAGGACCGGGAGGCTGCTTCCCTGTCATCGGAGCCATCAGCTTTGCGCAGCTACACAGGAGAACTTGTTCACTGTGTAAACGGCAATTATGAAAAGCTGTTTAGCAGGAAAGTGGTCCCCACGTTTTGTCCCCCTGCATGTTACACCGCTGAGAAATATTTTATATATTTTTTATTTGATCAACTTGCAATTACTGTGTAACCTCCGTCTATATGTCAGATTTAACCCTATAGAGTCGATTGTATCATAATTGAAATGCAAGTTTCTAAAGGACTCTAAATGATCAACATGATCAAAACTTTTTAGGAAACATGCCCTCTGTCGTCTGATTGATTATAGTCTTTTAGTATAATTGTAAAAGTGTCCACCTTCAGCTCGTGCCTCACGTTTCTTTTCATTGTGAAACATTTACTGATTTTATAAAGTAATTGTAAGAATAACTTTTATATTGTTACTAATATTTAATGACTAGTTACTAGACTGAAGCAGCTTGGGTTCACTTGATTAGAAAATCATGTTACATGTAAATATCAAAATGATCATCAGACTTTTCTCTCAATCATCATTGTATTGCATTTCATTTCATGTTTTGCCCACATAATTAAACGTGTTGGGCCTCTAAATAAAACTGTTTTGTTTTTTTTCTCCTTGACGATGAGCTCTATATTCTCACACTATATGAGCTACTACAAAAGCCTAAGGTATCAAATATGATACACAACATTCTATTTAATTTTCGTTTGTTTATTGTTTTTATTTCAGGTGAGCTCATTGGAGTGCAGTATCTGTTCCAGCAGACTGGTCAGGCACTGCAGGACATGAATCCTGACTCTGAGCAGACAGCAGAGCTCATTGAGGACCTCAGTGTGGAGGAGCGAGATGAAGATGAGGGCTTCTGTGACATCAGCGAGGATCACACAATAGCAGATCCGGAGGCTGTTCTGTCACCACCCTCTTCCACACCTGTACTGGGCTCCACATCCCCTTCACTGATCCCTGACCCCAAACTTGTCCTCACACAGTCTCCTTCATCACCTGGACCCTCAGGGACTGCTGTCACACCTGTCAAAAATCAAAAATGGCGCCGTACATGGCAGCCACGTTCGGGTGGTGCGTCGTGTTTTGTTTTGTTTTGTTTGTTAACTCAGTGTCTTGTCATGATTTTCGGCGTTCTCTAACAAGAGAAGCGCTTCTAAACATCAGGAAAACAATTCCAGCGGATTTATTTCCCACTTTTATGCTCCCAGCGGCAGAATTAGTGGACATTCTAGTGAAAGCCGGGCTCGGCTTTGAGCGAACAAAGGAACGTTGGCGGAGAAGGAGAAGGGGAAAGCGAGTGGGTGCTCTTGTGCGACTTCGCAGACGCGGTATCCGTACAGTACTACCAAGCATTTTTCTATCGAATGTTCGTTCACTATGCAACAAAATGGATGAACTCCAGCTACTGATGGTGAGAAGCAGAGACTTTCTTGCAGCATCTGTCCTATGTTTCTCGGAAACTTGGCTGGGCGATCTGATCCCGGATTCTTCGTTACAACTGACCGGCTTTAGGTTGCTGAGAGCGGACCGAGACGCGGCTCTTTCCGGTAAAACGAAAGGTGGAGGTATTTGTTTTTATATTAACAGTAGCTGGTGTGTAGATGTCACAGTGATTCTGCAACACTGTTCACCGGACTTGGAATCATTTTTTATAAATTGTAAACCTTTCTACTCGCCTCGCGAGTTTGCGTCGTTTATTTTGGTCGGTGTTTACATAGCGCCGGGAGCTAATGTTAAAGAAGCCCATCGCTTACTCGTCGATCAGATACTAAGTGTGGAGCGGAAAAATCCGGATTCCTTAGTTATCATTCTTGGCGACTTTAACAAAGGTAATCTCAACCATGATCTCCCCAAATATAGACAACTCATCAAATGTCCTACCAGAAAAGATAACACTCTGGATCACGGCTACACTACGGCCAGTAAAGCCTACCACGCAGTTCCTCGTGCAGCACTGGGTCACTCTGACCATGCCATGGTCCACCTGATTCCTGCGTACAGGCAGAAACTAAAACTCTGTAAACCCGCTGTGAGGATATCAAAACAGTGGACTGGCGAGGCCTTAGAGGACCTGCGGGCGTGTTTGGACTTTACTGACTGGGATATGTTCAGGTACACTTCCAATAGCCTGGATGAGCACACAGATGCTGTAACAGCATATATCAGTTTCTGTGAAGACTGCTGTATTCCAACACGCACCAGGGTGCATTTTAACAACGATAAGCCCTGGTTTTCAGGCAAACTCAGAAGGTTGAGGGTGGAGAAAGAGGAAGCATTTAGGAGTGGGGATAGAGATAGATTCAAGGAGTCGAAAAACAGGTTTGAAAAAGCCGTGAAGGAGGCTAAACGACTGTACTCAGAGAGGCTGCAGCACCAGTTCTCTGTTGACGACTCCGCTTCTGTCTGGAGAGGGCTTAGGCAGATTACAAACTATAAGCCCAGAGCCCCCCACACCACTAATGACTCTCGCTTGGCTAAAGACCTGAATGTATTTTACTGTAGATTCGACAGGCAATTGGGCAGTCCTGTTCTACACCCCTCTTCACCAGAGCTCCCTCCCCATACCACAGCGTTGGCTCTCTTCATTCAAGAGGGTGAAGTAAACAGACTCTTCAAGAAGCAGAACCCACGAAAATCAGCCGGGCCAGACTCCATCTCTCCAGCCACCCTTAAGCACTGTGCGGACCAGCTGTCTCCTGTGTTTACCACCATCTTCAACACCTCTCTGGAGACATGCCATGTACCAGCTTGTCTTAAGTCCTCCACCATTATCCCTGTGCCCGAAAAGCCAAGGCCTATAGGACATAATGACTACAGACCCGTCGCCTTGACCTCGGTGGTAATGAAGTCCTTTGAGCGGTTGGTGCTGGCCCACCTCAAATCTATCACAGACTCTCTCCTGGATCCCCTGCAGTTTGCCTACAGAGCCAATAGGTCTGTGGATGACACAATCAACATGGCTCTGCACTTCACCCTCCAGCACCTGGACTTTCCGGCAACCTATGCCAGGATCTTGTTTGTGGACTTCAGTTCCGCCTTTAATAACATCATCCCTGCCCTGTTACAGGACAAGCTCACCAAGCTCAATATACCGGATTCTACCTGTAGGTGGATTACGGACTTTCTGTCTGACAGGAAGCAGTGCGTTAAGCTGGGGTCACAAGTCTCTGACCCCCAGTTTATCAGCACCGGCTCCCCTCAGGGCTGCGTCCTTTCTCCTCAGCTTTTCTCCCTATACACCAACAGCTGCACCTCCAGTCACCCATCCGTCAAACTCTTGAAGTTTGCGGATGACACCACCCTCATTGGGCTCATCTCTGATGGGGATGAGTCTGACTACAGGTGGGAAGTTGACAACCTGGTGTCCTGGTGTAGTCAGAACAATTTAGAGCTCAATGCTCTAAAGACAGTGGAGATGGTAGTGGACTTTAGAAGGAGTACAGCCCCACCTACTCCCATCAACCTGTGTGACTCCCCAGTAAACATTGTGGAGTCCTTCTGTTTCCTGGGCACTATCCTCTCCCAGAACCTAAAGTGGGAACTGAACATCAGCTCCCTCGCCAAGAAAGCACTTCAGCGGATGTATTTCCTACGGCAACTGAAGAAATTCAAGCTCCCGAAGACAATGATGGTTCACTTTTATACAGCCATCATAGAGTCCATTCTTACCTCCTCCATCACCACATGGCATGCTGCTGCCACGGCCAAGGATAAGAGCAGACTGCAGCGTATCATCCGCACTGCGGAGAAGGTGATTGGTTGCAATCTGCCTTCCCTCGAGGACTTGTACTCCTCAAGGGCGCTGAAACGGGCGAAGAAGATTGTGGCAGATCCCTCCCATCCTGGTAATTCCCTGTTTCAGCTACTCCCCTCTGGCAGAAGGCTGCGGTCCGTCAAGACCAGCACCTCACGTCATAAGAACAGTTTTTTCCCTTCTGCTACTGGTCTCCTTAACAAGGCCTTGAGCTCTCAGTGACACTGGCTTTAAACTTGAACTTATTGCTATTGTTGCACTTTGGCATATTTGCACCATTGCTTTATTGGATACCCCATGTGGGCACATTTGTGGTGTTATTATAGCATGTACCTTATATGTTGTATGTTATATGTATGCACCTCCTGCCAAAGTAAATTCCTCGTCTGTAAATATTCAAGGCGATTAAAACCCCCCATTCTGATTCTGATTCATTCTGATTCTGATTCCCTCTGAAACATCTGTTTCAACACTCCCCTCAGAGCCAGAGGATGCTGGTCAGGATGTTGATGAAGAAGAGACGGTAAATACTACTCCTTTGTATGTCTTTCAAATTAACTAGAATAATTATGATGAATTAACATCCAGTGCTTTAAATCCAGACTTTCCACATATTTTACATATTTTTTAATAGGCTGTTGACTACCAAAATATCCCGGGTTATCAACATGTGGACCAGCTGGCAGAATATCTGGTGGATCTCCGGGACCACACAGCCCTCAGCCTGACCAACCAGGAAGCCAACACCATAATCGCTCTTTGGCAGAACCTGGATGACCGGGACAAGGAACGGGTGGTGTATGACAGTCGATGCCGAAATAGACTGCTGAGTGGACGCTTCAAGGTCCCGAAGAAGCCCACTCACCCTGGTGTAGAGAGCACCACCAGATGTGTGCTGGGTGCAAGCAGCGCACCTGCTCAGTGGCCTGACTGTTGCCGTCTGGTGGAGACCATCTTCATCCGACTTTGCACTGTCCACCCAAGCCCCAAAAGAAAAGGCAAGGGAGCCCTGTCAAGATTGTCTCTGATCCTGCAAGACTATCGCAGGATAAGGCAGCTTGTACTGGGCAACAGCTTGGTGATGGGAGGAACATCCATGCAGCTGGTGGAGGTTAACCAGAACACCCTGATTCAGTGGTATAACAAAAGACAGAAAAAGCAGGAGCTGTCTGTGCTGCTTCAGGGCATTCAGTTGCCTCAGCCCCTCCCTGAAGTTCATGAGCCTCTCCAGGTAGCCAAACGTCTACGGACTGAGCCAGAACAACCAGGGGAGCAGCACCAGTACAAGCTACCAGAGAGTACAGCTGGTCAGGCAAAGCAGAGGCAGACTTCTGTTGGGCGACCCCCTCTCAGACCCAAGGCACCAGCGCAGAGTCAGACGTTGCTGACACCATCTGCATCTGGAGCATCACTGCAGATGGTACCAAATATACTTATATCATCAGCACCAGGTTTCCAGGGTGTGCCCATGTTCCAGGCTGTGCTAATGTTCCAGGGTGTGCCAATGTTCCAGGGAGTGCAAATGATCCAGGGCATCCCAATGGCCCAGGGGATGCAAATGATACAGCCACTGTTACAGCCAACAGCTGTACAGGGCACCCGCTTACCCGCTTCACCAGCTGCCAATCCAGACGCCATGCCCAACAGACCCTACAGGAGAACCATAGAGGCCAACACTTGCAAAAAATGTGGGCAATTTAAAACAAGTGCTACAGGACATAGCCAGTACAGGGGCAGGGTGTACTGGCCACAGACTGAGACTGTTTCAAAAGAAGTGTGGTTAGAGGAAATGCGGAGAACCATTTCCAAATAATGTATATATTTTCATGTATATAGCATCATGTATATAGTGTAAACAGTTGTTTAAATAGTTAATACTTGTGTTGAATATTATTTAATTGTTTTTTTTAACGTTATTTAACATTTTAACTTTTTATTTCTTGTTTTTGAAAACCTATTTAACTCTTCATTTTATTTATTTATTTTTAAAACATGTTACCAGTATTTAACATTTTAATATTCATTACTGTTCTGTTGGCATGATTGGAAAATAAAAACAAATTGGCAAGTGATTTCTTTTTGACTTTGACTTTCATATAACACTAGTTCATCAGAACACTGCAACAATATAACATTTGTATATAAAAAATATAATTTATACATTTTGTTATTCTTGTGATTGACATTTTCAGCATATTAGTTACTATTTAATGGGTTGCATCTTTGTTCATTACAAATAACAGATTTGCAAGTGTCTTGTTTGAATGTAACCTAAAAAAATACTTAATCAGATCAATAATAATACAACAACTACTAAATAATAACACTGTTCCATTGGCAATTATATATTTTTATGAAAGAATATCAAAGAAACACAACAAACAAATTACATATGTATATTTTATTAACACTGGAACAGTATGCATTCAAAAAGAATTTGCTTATTTACTTTTACTTTCATATAACACAATATTTCATCAGTACACTGCACCAATATAACATTTGTATTTAAAAAAATAATTTGTCCATTTTGTTATTCTTGTGACAGACATTCTTCATATTAGTTACTATTTAATGGGTTGCATCTTTGTTCGTTGCATAATAATGCAAATAACATTTTTTTTTTTAATGAAAGAATATCAAAAAACAACAAACAAATTACATATGTATATTTTATAAACACTGGAACTGTCACGGTTGGTAAATCCTACGTTTTCTTCTTGTCTCGTGTTTCTGTTGTTATATGTCAGCGCGCTGATTAGATGGGCGTTCCGCTCATCAGCGCTCATCACCCATCCACTCATTATCCCTTTCACCAGCTGCAGCTTGTCAGATCATGTGTATTTATACTCACCATTTTCTCATCTTCCCTGTCAGATCGTTGTATGTGGTTTCCCGGTGTGTCTGTGTTCCTGTCGCGTTCCAGTCTCTTGCCTTCCTTGTTCCGGTTTTCGTTCTGTGGATTTTATGGACATTATCGCACTATTGGACACTCATCACCGCATCTCTGCTTCTTCACCCATCATCTGACCATCGGAGTTCCTGCGTCACTTACCTGTTTGCCTGTGTTGTATTCATATTTGTTCTACCTTAAATAAAGAGTTATACTGCACTTGCTTCCTTCAGTCTGTCATGACAGAACGATCTGACCAACAAAGCATGGGAGCAGCAGGAGACTCATCCACATCGTTAGAGGCGTTTCTGAGTAACAGCAGTCAAAGAATGGATATCCAAGAAAAGAATCTCAACGATACGGCTCGTGCTGTTCAGGCTTTAGTGGCGCAGGTGTCCGGGCTCACCCAACAGATTCAACAGCTTCGCATGCCCGCTGCGCCACCCGCACCGCCAATTCCCCCACCACCACCAGCGGACCCATCACCGTCAGAGCCTCGTCTACCAGTCCCTGAGCCATATGCAGGTGAACCCAACTACTGTCGTGCGTTCTTAACCAGATGTGATATGCACTTTTCTCTGCAACCTAGAACCTTTCAAGACGAACAGACCAAGGTCGCATTCGTTCTGACGCTTCTGACGGGGAAAGCGGCGCTATGGGGAACGGCGGTGTGGGCTAACCAAGACGACTGCTGTTCCTCGTTCCAGCGGCTCTCCGACGAGATGCGGCGGGTATTCGACCGGGCCGCGACGGGAAGAGAAGCTGCCAGGGTGCTGGCCGAATTACGACAAGGAGAAAGATCCGTATCAGAATTTTCAATCGAATTTCGCACCCTGGCGGCTGAGAGCCAATGGAACGAGGAGGCGCAGTGGGACATGTTCCTGCATGGGCTGGCTGACCGCGTCCAAAGAGAGATTTACGCCATAGACCTGCCTACCGGACTTAATGATCTGATCGCGCTGGCACTAAGAGTTGACACACGTCTATCACGAGGCATCAGACGTTTCCAACCGGACCGTCCCTCTGGAGGTGCCGAGGGAATGCGTTCGGGAGGCGGGGGCGCGGTCAGCCCCGTCTACGAGCACGAGCCCATGCAGGTGGGTCGAGCCCGGCTTTCCCGGGAGGAGAAGGAGAGGCGGAGATCCCTGGGCCTTTGCCTTTACTGCGGTGGAGCTGGACATTTCGCGTACAATTGTCCGTTAAAAGGCCCAGCCCGACAGTAAGTATGAGGCTACTGTCGGGTGGGATCTCTGCCGAGAAGCCCTCATCTACATCTACCTTCCTCCCGGTAAGACTCCGATGGTCAACTCACCTCCACGACTGTCCGGCACTACTGGACTCAGGGGCGGAAGGTAATTTCATGGATCACTCATTTGCACTTAGATATCAAATTCCCCTCAAACCCCTTTCACACCAGATCAACGTTCACGCCCTCAATGGACAAAGACTCCCCACGATTTCACTGATCACCGAAGACATCACACTCATCACATCCGGCAATCATTCTGAGACTATTTCCTTTTACATTCTGGACACTCCACTAGCACCCATCGTTCTTGGTCACCCATGGCTCACCCGTCACAACCCCAAAATAGACTGGCAGATCAAATCGGTGGCATCATGGAGCAGTTCTTGTCATAAGTCTTGTCTTGTGTCTGCCTGTCCGTCTGTTCCTGTTCATGTGTTACAGGAGGAGACTGTGGATTTATCAAACGTGCCCACGGAGTATCGGGATCTGAAGGAGGTGTTCAGTAAGTCTCGGGCTGATTCTCTTCCTCCGCATCGTCCCTATGACTGTGCTATAGACTTACTGCCAGGTACGTCTCGGCCTAAGGGCAAGTTATATTCACTCTCTGTCCCAGAGAGAGAGGTCATGGAGAAATACATTTCTGATTCTCTAGCAACGGGATTCATCCGCCCTTACTCTTCTCCAGCGGGGGCGGGGTTCTTTTTTTGTGGGGAAGAAAGATGGATCATTGCGACCTTGTATTGATTACCGGGGGTTGAACAACATCACGGTAAAGAATACTTATCCTTTGCCGTTGATGTCTTCAGCTTTCGAGAGGTTGCAAGGAGCATCTATCTTCACAAAACTGTATTTAAGGAATGCTTATCATTTGGTCCGCATCAGGGAGGGGGATGAATGGAAGACCGCTTTTAACACCCCTAGGGGGCACTTTGAATATTTGGTTATGCCGTTCGGCCTTTCCAACTCCCCAGCGGTCTTCCAAGCACTTGTCAATGACGTGTTGCGAGACATGATCGATCAGTTCATATATGTCTACCTGGATGATATATTGATTTTTTCTTCGTCTCTCCAGGAACACGTGCAACACGTTCGACAAGTGCTTCAGAGGTTGCTAGAGAATGGGCTTTTTGTCAAGGCGGAGAAATGCGTTTTTCATGCACAGTCTGTTCCTTTTCTAGGTCACATCATCTCGGTTGAGGGAATGCGCATGGATCCTGACAAGGTTAAGGCTGTGGTGAATTGGCCAAGTCCAGATTCCCGTAAGGCCCTACTGAGGTTTCTGGGGTTCGCCAATTTTTACCGGCGTTTTATTCGCAATTTCAGCCGACTAGCCGCGCCTCTGACCGCCTTGACCTCCCCCAGAACGACGTTCAGGTGGTCAGACGCAGCAGAAGCTGCGTTTGCCAAACTAAAGGGTTGCTTCGTTTCAGCCCCTATCCTGATAGCCCCTGATCCATCACGTCAGTTCGTGGTGGAGGTCGATGCGTCAGAGGTGGGGGTAGGTGCAGTGTTATCCCAGCGCTCTCCTTCAGACGACAAGATGCACCCTTGTGCGTTTTTTTCACATCGTTTATCCCCTGCCGAAAGCAATTATGACATTGGCAACAGAGAGTTGTTGACAGTCAAGTTAGCTTTGGAGGAGTGGCGCCACTGGTTAGAAGGGTCAGGGGTACCTTTTATCGTCTGGACCGACCACAAGAATCTGGAATACATTCGTACTGCTAAAAGACTTAATTCCAGGCAGGCTCGGTAGGCTCTTTTTTTCGGACGTTTTGACTTTACTCTTTCGTACCGCCCGGGTTCCAAAAACATCAAACCCGATTCTTTATCGCGCATTTTTGACCGTTCCGATCGCCCGTCTACTCCCGAGTGCATTTTACCAGAGAATCTATTCATCTCTACACTCACATGGGAGGTCGAATCGAAGGTCAAGAAGGCCTTAGAAGGGGTAACGCCTCCGACTCGTTGCCCACCGAACCGTTTGTTTGTGCCGGAGAGTTTACGGTCCAGCGTCATTCAGTGGGGTCATTGTTCCAATATGGCTTGTCATCCAGGAGTCAATCGTACTATGTTTTTGGTTAAGCAACGATTCTGGTGGCCTCTCATGGCTCGTGACGTTCGCAGTTTTGTAATGGCTTGCTCAGTTTGTGCCACGGGTAAGACTTCCAATCAACCTCCAGATGGGTTACTCCAACCGCTGCCGGTGCCTTCGAGACCCTGGTCCCATATCGCGCTAGATTTTATCACCGCCCTCCCACCCTCCCAGGGTCACACGGTAGTTTTGACCGTGGTGGACCGGTTCTCGAAGGCGGCCCATTTCATTCCCTTGCCCAAATTACCTTCAGCCAAGGAGACAGCGTTGGTTGTCGTTGACCACGTCTTTCGGCTTCATGGCCTCCCGATAGACGTGGTTTCTGACAGAGGACCCCAATTTGTGTCCAAATTTTGGCGAGAGTTTTGTAAACTTCTGGGGGCGACTGTCAGTCTGTCCTCTGGGTTCCGTCCCCAGAGCAATGGTCAAACTGAGCGAGCCAACCAAGATTTGGAGAGAACGTTGCGATGTTTAGTGTCCAAGAATCCTTCCACCTGGAGTCAGCAATTGTCTATGGTGGAGTACGCCCACAACACGTTGCCAGTGTCATCCACGGGCCTATCACCATTTGAGTGTAGTGTAGGTTACCAGCCACCAATTTTTCCTAGTCTGGAATCCGAAGTCGCGGTCCCCTCCGCCCGCGCCTTCGTCCAGAGGTGTTACCGCACTTGGACTAGAGCCCGTGAGACTCTACTCCAAGTGGGGGCACGCACCAAGGCCAAAGCCGATCGCCACCGGCGGAGGCCTCCCGTATACGTCGTCGGTTCCAAAGTGTGGCTTTCTACCAAGGACATTCCTCTCCGCTCCGTTTCGAATAAGCTCGCACCAAAATTCATTGGCCCGTTCTCTGTCACTAAAATCATTAGTCCAGTGACAGTCCGTCTCAATCTTCCTCCAGTGTACAGGAGGATTCATCCCGTATTTCATGTTTCCAAAATTAAGCCCGTATTTTTTGCTCGCATTAATCCGCCAGTCCCGGTTCCCCCCCCGCCGCGTCTCGTAGACGGGGAGCCTACTTATTCGGTCAATCGTGTTCTGGACTCTAGACGGAGGGGACGCGGATTCCAGTACTTGGTGGACTGGGAAGGTTACGGTCCGGAGGAGAGAAGTTGGGTACCGGCTAGAGACATCCTGGATCACTCCCTTATCGATGATTACAATCGGCAGGTAAGGGAGTCTGGGAACGCCAGGAGGCGTTCCTAGGGAAGGGGGTACTGTCACGGTTGGTAAATCCTACGTTTTCTTCTTGTCTCGTGTTTCTGTTGTTATATGTCAGCGCGCTGATTAGATGGGCGTTCCGCTCATCAGCGCTCATCACCCATCCACTCATTATCCCTTTCACCAGCTGCAGCTAGTCAGATCATGTGTATTTATACTCACCATTTTCTCATCTTCCCTGTCAGATCGTTGTATGTGGTTTCCCGGTGTGCCTGTGTTCCTGTCGCGTTCCAGTCTCTTGCCTTCCTTGTTCCGGTTTTCGTTCTGTGGATTTTATGGACATTATCGCACTATTGGACACTCATCACCGCATCTCTGCTTCTTCACCCATCATCTGACCATCGGAGTTCCTGCGTCACTTACCTGTTTGCCTGTGTTGGATTCATATTTGTTCTACCTTAAATAAAGAGTTATACTGCACTTGCTTCCTTCAGTCTGTCATGACAGGAACAGTATGCATTAAAAAATTTAGCTTATTTACTTTTACTTTATTATAACAATATTTTATCAGTACACTGCAACAATATAACATTTGTATATAAAAATATCATTTGTACATTTTGTTATTCTTGTGAAACATTTTACAGCATATAAGTTACTAATTAATGATTTGCATCTTTGTTCATTGCATAATAATGCAAATAACATTATTTTTCATGATAGAATATCAAAAAACACAACAAACAAATTAAATATGTATATTTTATTAAAACGGGAACAGTATGCATTCAAAAATAATGATTATTTATTCAAATAATAAATATTACAAAAAGTTGTCTTTAGCTGGATTCGAACCCCGGTCTTGGTGCACACCTGAAATAGAAAACAGTGTGATATAAATGCGTGATTTTCACACACGAAGAAACCGGAAAATGTATCATAAGATCTATGCTAATGAAGGCATATCTTTGAAATCAAATTTCAGCCTTTCTTTTCTTCGTTTTTTCTTTCTCTTCTTCCCCCTCTCTTTTTCTTCCTTCCCCCTTTTCTTCCCTTCTTCACCACCTTTGTTGGACAATTGTTCCCCAGCTTGAACGCCAGCTGCCGAAGGATAGTCCGTCAAAATGGGGATAATGTTGAACAATGTTGAACGCCACAGCCAATCACGTCGACGCGCTATAACATTTGCAGCCAATTAGAGAGCGCCATTCTCGACATTATAACATTTGCAGCCAGTCAGAGAGCGCCATTCTTGACTTTTTCCTTATCATTTTCGACATTTGACCAATCAGAGTCCAAGGAAATGTCGATGGCACGTTTACGCTTAGCACCGCTAGGAGGAGGAGTCAGGAAGCTAGCCGAGTGTCAATCAAGTTGCCGAACTGAGCCGAAGGTGTACGAAGTAATGACATATCCTGAGGGGCGTGTCAGAGGTCAAAATGTTCAGACGTCGAGCATCACTGTCACGGAGGTCAGGCAGCATCATTTTAACGGAGGACTGCGAAACTTATTTTTCGGTAACTTTAACTGTATTTTCGGACAATGTAATTTTATATTTGTATATAATTGTATATATTATAATTGTAAATATCGTGTGTGCTTTTTTTAAAGAAATAATTTGTATTATAGTAGTTTTGTTCAAAACGATATAACCTAACCGTTAGCCCCCCAACAAAAAAATGTCTGGCAAAAAATCCCATAAAGCCATGTCAGATACTGACTGGATTGCAAGGCTAAAAAAGTTTGCCAGCACAGGAGTTTGGCCATCAAATGAGGGTAACAGGCCAGCTCCTCGACAGAAAAAGTGGCATGACGTGTACCAAAGGGTGAGTGTGCTTTTGTCACCTTTGCATGATGTAATAATTGTAATCCTAATCATTTAATTCAATGTCATCATTATTTATAGATATGTATGTAGATAATGTTGCAGGTATTTGAGATTTATGTTTATTTATGTAAAAAAAAAAAACTTTTTTTTTGCTCTGGGAGATTCAGAGATTTGAGGCAGTGGGGGTGGGGATGTTGAGTGAATGGATGTTTTTTTGAAGGTGTGAAATGTTCCTCTCTTGTTCTTTTAAAGGAGGATACAAACTTTACTCACTCTTTATCTCTAATTTTACAGTTTGTATCTCCCCTTCAAAGAACATGAATAAAAATAAATGACACACTACAATAAATGAATGTGCCATTCATACTGATAAGTTAGAAATGCATGTATTCTATATTATATGTGTGATAATGTTTACAGATTGAAAGATGTCCGATGCAGTCTCGCGGCCAGACAACCTTGCTCGGAGCGGTCCCAAAGTGCATATGTGGTTTTCACACTCAAAAGGTAACAATGTAAAGATGTAACTTGTATTTTTTTTTATATATATATAATTTACTGAACAAATTCTTCTCGTTCAACAATTATTGTAGCCTATGTATTTTTGTGGTTGTCTTAAGCAGGCCACAGCCTCTATTGGACAAGCACCAAGGGTTGTTGAACAACAGTCTGCCGCTACTGGACCAGCACAGGAGGTCATGGCGCAGAGTCAGCGTCAGCTCCCACCCCAGCCTACTTCTAAAATTATACCAAGTTTGTCAAAGGTAATAACATTTTTTTTTTTTAAATAATTGCAGTTTTAATATACGTTTAGTATAAAGGTTTAAGTTCAGTGGAAATGGCTGGTATGTTTTTACACCTACCTGCCAGCTGTCACACCTTGTACAGGGGATAGTCCCTGTACAAGGGGCCAATGTGCTGTTACAATTCAATTTGTCTTTTCATTGAAATTGTTTTGCCCTTTTTTAGTTTACCAAGCCAAGATTTGGTTGGTCCCACATTGCTGCTGCAAAGCCAAATCTGAGTGTGGCTAGGAGACCATCTCAGGCTGTTGACCAACCCAGCGCAGCAGTGTCCAGTGCCCCTACACCAAGCACCACTGTCTCTGTAAGTACTGGCATAATCCACATCTGTGCACTTTTTAGAAACTTGCATTCTAAGACACATTCCACATCTGTGCACTTTTTAGAAACTTGCATTCTAAGATACATTCCTCATCTGTGCACTTTTTAGAAACATATTTTGTATTCCAGGAAACATCTCAGGCTGTTGACCAACCCAGCGCAGCAGTGTCCAGTGCCCCTACCCCAAGCACCACTGTCTCTGTAAGTACTGGCATAATCCACATTGCATTCTAAGACACATTCCACATCTGTGCACTTTTTAGAAATATATTTTGTATGCAGGAAATCTTAGCATAATGAATTAAGAGCAATACTATACAGTTTTCACACAATATGCAGTCAGTGAACACATTTCCACAATGCTTACATTTCCTTAACAGACAAGCTATACCTCCCAAAAAAATTATGGATTGTTTTTGTAGTATTTACAAATGTTAACACACACCACCCCACAATAGCAAAAACAATATTCCAAACCTTAGATACAGTATAAAAACCTCGGCTTCTTCAATTATATCAGTTCAAAAACAATATATCTCAGCTGATAATAAACAAACAATTGAATAATTGACACACACCTGATTTATGTTGGGTAAATTGAGCCAACCATAGCTGATTCCAGTCTGGCTTAGACTCAGTGGCAGGGGTTATTTTTTTCTGTTACATTGACACTTATACAGTAAAAGGAGGACTTTGAGGAGTGATGTTTTTGGAAACAGAAAAAGACAAACACTGTAATGTCTGGACGAGGAAGAGTAAGAGCAAGGGGCCCAGGCAGAAGAGCAGGCCCAGTGAGAGATACAGTGAGAGGTGCAGTGAGAGATGCAGTGAGATGTGCAGTGAGAGGTGCAGTGAGAGATGCAGTGAGATGTGCAGTGAGATGTGCAGTGAGAGATGCAGTGAGAGGTGCAGTGAGAGGTGCAGTGAGATGTGCAGTGAGAGGTGCAGTGAGATGTGCAGTGAGATGTGCAGTGAGATGTGCAGTGAGAGGTGCAGTGAGAGATGCAGTGAGATGTGCAGTGAGAGATGCAGTGAGAGATGCAGTGAGATGTGCAGTGAGAGATGCAGTGAGATGTGCAGTGAGATGTGCAGTGAGAGGTGCAGTGAGAGATGCAGTGAGAGATGAGAGGTGCAGTGAGAGGTGCAGGGCCAGGGAGAAGAGCAGGCCCAAGGAGAGGGCAAGGTAGAGGTGTAAGAATGAGTGGTGGTGGCATTCCAAGGGCTGCAAGAACAGTAGTCAGTGATGAAATTCGTGCCACTATCATTGACCATGTAATCAACCACGGTCTTTCACTAAGAGAGGCTGGTAAACAGTAAAGGAAAAAAAAACTGATTTGCTTTTTACTGGAATACTGTACATGTGGACATACAGTTCCCAACCAATAAATTTAGTGTAAAAATGGTGGATTGCATGTTTTGTATGCAAATACCTGTAAAACTGAAACACAAAAGTCTATGAAGTTTTTGTAATACAATAGCCAGTATTTTGAAACCTGGTGTACTTTGATTGACTGCATGTACCTTGTGAAGTGAAAACAAGTGTTATTCTTTGACAGAATAATTTCATTCTGAGTCAGATTTCCAGTGTTTTGGTAAAGTTAGTGTGTGCAGAGAAAGATGTGCTCTATTTTGAAATGAAGAGTTAGTATATATTTACAGTTTTTTTCAATTGTTTACACGCAATTTTGAAAACCGGGTTCTTTTTTTCTAAATGTAATCACAATTATCCAAACACCACACTCAATTGGCATAATTCCTAGATTGTTTGCAAAATTACACACTTCTGTCAAAACATACACACTTCAGTCAAAAGATATACACATATTTGTGAAAATGCTATTAGTTTTCATTTAACCAACGCAGTCCTCAATGATCAGACACTATTGTAACCAGTTTCACACTGCTGTGATAAATAAAAAACACATTTGTAAAAATACTATTTTTAGGAAATAGCATGTGCTAGATTTTTGGCCAGACATTGTTATGTAAGGGATAATTTAGATGAAAAAAAATTGTGACAAACAAACAACAATCTTCATGATTAGTTTGATATATAGGGAGAATGTACACAAATAGGCCTACTATAAACTTACCAAGCACTGCACAACACTGATTTCTGCAGACTCATATTTCAAGTATTTATTTACAGTATTTCTTACCATAATCAGTTACAGTAATCAACCAACAATGAAATCAATGAAAAAAATAAAATCTGTAGACAAATAAAAATTACTGCATGAAGTACATACAGTTTGACTCTGAAGAAAAACTACTGTAAAAGCAACAATAATACTGTAACTATTCAGTTACAGTATCAACCAGAGATTTGGTTGAACTCTTTGTCCAGCTTCCATCGGTGTCAGTCCATGGTTGATAACATGGTCAATAAGTGTTGCTCGGATTTCTTGAGTCAAATTTGGTCCTTGTCTTCTTTGTTCAGGTTCTATCAACTCTACAAGTCCTTCTCTACCTCTTCCTCTACCTAGGCCTCTTCCTCTATCCCCTTCTTCTCCTCTTCCTCTACCTGGGCCTCCTCCTCTACCTCCTTCACCTCTTCCTCTACCTCCTTCTCCTCTTCATCTACCTCCTTCACCTCTTCCTCTACCTCCTTCACCTCTTCATCTACCTCCTTCACCTCTTCCTCTACCTCCTTCACCTCTTCCTCTACCTCCTTCTCCTCTTCATCTACCTCCTTCACCTCTTCCTCTACCTCCTTCACCTCTTCCTCTACCTCCTTCACCTCTTCCTCTACCTCCTTCACCTCTTCCTCTACCTCCTTCTCCTCTTCATCTACCTCCTTCACCTCTTCATCTACCTCCTTCACCTCTTCCTCTACCTCCTTCTCCTCTTCATCTACCTCCTTCACCTATTCCTCTACCTCCTTCACCTCTTCCTCTACCTCCTTCACCTCTTCCTCTACCTCCTTCTCCTCTTCCTCTACCTGGGCCTCCTCCTCTACCTCCTTCACCTCTTCCTCTACCTCCTTCTCCTCTTCATCTACCTCCTTCACCTCTTCCTCTACCTCCTTCACCTCTTCATCTACCTCCTTCACCTCTTCCTCTACCTCCTTCACCTCTTCCTCTACCTCCTTCTCCTCTTCATCTACCTCCTTCACCTCTTCATCTACCTCCTTCACCTCTTCCTCTACCTCCTTCTCCTCTTCATCTACCTCCTTCACCTCTTCGTCTACCTCCTTCACCTCTTCCTCTACCTCATTCTCCTCTTCATCTACCTCCTTCATCTCCTCTTTGAGCTCCCCCTCATATTCTCACTCTTCTTCTTCTTCTTCTTCTTCTTCTTCTTCTAGCTCCTTCCATTTTTGTTGAAGACAGGTGAACTCACCTGCTGCCTTATATAGCACTCCTGAGTGCTGCGTTTTCAAATTAGCACATCTGTGCTTCCACGCCTGATGGATGTGCATATCCAATTCATTCATTAGTGTGGTCAATGGCAATCCGGGGCTTTGTAATGACAAGGAGGTAACCTCACAATCCTTATCTGTGTCTAAGGTGTGAAAATGTGTGTAGAGTTTTACAAATCACTGTGTGTAATGTTTAGCTAAAAGGGTAAAGCAGACATTGTGTGTAATGTTGTGCAAATCTGTGGAGGGGTTTTGCTCATTGGAGTAGAATTTTGCAAATTGTGTGGAAATTTTTATTTTAGTGTGTAAACAATCATAAAAAACTGTAACAAAATGTGTTCTTGAGAAGAAAATTATCCATTTGGCCAATTGTGTTTTGTTGGTGTGAGTCTGTGTTAAGTGTTTAGGAAAAAGTATCTGAAGTATGGGTAAGCGCTTGTTAGCGATTGAAAAAAACTGTAAATACTTTTGAAAACAGATTCAAATAAGCGGCGATCCTAAATTGCAATATTATTTCCCACTATTACTGTTTTTGACTGTATTTTAATCATATTTCAAAAAAAAAAGAATCTTACTGAACATAGACCTTTAAACAGTATTGTATAATTCCATCTAGGATTAGTTAAAATTATTGGACAGTTATGACTGTTTCTTTCTCTTGTTATATATGCAACATATATTATATTTCATTGCATGTTGTCTCGGTAAGTAATTTCAAATTTTATTGGTCTAAAATAATTGAATTTGCATATTAACTGTCACAACTCACTAGAGTCACACAAATTAGTGCTAGCAGCTGACACAATTCTGAAAACTATTGGAACAAATGTATACATTTTATTCTATAACCTTAAGTACGTATTTGACATCCAATATTTTCTATTTTATATGAGGGTAGTCTTGGATAGATAAAGCGGTAATTAAATAAATGACTAAATGTTTTGTCTTTTTCCTTCACAGACTACTCCTTCGGGGGCATTACTGCAAGATGCATCTGCAGTTCGACTGCATCGTTTGTGGTCGGACACTTTGCCACCAGAGGATCACAGGTGGATTGCCAGCAGGCTTTTTAAAATGGGGCCCAAGGGAAAACCAGAGCTTCGAGACAACCTACAGCTCTGGTATTACCCACCACAGCCAGCACTTATTTACAACCAGGCTCCAGCTCCAGACAGATTTTTTTGTCATGCTCTGTTGCTGTGGATGCCGTAAAAGCTGTGGAAGATCAAGGCTCTCTGTCCCAATTCTGCCTGCGGGCAGCATCAGCTGACTGGAGGCGGTCTGCACAAAAGGGCACGGCAGGTTCTGGACATCGATAGGATGTACAACATGGTCACAGAAACCCTCATCTGTACCAAGTGTAAAGCCTCGCATGTGTCCTGGAGTCAGACTGTCCTGCAACAGCTGGATCTGGGCCATCGCTCTGAATTTCGGGTCATCCTCACGCGGAAGTAAGTACACTTTAATTCCACATCCAGTTGATAGCCCATCATCACATATGTTTGCAAATACTTTACAAATCAATTACGTAAAATATATGAATGTGTGGATTTTGCTTTTCCTAAGGTATGCCTGTGATATGAGAGTCATTCGGCTCCTGCGTGAGCGTGGCCTAGGCAACAGTCCCACGCGGGTCATCAAACAGCTGCGTGAGAACCACAGTGAGGAGTGGCTCCAGCGTATGGCCCGGTACACCACCCAATGTGTGGACTTCCTCAAACGACCCGGGGTGTTGCAAATACAATTCCAGGAACCCCCAGAGCCTACAGTGGTCCCAAGCTGCAAGTGGCTGCTCACCGTGTACAGCCAAGACATCCTGACAAGGCTGGATGAAATCCATGCAAGGATAACATCTACGTATGGTTCAGTCTTGAAGATGGATTCTACTAAAAAGGTTAGCAGGGAATTTTTGTTAATTTATGGTGTTTACTGTTATATCATTATCAGAGCATGAGTATCATATTCTAGATGGTGTGATGTTTCATTGCATTGCATGCTTCCTGTCATCTACTGCAGATCACTAAGAAGCTGGCTGGGACGGCAAGGGGAACGGGACTCTGGCTTACCTCTGTTGGCAATGAGTTTGGTCAGGTGCTCATGAGTGTGCTGACAGCACAGGAAGGAGCAGGACTGGACATGATGGTCGATGGTCTGGTGAAAAGGTACCAGCAGGCTAGTGTGGATCCACCTGCTGTTTTGTACGTGGACTGTGGCTGCTGCACTGATGTTGGTGAGACCAAGCTGAAAACCAGATTCAGAGGGTGGCCTGATCTCATGATTCGGTTGGACATCTGGCATTTTATGCGCAGGATTGCCATGGGGTGTACAACTGATGCCCATCAGCTGTATCCCATCTTCATGTCACGGCTGTCAGCGTGCATTTTTGAGTGGGATGCGGCTGATGTTTCTATGCTTCGCAAAGCAAAGAGAGAGCTGTTGATATCCCAGGGTTGGCCTGCGCTGACAGATGAAGATGTCAACAAGCATCTTACCAGGAATGAGCTGGCACTCCATTGCCGGAGGAGGACCTGTGGAGAGGAGACTACCATCCTTCTCCTTGAGCGGCTGCTTACAGAGCTCCTGAGCAGCAAGGGCAAAGACTCCCTGGGTGTTCCTCTCCTGGACCGAGAAAGGATGGAGCACATCTGGAATGTCCAGAAGAAGCATGTGAAATGCATTCAAGACCCCCCTGGTGTTGTGCTCTATACAGAGACAGGGAGCCTAAACAAGGGAGGTGTGCTTCTAAAGACCTACAGATGTGCCAGAGGCTCCACTTCTCTCGAGTCCTTTCATTTACACCTGAACCGTTTCATCCCAGGTATTGTCTTTGTCACACACACTGTGCATGTGTAAAGAAAGAGCATTAAGTGTTTTTGTGTGTTCCTTTAACACCTCCAGAACACTGTTGTGTCTATTTACAGGGACCAGTGCAAACAGTCTGAACTTTCAGATTTATCTGCTGGAGGGTCTACACCGGTGGAACTAGGACCGGGAGGCTGCTTCCCTGTCATCGGAGCCATCAGCTTTGCGCAGCTACACAGGAGAACTTGTTCACTGTGTAAACGGCAATTATGAAAAGCTGTTTAGCAGGAAAGTGGTCCCCACGTTTTGTCCCCCTGCATGTTACACCGCTGAGAATTATTTTATATATTTTTTATTTGATCAACTTGCAATTACTGTGTAACCTCCGTCTATATGTCAGATTTAACCCTATAGAGTCGATTGTATCATAATTGATATGCAAGTTTCTAAAGGACTCTAAATGATCAACATGATCAAAAATTTTTAGGAAACCTGGCCTCTGTCGTCTGATTGATTATAGTCTTTTAGTATAATTGTAAAAGTGTCCACCTTCAGCTCGTGCTTCACGTTTCTTTTCATTGTGAAACCTTTACTGATTTTATAAAGTAATTGTAAGAATAACTTTTATATTGTTACTAATATTTAATGACTAGTTACTAGACTGAAGCAGTTTGGGTTCACTTGATTAGAAAATCATGTTACATGTAAATATCAAAATGATCATCAGACTTTTCTCTCAATCATCATTGTATTGCATTTCATTTCATGTTTTGCCCACATAATTAAACGTGTTGGGCCTCTAAATAAAACTGTTTTGTTTTTTTTCTCCTTGACGATGAGCTCTATATTCTCACACTATATGAGCTACTACAAAAGCCTAATGTATCAAATATGATACACAACATTCTATTTCATTTCCGTTTGTTTATTGTTTTTATTTCAGGTGAGCTCATTGGAGTGCAGTATCTGTTCCAGCAGACTGGTCAGGCACTGCAGGACATGAATCCTGACTCTGAGCAGACAGCAGAGCTCATTGAGGACCTCAGTGTGGAGGAGCGAGATGAAGATGAGGGCTTCTGTGACATCAGCGAGGATCACACAATAGCAGATCCGGAGGCTGTTCTGTCACCACCCTCTTCCACACTGACACTGGGTTCTTCCACCCTGGTCACCAGCAGTGCCACACCTGTACTGGGCTCCACATCCCCTTCACTGGTCCCTGACCCCAAACTTGTCCTCACACAGTCTCCTTCATCACCTGGACCCTCAGGGACTGCTGTCACACCTGTTCCCTCTGAAACATCTGTTTCAACTCTCCCCTCAGAGCCAGAGGATGCTGGTCAGGATGTTGATGAAGAAGAGACGGTAAATAATACTCTTTTGTATGTCTTTCAAATTAACTAGAATAATTATGATGAATTAACATCCAGTGCTTTAAATCCAGACTTTCCACATATTTTACATTTAAAAGTACAGCCTAAATTCATTTGTAAGCTGCAAATACACATCAAGTCAAGTCATCTTTATTTATTTGGTGCTTTGTAAAATGTCAAGAATGGCGCTCTCTCTGCTTTGTACTATACAGTGCTTTACGGTGATAAACAGGAAAATAACACAATCAGTTATGGAATTATGCATTAGACAGATGTGATGTAATAATTGTATTGCATGTTTGTGTTTTTTAATAGGCTGTTGACTACCAAAATATCCCGGGTTATCAACATGTGGACCAGCTGGCAGAATATCTGGTGGATCTCCGGGACCACACAGCCCTCAGCCTGACCAACCAGGAAGCCAACACCATAATTGCTCTTTGGCAGAACCTGGATGACCGGGACAAGGAACGGGTGGTGTATGACAGTCGATGCCGAAAGAGACTGCTGAGTGGACGCTTCAAGGTCCCGAAGAAGCCCACTCACCCTGGTCTAGAGAGCACCACCAGATGTGTGCTGGGTGCAAGCAGCGCACCTGCTCAGTGGCCTGACTGTTGCCGTCTGGTGGAGACCATCTTCATCAGACTTTGCACTGTCCACCCAAGCCCCAAAAGAAAAGGCAAGGGAGCCCTGTCAAGATGGTCTCTGATCCTGCAAGACTATCGCAGGATAAGGCAGCTTGTACTGGGCAACAGCTTGGTGATGGGAGGAACATCCATGCAGCTGGTGGAGGTTAACCAGAACACCCTGATTCAGTGGTATAACAAAAGACAGAAAAAGCAGGAGCTGTCTGTGCTGCTTCAGGGCATTCAGTTGCCTCAGCCCCTCCCTGAAGCTCATGAGCCTCTCCAGGTAGCCAAACGTCTACGGACTGAGCCAGAACAACCAGGGGAGCAGCACCAGTACAAGCTACCAGAGAGTACAGCTGGTCAGGCAAAGCAGAGGCAGACTTCTGTTGGGCGACCCCCTCTCAGACCCAAGGCACCAGCGCAGAGTCAGACGCTGCTGACACCATCTGCATCTGGAGCATCACTGCAGATGGTACCAAATATAATTATACCATCAGCACCAGGTTTCCAGGGTGTGCCCATGTTCCAGGCTGTGCCAATGTTCCAGGGTGTGCCAATGTTCCAGGGAGTGCAAATGATCCAGGGCATCCCAATGGCCCAGGGGATGCAAATGGTACAGCCACTGTTACAGCCAACAGCTGTACAGGGCACCCGCTTACCCGCTTCACCAGCTGCCAATCCAGACGCCATGCCCAAGAGACCCTACAGGAGAACCGTAGAGGCCAACACTTGCAAAAAATGTGGGCAATTTAAAACAAGTGCTACAGGACATAGCCAGTACAGGGGCAGGGTGTACTGCCCACAGACTGAGACTGTTTCAAAAGAGGTGTGGTTGGAGGAAATGCGGAGAACCATTTCCAAATAATGTATATATTTTCATGTATATAGCATCATGTATATAGTGTAAACAGTTGTTTAAATAGTTAATACTTGTTGAATATTATTTAATTGTTTTTTTTAACGTTATTTAACATTTTAACTTTTTATTTCTTGTTTTTGAAAACCTATTTAACTCTTCATTTTATTTATTTATTTTTAAAACATGTTACCAGTATTTAACATTTTAATATTCATTACTGTTCTGTTGGCATGATTGGAAAATAAAAACAAATTGGCAAGTGATTTCTTTTTTACTTTGACTTTCATATAACACTAGTTCATCAGAACACTGCAACAATATAACATTTGTATATAAAAAATATAATTTGTACATTTTGTTATTCTTGTGATTGACATTTTCAGCATATTAGTTACTATTTAATGGGTTGCATCTTTGTTCATTACAAATAACAGATTTGCAAGTGTCTTGTTTGAATGTAACCTAAAAAAATACTTAATCAGATCAATAATAATACAACAACTACTAAATAATAACACTGTTCCATTGGCAATTATATATTTTTATGAAAGAATATCAAAGAAACACAACAAACAAATTACATATGTATATTTTATTAACACTGGAACAGTATGCATTCAAAAAGAATTTGCTTATTTACTTTTACTTTCATATAACACAATATTTCATCAGTACACTGCACCAATATAACATTTGTATTTAAAAAGATAATTTGTCCATTTTGTTATTCTTGTGACAGACATTCTTCATATTAGTTACTATTTAATGGGTTGCATCTTTGTTCGTTGCATAATAATGCAAATAACATTTTTTTTTTAATGAAAGAATATCAAAAAACAACAAACAAATTACATATGTATATTTTATAAACACTGGAACAGTATGCATTAAAAAATTTAGCTTATTTACTTTTACTTTATTATAACAATATTTTATCAGTACACTGCAACAATATAACATTTGTATATAAAAAATATAATTTGTACATTTTGTTATTCTTGTGAAACATTTTACAGCATATAAGTTACTAATTAATGATTTGCATCTTTGTTCATTGCATAATAATGCAAATAACATTATTTTTCATGATAGAATATCAAAAAACACAACAAACAAATTAAATATGTATATTTTATTAAAACGGGAACAGTATGCATTCAAAAATAATGATTATTTATTCAAATAATAAATATTACAAAAAGTTGTCTTTAGCTGGATTCGAACCCCGGTCTTGGTGCACACCTGCAATAGAAAACAGTGTGATATAAATGCGTGATTTTCACACACGAAGAAACTGGAAAATGTATCATAAGATCTATGCTAATGAAGGCATATCTTTGAACATCAAATTTCAGCCTTTCTTTTCTTCGTTTTTTCTTTCTCTTCTTCCCCCTCTCTTTTTCTTCCTTCCCCTTTTCTTCCCTTCTTCCCCACCTTTGTTGGACTATTGTTCCCCAGCTTGAACGCAGCGCCTTAGACCGCTCGGCCATCCTGACATGACGGCCAGTGGTGAGCAGCATTTTTGCACCTACACGGAATGGCAGGTGATCTAGAATCTAGGGCTTCACCGCTCACCTGAGTCAGAGCACATACCTCGTTGGCGCAGTTAGGCAGTGCGTCAGTCTCATAATCTGAAGGTTGTGAGTTCGAGCCTCACACGGGGCAGAATGGTGCTTTTTGATACACGGGACCATGTAAATAAAGGAGCTGCTTTCTGTATTCCCTTTTATGCCTTTGTCCATTTCTTCATATGCACTGTAATTGAAATCCAGTGTTTTTTTAAGACTAATGTTGAACAAATGCAGTAATAGTATTACTCTCATATTCATGGCATATGTGTCAGTGTTGTTACAATGTTTTGTTAAGGCTTATATCATTCTTTCATTCTAATGGCATGTCTTGTTCATGCTAATGTAATGTTTTACATGACATTCCTTGAATCTTGTGTCATGACACTCCACCCCATGCCCCCAAACCCATGACATTTCATTCCAAGAAATTTCCAAGAATCCTTGCCATGAAATTCTACTGCATCTTCTTCCGGTAAACATCACATGTTATTTCGTGTAATTCAGTTGAATCCGATTCAATCAAAATGTCCATTTTTTCTGAAATGTCATGACTTGAAATTCCAAGTGCCATAGAATCCCATACATTGCACTAAAGTGCTACTATAAAGGTCATGTACTGCAGGTCAGTGTTACTTTAATGTTTGGTTAATTCTAGCATGAACTGAATTGCAGTGCTTTGTCAACATTACTGCATTTCTGCATAAACTTGCCAGAGGGTTAAAGACTCTAGCTTGAGCCCGCAGCCAAAGGTTAGGTTTGTCAGAAGTGGGATTCAAACCCACGCCTCCAGGGGAGACTGCGACCTGAACGCTACCTGACAGCCGTGCGGCTGTTTCACAACAGCCAATCAAGCGCGAGCACTCCATCATAGTTGAGCGAATGGCGTTCTCGGACTTCATCTTTGTCAGAGTTCCTCGGCCAATCACGCGTCGTATCTTCATCTTTGCTTGGCGAATGGCGTTATTGGGCTTCATCTTTTTCAGAGTTCCTTGGCCAATCACGTTTCGGATCTCCATCTTTGCTGAGCCAATGGCGTTCTCTGGCTTTATCTTTGAGAGGATTCTTTGGCCAATCACGCATCGAATCTTCATCTTTCAGGCGCCGTGGAGAGACGGGCTCTTTTTTATTCTCAGGTATACCCGCGCCGAAGTATTGCCGTTCATTCATCGAATGTCAACAAGTAAGATAAACTACATTAACAACAATAAAATAATACATATTTCATTTTCTTCTCGTATTTTATGACCCATTAAGGTGTTTATTGTTATGATCTATCGCGATCTTGATCTGCTGGCAACCTCAGCATTTCATCTTAATGTGTTGATGAACTACATTAACATCAGCAACATATTTTTCATATATTGCTAACTTTTTCTCGTATGTTATGCTGCATTAAGGTACTTTTTAATGTTATGATCTATATATCTTGATGAGCTAGTATATTGCAGCACTTTTCTATTACACTATTTTTTGATAAACTACAATCTACATTAACAACAACATATTTTAATTTGCATTTTAAAATGTAAAGTTGTTTAGTGTCATGATCAGTCTTGATGTAGTATACTGCAGCACTTCTCATGTTATTGTCTCCAATGATGAATTACATTAACAATAATATATTCGTGGATTTTTACCTTTCAGTGTTCTTTAAGGTGTGTTTAAAAATGTCAATATCGATCATGATTCTGGTATGTTATTGTTTAGTGTTTAATTATAGTAGTACTGTATCAAATACAGTAATAAGTAGTAAAGCGTTAGTAATACGTAAATGTAATTTATGTTTTAGCTAAAAAGACTAAACATGTTTCAAATGTTCCAGAGATGTCTAAAAAGTCACACAAGGCCATGGGGGACGATGAGTGGATGTCCCGTCTGCGGCGGTTTTATTTTGGAAAATAAAAATAAAAATTTTGCTTTTTATTTATAAAGCTTGATAAAGTGATACCACCTTTTACCGTGGATAACAATGTTGGCTATATCTAGTCCCATAGCTCCTCCAACGATTAAATAGGCAGAGACAATTTCTGATAGGCTTTGGTTTTTGCTTATTTATTCAAAAAAGTATTTTGTATAAAGCTTTTAAATCTTACCTCAAACAAAGTTGATGTGTCAGCAGTCCATTACCATTACCTATATCAATAATATTTATGTTAGGATTAATTTAGGATCAATTACATGGATTAATATATCCATCTAATTGACTATCTAATTCTAAGCTGCAAACAAATATATATATATATATATATATATATATATATATATATATATATATATATATTTGTTTGCATCTTAGAATTAGACAGTCAATTACAATTTCATCTGCAATTTCATTTGCAGTTAGGCTCCATTAATTAGTGTATAATTGTAAATAAATAAAATATATATATAATGTGAATATAATTAATTTGTGGCCACTGTGTGTATTTCTCCAAATATCAAAATATACGTATCCACAGATTACGAAGCACAGGTTTTATTTATGACCTCATTACAGATATAAAAACACAAGCAAACAAAAACATTTAGAAATGATTTGGATTTTAAAAATTGCCAAAGAGACCAGTTAGTATTGATTTTATTTTTATTGGGTGTTATATTTATTTTTATACAGCTTCTCCTTGCTGTTTCTGCTCTCAGACTCTTGCTGGTGTACAGGGACGGATTGTCCTGATTAAATGTATAAATGTCTGTGAATGTTAGATTTTGGCATGCCTGTGCGTAATTAGATCGGTAAAATGTACCACGAATGAAAGATGAATACAACCTGTTTTCCTCATTCTTGATTGTTCTTTTACCAGACCACAAGTGCTCCACCTGCATCCACTCCTACCGCTGTCCCAACCTCTACCTCAGCCCCGACCTTTACACGGCCTGCATTTAACTTATCAATGGTAAAGCATTATTTTAATATTTAATATTTTAAGCATTATTATCAATAATCTCCTTCTTTTAGTTTACAAAGCCACGATTTGGGGGATCCATTAGTTCAGCAGCCAAACCCAGCCTAAATGTACAAAGGTGGATTCAGGTAATTTAAAAAGACCTTAATATGTTTCATCATCATCATCTTTATTATGTTTGTTGATAATGTACAATATGTATCTTTATAGCCTGGAAGTCACAGTCCGCCTCCTTCAGCCAGTCCCAGTCTTTCACCTTCATCCAGTCCTTCTCATTCAAGCATTCGACCGGCAGCCAGTGCTTCTCCTTCTGCAGCCAGACCTCCTTCAACCAGTCCGTCTCCTGCACCCAGACCTGCTTCTGCAGCCAGACCTCCTTCTGCAGCCAGACCCCCTTCAGCCAGTCTGTCTCCTGCAGCCAGACCTCCTTCTGCAGCCAGACCTCCTTCAGCCAGTCTGTCTCCTGTAGCCAGACCTCCTTCTGCAGCCAGACCTCCTTCTGCAGCCAGACCTCCTTCAGCCAGTCTGTCTCCTGCAGCCAGACCTCCTTCAGCCAGCCTGTCTCCTGCAGCCAGACCTCCATCAGCCAGCCTGTCTCCTCCAGCCAGACCTCCTTCAGCCAGTCTGTCTCCTGCAGCCAGACCTCCTTCAGCCAGTCTGTCTCCTGCAGCCAGACCTCCTTCAGCCAATCCGTCTCCTGAAGTCAGACCTCCTTCTGCAGCTAGTCCGACTCTTACATCCTTGGTGAGTGCCCATCTATTTTTTGTGGCATCTCTTACTTCCTGTGTGTGAAGTACATGTACATGTGGCTTATTCTAAAAATTGGGGGGTACATTACAAAAATTACTGTTGGTTTATGTTTCCCTGGTGAATTTGTCAACCATTACAAACAAATTGAATGTTAAACTTCAAGTAAAACATGTATATGAGTGTTATTTTTTTCCATTTAGCCATGTATACAGTGTTTTTTTTAAAAAATCATTTGAGAACCAGTTCTCAAATCTGCCTTAAATATAATTTTGTTTGAAGAAAATATAGGCTAATTATCATAAATGGACATGAAATGTCCCCTAATGCCCCTTTGTAGAATTACTTGTATGCAAACTTGAGAGAAACAATGTTTTAATATTACATCTCTAATCTTTCATTGCTTTTGAATCAGGAGGAGCATGTTGCCCCTTCTATGCCCGGACCTGCTCCTGCATCCGAGCCAGATCAATTTTGGCTGCCCACTAAAATCAGGCAGACAATCCCCTCACAGGATCAGAGGTGGATTGCTTCTGCGATCTTTCACTCTGGCAGACTTAGGACAGACTTGAAGCTCTGGTATGAGCCACCCGTCCCTTCCCTTATCTACCACCAGGCTCCATCTCCAGATCGCTTTTTTAATCACAGGCTTCTGGTGTGGATGCCCTACCACTTGTGGAAGTTCAGACTGTTCTGTCCTGCATGTGGGAAGCAGCTGACTGGATATGGCCTCCACAAGAGAGCAGGGAAGGTCCTGGACATCGACAGGTACTACCTTATGGTAACAGAGACTCTCAGGTGTACTGTGTGTTGCCTGAGTTACCTGTCTACCAGTCAGACTGTCCTGGACCAGCTCGATGTGCCCCATAGAAGACTTTTCCGTCTGATTTTGACACAGAAGTGAGTTAAAATCTACACGCCTTGTACAGAATTTTGTAATGTGTTTATAATAAAGACATTCATATTTCAAAATTAATAATTTATTTTCTGAAGCAGAAATGTGTAATATGAAGTAAATGCAAAATAAAAGTGTTTTTTATTTACCATAAAATAAATTACATAAGCAAATCTTCTCTTTTACACAAAGGTATGCTTGTTACATTCGTGTCATACGCATGCTGAGGGAACGGACGCTGGGCAACAGTCCCACAAGACTTGTCAAACAGCTGAGGGAGAACCACGGGGAGGAGTGGCTTGACCGTTTGGCGCACTATATGGAGGAGTGTGCTGGTTTTATCAACCGCCCCAGCCTCTTACCTGTCATGTGCCAAAAGCCTCCAGAGCCCATTGATGTCCCTACTAGCAAGTGGCTGCTGTCAGTTTATGGGAGGGACATTATCAGTCGCATAGACCACATCAAGGCAAGCATAACCTCCACGTTTGGGACCATTTTGAAAATGGACTCAACCAAACAGGTAATTGTTTGACATTATTACTGATGTTTTAACTGTTGTGAAGTTTGAAAATGATTTGTGTTATGCTTTATTAATATTTTTAATTTGGTTGATTTTAGATCACAAAGAAGTTGGCAGGCACAGCCAGGGGAACAGCACAGTGGGTGACTTCTGTTGGCAATGAGACAGGACAAATTCTTATCAGTGTCTTGACTGCTCAGGAAGGTCCAGCACTGGACACCATGGTCTCCGGACTGATTAACAGGTACAGCCAGGCGGCCGTGGCTCCACCACTGCTGCTGTACGTGGACTGTGGCTGCTGCATAGAGAAGGGGCAGTGCAAGCTACAGGCCAGATTTGGAGGATGGCCTGACCTCAATATCAGGCTGGACATCTGGCACTTCATGCGTCGGCTGGCAGTGGGGTGCACCACTGATGCTCATCCTCTATACCCAGTCTTCATGTCACGTCTCTCTGCGTGCATTTTTGAATGGGACCCAGATGATGTGGCTTTGTTGCGGCGGGCAAAGAGAGAGCAACTGCAGGAGGAAGGTGTGCCTGTCATCACAGATAACCTTGTGGACTGACGCATCACCAAAAAAGAGCTGGCGCTCTATTGCCGTCGGAGGACTCGTGGGGTGGAGTCCACAACCCGCTACCTTGACAGGCTTCTGCAGGAACTGAAGGGGGATAAGGGGAGAGATATGATGGGGGTTCCTTTGCTGGACACAGTGAGGATATAGCACATCTGGCGTGTTTGAGATGAGGCATGTTAAGTGCATCCAGGATCCGCCAGGTGTGTTTCTCTACACTGTGACGGGCACCACCACCACCAAGGGAGGATTAGTTCTCATGAAGTACAGATGTGCTAGGGGCTCGACCTCACTTGAATCTTTCCACTGCCACCTAAACAGGTTCATTCCAGGTTTGTGGCTCATTGTGTTTGCAGTATAGTATATATTCAACACAATAGAACATCTAATATCACTTTATATTTTCTGAAGGAACTCATTATCCCAGTTTCATGATTTTCATTGTTCACTTCTTTACAGGAACCAGTGCTAAAACACTGAATTTTCAGTTGTATCTCCTGGAAGGCCTGAACAGGTGGAACCAAGACCGGGCAGCAGCATCAATTTCCACAAAATCCTCCCCTCTTCTCACCTACGTAGGGCAGGTGGTGCAAAGCATCAACACCAACAGCCTAAATGTTTTTGGAGAGAAGCTTGTCCCCACCTTCCAACCTCCTGCACAGTACACTGGTAAGACTCTCACTGTACATTTTACAGCACATGGTTCTTTGCTAATGCAAGGGCTATATGTTTAACACACTGCATTCTGTTTTTAGGGGAGCTAATTGGAGTAGACTATCTACTTAGTCAGACAGGGCAGCCACTTCAGTCAATAGATGCTGACAATGAGCAGACAGACCAGCTGCTGGAGGAAGTAAATGTAGATGAGCAGGATGAGGGATTTGAGGAGGACATCAATGAGGACCCTACACTGAGTTTCCTCCTTGAAGATGAAGCTAACTATAACCCACCTACAATTCAGCCTGTTCATCCCTCATCTCAGTCTTCTGCTGCCTCATCATAGTCTGCTGCTGCCTCATCCCAGTCTGCCTTCTCCCAGTCTGCTGCGGCCTCATCCCAGTTTGCCTTCTCCCAGTCTTTTGCTGCCTCATCCCAGTCTGCCTTTTCCCAGTCTGCTGCTCCTTCATCCCAGTCTGCTGCTCCTTCATCCCAGTCTGCTGCTCCTTCATCCCAGTCAGCTGCTGCCTCATCCCAGTCTGCTGCTCCTTCATCCCAGTCTGCTGCTCCTTTATCCCAGTCAACTGCTGCCTCATCCCAGTCTGCTGCTCCTTCATCCCAGTCAGCTGCTGCCTCATCCCTGTCAGCGGCTCCTTCATCCCAGTCTGCTGCTCCTTCATCCCTGTCTGCTGCTCCTTCATCCCTGTCTGCTGCTCCTTCATCCCTGTCTGCTGCTCCTTTATCCCAGTCTGCTGCTGCCTCATCCCAGTCTGCTGCTGCCTCATCCCAGTCTGCTGCTGCCTCATCCCAATCTGCCTTCTCCCAGCCAGCTGCTGCCGCCTTCTCCTCTCAGCCAACTACATCCATAGACCAGTATGCACCAGGTTCCCCCACTCATGTGCCTGAAGAGCTTTTGGTATGTAAATTTCACAATAGGAACTTGCCACGAGCAAATTAATTTGTAATTCGACAAACTGATTAATACTACCATTAAGATGTAATTTCACTGATCTCTTTTTTTCTTTACCATTTAAAATGATACTGTTTTAGGCTGTGGATGACCAGAACATTCCAGGAATGGACCGGGTGGACAGACTGGCTGAGTATTTGGTAGAGCTGAGGACAAGCACAGGGTTAACACTGAGCAGGCAGCAGGTATGTAAACATTTTGAATGTTTGTTAACTTGGAAAAGACCACACAAAACACAATGTGACTGTAAAAACAGTGTTACTGAACTATGTATGCGAAATTACCAGTTTCCTTTTAACTCTGCTATGCCTCTATACTTCTATCCTTCTTCAGGTTGATGACATTGTGTGCTTGTGGCAGAGCCTGCTTGAATATGACAAGCAGCGAGTGAAGTTTGCTGCCAGACACCAGGACAGGCTGACAACAGGGAGGTTCAGGTCTCCAAAAAAGAAGGCTGTTTTCAACCCTGGAGTGGACAGCCTGAAACGGAGTGTGTTGGCATCTACAGCTTCACCTGCCCAATGGCCAGACTGCTGTCGTCTCGTGGAGGCCATTTTCATCAGGCTCTGTCGCATCCATCAAAGTCAGAGGAAGAAAGAGAAGGTGACGCTGAGTCGCTGGTCTCTCATTTTACAAGATTACCGAAAGATCCGGCAGCTGATCCTGTCTAATTGTGCCATCATGCAGGACACTACTCTCCAGCTGGTGGAGGTAAATCAGACCACTCTGGTTCAGTGGCACAACGGCAGGGTTAAGAAGCAAGATCAGACTCTTCTGCTTCAGGGGATCGATCTGCCTGACCCTCTTGGTATTGCTGCTGAGGCTCTCCCACCTGCCAGTGTACGTGCTGTTGCTCCACCCCAGGTCCAGGGAGAGCAACATATTTACAAACTGCCACAAAGCACAGCTGGGCAAGCTAGATTAAAAAGGCGCATCACTAGCTATACAACTGAGGCAGTCATACCCAAGCTGACAACCCTGAGGCCAATAATTCCTCGGCCCGTTGGCAGCCTTCAACCAGAACCTGTCCTTCCCAGCCCCAGCGCGACTGTCCCTCTTGCCTCCCACACTACCCCTACCTTCACACTGTTTGTTGTCCCCCAAAACCCTTTTCCTGTAGCCCAAGCCACTCCCAGCTTCGTCCTCCCAGCTCCTGCCACAGTCAGTCAATCTCAACCCACCGTCCCTCGTCCATACCACAGAAAGGTTGAGGCAAATACCTGCAGGAAGTGTGGACAATTTAGGACAGCAGCGACTGGGCACAGCCAGTTTAGAGGGACTATCTACTGCCCTGTCACAGAGACACTTACGAAAGAACAGTGGCTTGAAAAAGTAAAGAAAAAGAAATAGCTAATTTTTTATATATTTTGTATATTTTTTTATATATACATTACATTATTTTATGTATGTATATATATATATATATATATATATATACTCACTACTATGTATATAGTTTTATAAAGTTTTTTATCTTTGTGTGTTTATTACTATTATATATGTTATTTATTATTAGGTTGGGGGTTCGACCCCACTCAGGGACTTTTATTTTAATTATTTTATATGTTTTTTTTTTTAATACTCGTATTGTTTCTACTTTTGTGTGTTTACTACTGTTCTCCATGTTATATATATACTCTTTATTATGTGCATAGTTTAATGTTATATTTTATTGTTAAAAAATAAAACATTTTATTGTTCATAGAATTGTTTCTCGTCATTCAGTAATCATTCAGTGAGCCTGAGTCAAAACATTATTATAATTATTATTATTATAGGCCTATATATCTCATATGTATAGCACATTTCAAGGAACTCCATAGTCATATGGGTAATTAATAAATAAAAACGTATCGATACAAGGCCCCCACTCCAGAGCATTTTTTCACACACCGGCTTGTCTTGTGGATGCCATACCACCTTTGGAAGGTCAGGGTGTGCTGTCCTGTGTGTGGAAAACAGCTCACAGGTTATGGAGCCCACAAGTGAGCCCGCCAGGTTTTGGATGTCGATAGGTACTACCTGATGATCACGGAGACCCTCTGGTGCAGTGCCGCTGGTTGTAAGATGGGTTACATTTCCAGTAGCAAGACCATCTTGGACCAGCTGGATTTGGCACACAGAATGGAGTTCCGACTGATCCTGGCACGAAGGTGAGTATACTGAAATGATTTAGGCCTGCTCTTCTCCCTGGCCCTGCTCCTCTCACTGCACCTGCATCTCTCACTGCATCTCTCACTGCTCCTACACCTCTCACTGCACCTGCATCTCTCACTGCTCCTGCACCTCTCACTGGCCCTCATTTATCAAAAGTGCATACACCAAATTTCCAGCGTACACCCAAAACCACAGTGACTTTGATATTTATCAATATGGACGTTGGCGTACGGCACGCTCAAATCCTACGCCAGGTCAGGAGGTGGTGTACATGTACGCACGTTTTGAGTTAGTGCGGAAATGCGCAGAAAAACAATTCCTAACACCACAAAACGCACTGACAAACTAAAAGATATGAGGAGCTCTTTTCCAAAACGCGATAAACACCATTTTTAAAAATAAATTTGTATTTTATTTCTATTAATAAACTAGTGTTGTGTCTGCAAAGATGAAATTGATGATCACCATCTCCGCAGTGAACGCGCCTATAGAGAGAGTAGCCTATTTCTTTTCGTTTATAATTGTTTCGTTTAAAGACATTTCAAGCTTTCTTTATAGATATATTTCTCATGTCTGTGAGGCATATACTGAGTTTCGGTTAATTTGTGATGAGATGCGCCCCAGTTCACGTGCAATGCAAGGGACCGCGCCCGCACCTCCATGTCATGACTCATGATTATATTGTCTGCTATTTGCTTCTTATTTATTAAATCCAGGCAATTGGTTGATGAAAAAAATATTAAAATTAAGATACAATTTATACAAAACGAAATTCACTTTAAAGAAAGGCTTTCTACAAAACAAAACTTAATTAAGTGGCCAAAACCATGTCTGAGCATGTCTCCCGATATATTGCGCATCCTATCTTAGCCTATGTTCACTTTTCATAATCAACATAGATGGGGAAAAAATAACATTATTATTTTTTAACAAATATGAAACTAAATGCACTTAGTTAATGGCTACAACACGCCTAATAGTAGGCCTGAATATTGTTATCATTACTTTTTTCAAGTTCGGCACGAATTACTATTAGCCTAAATGTGTTACTTAATGATTTGAATGTATTTTTAACATTGTTGTATTTAAGGACTGTATTTGTGTGTTATTTTTAAATTATTTGTTTTATGTGGTGGACAATATTCGAACGTGACATTGGAAATATTTATTTTATTTTTACTATTTAATTTATTTTACTATTTATTTTGTTTGGCTTTTATTTATTTCATGCAGTTGCACTTATTTAATTTATATTAATTTATAGTATGAGTCCCTGATTATATGTTGCATGTTCTCTTCTTGTTGTTTTTTTGTTGTTTTTTTAGACAAAAAATGGATGGATTTATAGCGTTTTGAAAAAAAAATACAATTAACTTTGAATTTATCATCAACAATATTGTTGTTTGATTTAATAATAATTTTTCATGATGGTGATGGTCTCGATCTCCAGAGAAGTGTCTCCTCTTTGCCGTCTTCCGTGTGTCGATGGTGTAAAATGAGGGTGTGGGGGAGGCGGATACTTGAATATATAGGGGCGTGTTATTCTAATGACGATCGTTTTCAGCCGCGGCATTTATCAAGGGCAGGTATTGCGTACACCTGGATTTCAAAGGTACGCACAGCTTCATAAATCAGGCGGTGAGAGGAGTGTAAGCATAATCTTACGCCAACATATACGCCCGTTTCTACGCAAGAATGATAAATGAGGGCCACTGCCTCTCTCACTGCTCCTGCACCTCTCACTGCATCTCTCACTGCTCCTGCACCTCTCACTGCACCTGCATCTCTCACTGCTCCTGCACCTCTCACTGCCTCTCTCACTGCACCTGCATCTCTCACTGCTCCTGCACCTCTCACTGCACCTGCATCTCTCACTGCTCCTGCATCTCTCACTGCCTCTCTCACTGCACCTGCATCTCTCACTGCATCTCTCACTGCTCCTGCATCTCTCACTGCTCCTGCACCTCTCACTGCATCTCTCACTGCTCCTGCACCTCTCACTGCACCTGCATCTCTCACTGCACCTGCACCTCTCACTGCATCTCTCACTGCTCCTGCACCTCTCACTGCACCTACATCTCTCACTGCACCTGCACCTCTCACTGCATCTCTCACTGGGCCTGCTCTTCTCCCTGGGCCCCTTGCTCTTACTCTTCCTCGTCCAGACATTACAGTGTGTTTTTTTTCTGTTTCTGTGTCCAAAAACATCACTCCTCAAAGTCCTCCTTTTACTGTATAAGTGTCAATGTAATAGAAAAAAATAACCCCTGCCACTGAGTCTAAGCCAGACTGGAATCAGCTATGATTGGCCCAATTTACCCAACATAAATCAGCTGTGTCTCAATTATTCAATTGTTTTTTGTATCAGCTGAGATATATTGTTTTTGAACTGATATCATTGCAAAAGCAGAGGTTTTTATACTGTATCTAAGGTTTGGAATATTGTTTTTGCTATTGTGGGATGGTGTGTGTTAACATTTGTAAATACAACAAAAACAATCCATAATTTTGTTGGGAGGTATTGTCTGTTAAGAAAATGTAAGCATTGTGGAAATGTGTTCACTGACTGCATATTGTGTGAAAACGACATGAAATGTGTGCATGGTATGGCCACAAAAGACTGATGCTGTGCTAATTGTGTTTAGAGTTTTGAAAATGTGACAACTGGTTGGACAAACGCTTGTTAGCGACTGAAAAAAACTGTAATTGACAATTTACTTCAATCTTTTATTAATCACCTCTGATGTATCCATAATGTCAGCGTGATGTCAATGCTCCATTTATTAATTTACTCAAAAAATAAATATAGTTCAGTTAGAAATGAGAGTAATTTAAAAAAGATAATAAAGATTTATTATATTCAATGGTGAAATAATAAAATAAATAATACATTTCAAGAAACCACATATTCATATAATAAATACATTTTAACATGTATCCATACAATGAGAAATATGTTTTTATAAAATATGTGTTAAGGCAAAAAAGCACATGAAATCTATACATATGTGTTCATTCATTAAGAAAATAATAGAAAAGATATTGGGTGATTTCAACCTTGTCAGAGGTTGGACTCGAACCGACGCCGTTCACGTCAGTGATTTGCCCATGAAATATATAAAAAGGCAATTTTCTGTAAAATATGAATACCAATCTACCAAAAATCACACAGAAGGGTGAAAGGTGGGTTTACCTTTTCCCTTTCCTTTCATTTTTTCTCTTTTTTCCTTCTCTTTTCTCTCTTTTTCTTTCTTCCCCTTCTTCCCCTTCTTTTTCCTTCTCCCCTTCCTCAAACAGACTATTGGTCCCCAGCTTTAGCTCAGTCGGTAGAGCATCAGACTTTTAATCTGAGGGTCCAGGGTTCAAGTCCCTGTTCGGCCAAACGAGCCTCTTTTTGTGGAGCGGTACGTTTTGTTGTTGAGTTCTTGCTGATCTACACTGGCCTCGGGCAGTGACGCTGCAAGGCACCAATCCACAAACGACATGCCTCTTTCAGCCAGCGTGTAGTCGTGGCCGAGTGGTTAAGGCGATGGACTAGAAATCCATTGGGGTCTCCCCGCGCAGGTTCGAATCCTGCCGACTACGTTGACAGCATGCGCCTGCTTTAGTTTGTAAACTTCTGGAGGCCTAGCTTAAACTTTATAAAAGGAAAAAAAGTCACTGTTACAGGATTACCCTTGAAAAGAGTTATGGTGGTAAGAAACAGTTTTGTCTGCAAGCTAAAGATGACAAGGCCCCTTTGTATTCAGGGACACGTCGGGTAGACCGGTAGCTCGCCGTGCTCGTATAGTGGTTAGTATATTTTTTAATCGCTAGGTGTCAGTACACTCGCTGGCTGTTACCTAGAGTGCCGCGGGCTTGCTATTTGCTACAAACAACTGCGCCTTTGACACAAGTTTAAAATAACGATAAGAGCGCGCAAGTCAACAGCATTGAAGCGTGTGAAGAGGCTTTCCAGACAAGTAGCAGTGAGTTTTTGTTCTTTTTCCTAGCATTATTTTCCTTTAATTACTATTATCATCAGTCTAATAGGCTGCATTCCCACTAATTTGCCAATATATTTTGACATAGCAGACGTTTTGATGGCCATTCTGCAACGCAATGCATTGGAGGACACTCTTTTTTTCTGCGCCAATACGATTCATTTTGCTGTGCGTTCCGACGCAGCACGCACGCTTCTCGAGCAAGAGCCTGGATAGCTCAGTTGGTAGAGCATCAGACTTTTAATCTGAGGGTCCAGGGTTCAAGTCCCTGTTCGGGCGAACGAGCCTCTTTTTGTGGAGCGGTTCGTTTTGTTGTTGAGTTCCTGCTGATCTACACTGGCCTCGGGCAGCGACGCTGCAAGGCACCAATCCACAAACGACATGCCCCTTTCAGCCAGCTTGTAGTCGTGGCCGAGTGGTTAAGGCGATGGACTCGAAATCCATTGGGATCTCCCCGCGCAGGTTCGAATCCTGCCGACTACGTTGACAGCATGCGCCTGCTTTAGTTTGTAACCTTCTGGAGGCCTAGCTTAGACTTTATAAAAGGAAAAAAAGTCACTGTTACAGGATTACCCTTGAAAAGAGTTATATTGGTAAGAAACAGTTTTGTCTGCAAGCTAAAGATGACAAGGCCCCTTTGTATTCAGGGACACGTCAGGTAGACCGGCAGCTCGCCGTGATCGTATAGTGGTTAGTACTCTGTGTTGTGGCCGCAGCAACCCCGGTCCGAATCCGGGTCACGACAAGATTTTCTGGGTGCCATTGAAATTGAGCTCCATGTCACCACCTCTCCTCACCCCGTCCTTCAGACTACTCTTTTTGTGCACGGCGCGTACCCTTGATGTGCTCTCGATGTTCGAGTGAATTGAAACTGGGACCTTCTTTGAAAGCACGAGCTCTCAGGTTCGAACCCTTAGAGAAAAGACTGAAAACGAAAAGCTCCTATTTATTTCGGAAGAATCTTGCTTCAGAGAGAATATGGTGCTTGTATATTTTCTAATCGCTAGGTGTCAGTACACTCGCTGGCTGTTACCTAGAGTGCCGCGGGCTATTTGCTACAAACAACTGCGCCTTTGACACAAGTTTACAATAACGATAAGAGCGCGGCAAGTCAACAGTATTGAAGCGTGTGAAGAGGCTTTCCAGACAAGTAGCAGTAAGTTTTTTTTCTTTTTCCTAGCATTATTTTCCTTTAATTACAATTATCATCAGTCTAATAGGCTGCATTCCCACTAATTTGCTAATATATTTTGACATAGCAGACGTTTTGACGGCCATTCTGAATCTTCGAAGAAGGAAACGCAATGCATTGGAGGACACTCTTTTTTCTGCGCCAATACGATTCATTTTGCTGTGCGTTCCGATGCAGCACGCACGCTTCTCGTGCAAGAGCCCGGATAGCTCAGTCGGTAGAGCATCAGACTTTTAATCTGAGGGTCCAGGGTTCAAGTCCCTGTTCGGGCGAACGAGCCTCTTTTTGTGGAGCGGTACGTTTTGTTGTTGAGTTCTTGCTGATCTAAACTGGCCTCGGGCAGCGACGCTGCAAGGCACCAATCCAAACGACATGCCCCTTTCAGCCATTTGTAGTCGTGGCAGAGTGGTTAAGGCGATAGACTAGAAATCCATTGGGGTCTCCCCGTGCAGGTTCGAACCCTGGTAAGAAACAGTTTTGTCTGCAAGCTAAAGATGACAAGGCGCCTTTGTATTCAGGGACACGTCGGGTAGACCGGTAGCTTGCCGGTATCGTATAGTGGTTAGTACTCTGCGTTGTGGCCGCAGCAACCCCGATTCGAATCCGGGTCACGTCAAGATTTTCTGGGTGCCATTGAAATTGAGCTCCATGTCACCACCTCTCCTCACCCCGTCCTTCAGACTTCTCTTTTTGTGCACGGCGCGTGCCCTTGAGGTGCTCTGGATGTTCGAGTGAATTGAAACTGGGACCTTCTTTGAAAGCACGAGCTCTCAGGTTCGAACCCTTAGAGAAAAGACTGAAAACGAAACGCTCATATTTATTTCGGAAGAATCTTGCTTCAGAGAGAATATGGTGCGTGTATATCTTCTAATCGCTAGGTGTCAGTACACTCGCTGGCTGTTACCTAGAGTGCCGCGGGCTTGCTATTTGCTACAAACAACTGCGCCTTTTGACGCAAGTTTACTATAACAATAAGAGCGAGGCAAGTCAACATCATTGAAGCGTGTAAAGATACCATAAAAAAAAAAATTTGATTTGCTTATTCACGGTTGAGAACAAGGAGCAGTATGATGCAAAGAACAGCCGAAATCAAAAACACACCGGTTGACACCATTATTGTTCCATGGCCACCCAGCTGTTCTCTTAAAGTCATCAAACAGCGCGGATTGATAGAAATGGAAAGAAAATAGTGCCGATTAAAACTGAGGTATGAATTTTGACCGGCATGTTTTTTGTGTGTTAAATTAATCAAGCTTTGAAACGCAAATAATTTTTTCACGTAAAAACGCACAGTTTTGGGGCCCAGGAAACTAACCGGGAGTACTTTCTTGAAAAACTTCCAGCGGCCAGAACTCTGAGTAGGGAGGTGACTACAGAGTGGGTCAGTGTGTATGCACTATAGTGCTGGTAAGGATTCCATACAACTTCATGTCTTAAATCTTTAAATCTGTACATATTACAAGTGTGTTATAAAATGTATACATTTAAACATTTAACTAAGAATATCCTATATTAAATATATCAGAAGGTATGCACACTTACCTGCAGCTGGATTTTTAGTAGATTCAAGGTATATGTCAATTTTGAAATTTTCTTTGTTTTCCTCATTTTCTTCATCAAGCTCAAAAACTGGGTTGCAGAAAACATTCTTTGAAAGTTAAAACAAAGTTTAGAACCAAAACTGAATGTTGTATAAATAACAAATAAATTATACCATGGATACATCTACTACTTACAATAATAATAATAATAATAATAATTTACCTCATATCCACCTCGGCTCCCAGTTGAAATGTCAGAGTCCATCTTTGCATTTTGAAAAACCATTTATACATGTTTAGTTATCTGAAATCTTGAGGTAGGCTATTACTGTAATTCAGTCCATTTGGTTGTGAAAATGAGTGGAGTTTAAGAAGTTAAACTCAAAGAAGTTTATTTCCATAAAAGAAAATGCTTAGACATGTTTTAAAAAGGAGATAAAAAGTTGTTTTTAAATCCATTGAGTATGTGCATAGAATAAAATGTTTTTTTTTCTATCAATTTTTTTTTTTTCTTTGTTATGCTGTAATATTATGGTCCAACATCTTATGTTGTTAAAAGAAAGTGGATGGTATTCAGAACGTTCTTCCCAAATATTCCCAAAGCCAAGTCAGCTGAGAGGATTGCGCTCCGTAATAATCCTCTGTTTTAGACACACATCTACACACATACCACCACCCAACCCCAAAAAACACACCCACCCACCCAACCAACAACCCAACAACCCAACACACACTTTTGTTTCTGCATAGATAACAGCGTTTTTTTTTTAACAGGAGTTTTGCTCCAACCCTAATCAATCACACCTTAAAAAGCAAATTAAAGTAAAGGGTAAAGCTACAAGCAGGTGATTTTTTTCAAGGTTGGAGGTAAACTGCAGGAAAGGTCTAGAGTTGAAAATCCCTGAATATAAGATTTTTCTTTTCATAAGAACTTACATTTTTCCCCACAAAATGTTTTTTACTATCATTGTAGGGACATTTGGTCCTGGACCACACACACAGGTTGGTATTCCCTGTTTTATGCAAACTTTTCATAGGCATGATTTTTATACTGTATAGACTCCATCCCTTTAACCCTAAACCTACCCATCACTGAAAACTTTCTGCAGTTTTACATTTTCAAAAAACATAATTTGGTGTTGTCTCTGCTCCGCCATGGTGCCCTGCTCTCCGTGTTCCCTTGTATTGGTTTGGTTTTGGCTTTGTTTTCATTAAGGTACCGCACCTGCACTTAAATACATTTTTCCTGTCTGCCATTCTTGCTTCCCCCATATAATAGTACGCATTACTGTACTGCTGTAACAATATAAATGTAAGTGTAATACAAGTATATAATAACACAAGTATACAATAATATAAGTGTAATACTGATAATGCAAAAGGTATGTAAACATAAAAACGGGATATTCCCAGTAGTGTTTTGTGTTGAGCACATCACTGTGTTGTTGGTTGTTAGACATATCTCTTCATTTGTCTTTGGGGACAATTGGGGAAAAAAATATATTTTTAGTCCCCTTTCTATTGACAAAGTGATGAGCTGAATCAGATGGAGACAGTACACTTTTAATGATCGAAACACAGTATAAAGAAACAATTACCTGTTATCTTAATGTCATGATTAATCCACACAAACCCACATCGCAAGCAAGCTTGGGCCGAATGTGGCCTCAAGCTAGCACTGCTGGCCTTCTGTCGGCAATAGCACGTATCCTTTCAGCCAGAACTGGGCATTGTGGCAACGGTGAGGGCCGATTGTTGATGGAAGGAATGTGGCCCAGATCAATCCAGTGATCATTTGGTCCAAATCAGGATTATGAACTTATTTCATTTGAAATTATAAAATTTTACTCTGTTATGATTTGGCATTTCAAAGGATACATTTTAAACAATACTACAGTTTAAAATATTGAATTCATAAAATAATTGTGTGATCATTTAACCATAATCATGCAATATTTCTGTAATATTGTTTATCGTGGGGCATATTTTTATTAATATGCTGTCATAAAATACACCAGATTTTATTCCTGTAGTCCAAATCTTTGGAATGTCATGCTTTGTGTGACAAACTGTCTAATGCAGTTCAACTTAGATTAAAAAGCAGCAAAGAAGAACCTGTTGTTTGTGCATGTGGAGTCCACCTGTGATGCGGCTGATTTTACTGCTTGCTGTTGAACTCACTCTGTCGTGTTCACTACTTCACGGGTGTTAAGCAGCAATGTAACGCAGGTTAATAGGCGGGAGGTTCACTTCCCTGATTGAAGGACGGGCCAGTCAAGAGTTGAAACGTGGACCAGTAAAAATCCCCAAAAAACGGTGTGTTAGAATCCAGTAATGAATGAGTACGGGCTATAAGCAGGAGCGAGTACTAGTTTTGGCATGTTGTCTCATCAGGAGAGATGTGATCACCGGAAAGATGCTGTTTCTATCCATTGTGCTGCGGTTTTAAGTTTGTTTGTTTGCGCTACCGCTGTACTGCCGCTGTATATGTGCGCGGTTTGTATGCCTGATAACTGTTACTTTGGTCACGTTGATAAAACCTTGTTTGCGGCCTGATGTTTAACGATGTGGGCTTTATAGTATCCGTTATATTTTAAGTAAATGTTTGGATTTGGAGCGTTTCACTGTCACACGAGTTACTTCCTGTTTGCGGTGCCGGATGGGTAATGCAGTTAATTGCTTTACATTGATAATGGATTACTATGCTCAGCGTTACTACTTAAAACTACACTCACTGGTTTCATTTTGGGCCAAAACACTGAGAATACCTTTTGTGGTTTTGGGCGAATGGTTTAGTGTATAACATTGACATTGTTGTATATTTGGTGTGTGTGAAACTGTAGCATTTCTGTGTTTAAATGTGTATGCTTTGTTTAGTCATTTAGTTTAAACACTAAGTATATTATAATATTTATAATATTGAATGTTGATTAAATTCCATAATATATTATATATTATTCCATAGTGTTTATAGTATTGGCTATATTGGAATTTATATTTATTTATATTTGTGTATTATTCAGAATTTATGATATATTATGTATGATATATTATGGATCCGATACAAGATGCTTCTTTCCCCTCTCTCCCTGACATGTCTGCCGATCGCAAGCTGAAGTCCAAAAGGTACACTGGGGCATTAAACATGAACACCCGGCCTCTCTCACAGCAAAGCAGCCCAGAAAGAACCAAAGGATACTCTAATCTCAAGCCTCAAATCAGCCTTGAAAAAGCACGGCTACCCACTTTCTCTGGTGACATGAGGGACTATTACTGCTGGAAGACTGAGTGGGAGGACCTACAAGAATTGGGTAACCCACAAGGTGTGGAATGTTTAAAAAGGTTCCACTTATTAAATAGTCTCCACGAAAAGGTCAAGAAGGATCTTGTCCTATCTAGCTGTGGATCCGCCGACGATATGTTTAGGCTACTGGACAGCAAATACGGGAACAGAGCGAAAATAGTCTTAATGGTCACCAACGAGGTCCAGTCTCTTCCCCCCGATAAAGGAAACAATCCAAGAAGAACCATTGAATTGATCCAGGCTGTGGAAAGGGCACTGTGCAACCTCCAGATTCTTGGTGAAGAAGACGCCGTGAAGAACTGTGTTGTTGCTCAATCTCTTGAAAGCAAGCTTCCCAGTTCACTCAAGAAGGAGTGGATTATGCACAAAACTGACCCGGAAAACAGGTTCTCTCCACTGCATCATTTTGATTGCCTCATAGGATTCTTGAAGAAGCAGGAGGAGATTCTTGAGGAGTTGGAACAGGTGGAGCCAAGCCCTGCAGATAAAGGCCCTGTGGAAAAGGGTGCTGCAGAATACCCAGATAAGAGAGGGAGGAAGGCATTCACTAAATCCACAGCAGGTCAGAAGGACGACTATCCCAGCTGTACTGTCTGTGAAGATGACTCCCATGCCTGCAAGCTATTTGCGTGCAAGGTCTCCAGGGAAGAAGATCTCTTAAGAAAAAGGGCCCATGTGAAGAAGCTATGGTTGTGCTCCAAGTGTTTGCGGCCCCACCCCAAGGATGGGAAAGGATGCACACCCAGATACCTCTGCCGAAAAGTAGACTGTCGGAAAGGAGGGATATCGGACCACAATTACCTTCTGTGTCTTAAGCCACCGACTTCAAAGAAATACAGCAGCAGTGAGGAGCAGAGCACCATAAAAATTGGAGGAAAGAAACTTGGCCTAACCAACAAACACGAAGAGTTTCTTGCAGAGCTTACTCCAGAACAAAGAGAGAAATGCAAGAATGTGTTCTCAAACAAAATATCATCAACTGTATGTGCCAAGGCTGGAGATGGACTGCAAGAACATCCAGTGGTGATGATGCTGATGGAAGTAACGACAAACTCGGGTTGCCTTATTGGCTCACTAATCGACCTCACATCTGACACCAATTATATCACCAATGAAACAGCTGATCGCCTTGGACTGTGCGGTGAGAATATCAGGCTTATAGTCCATGGAGTCGGGGGGATGAAGAAGACTGTCCTTACCAAAAGATATTCCCTATGGTTGAAAGTGAAGACACCCAAGGGAGAAGTGGCAAAAAAGTTTACAGACACTGTGTCGTAAATATGAGGCTATAGCACTCAGGATCCCTGACGACACCACATACAGCAAGAGCAGATATACAGTATAACAGGACATTGAATGAGGCGAGAAGCATAAGCACTTTACAATAAAACAATATAATTGCAGAAAAAAAGAGAAAATAAATTGGGAATAGGCTATGGTAAAGCTGCAAAATAGATAAAAAACAAAAGTAGGGTTTAAAGAGTTTTATGTTCCATTCCCCCTTTACCTTTAACAAAAAAATCTAAGAGGTAAACTAAATTCACAAAACTCCAAATGTAAAAAAAGGGTGAGGCTTACTTATGATTTGGATTGAACAAACACCAGATGTAAAGCTGTATGGTTACCAGTGTTGGGTAAGTTACTCAAAAAAAGTAATCCACTACAAATCACTAATTACTACTTTAAAATTGTAATTTGCTTACATTACTGATTACTGCAAGTAAAATCAGATTACTAATTACTTTACTTTCAAGTTACTTTGAAAACCTATTAAAACTACAAGAATTCACTGCAAAGTGAAACTCAGTTCTTTCCGTAATTTAATATTGCAGACATCCCAAGTCTCCCAGAAGTTCCGGGAGTCTCCCGCATATTGATAGCGGCTCCCTGATGCCTGCTTCCTGATGCCCGCAAATTAGTTCAAATCTCCTGGAATCTAGAGTGAGCGAGCAAGAGCACGCATGCGAGAACTGTGCTCCAAACCGTGTAGCGCGCGCACGGCGGAGAGGGAGAGAGCGAGAGACCTTTGCGTGTGTGTGCGTTTGAGCCTCATGAAGCACGTTCTCCGGTAATTCATTAAACCTCATGCTCATTAACTGACGCAGCCGGCCAAATGTGATTAGAAATGCATTTCTAAGACACAACTCTTTGCGCATGGGCGTGCGGTTTGTGTTTGGAGCTCCGTCGAATTGATTCATAAATCCTTGATTTTCTTCTTTACCACTCATTTATAAACAAGCACTTTCTGTTTTTATAGCATGTGAACTTATCTTCGATACTTTTCCTTATAAAAACAATCGGATTGCTTTGATTTCGCTACTTAGATCCAACTTTTCGAATCTCCGCTACTAGCCTTTAGCCCGCTAGCATCGCACACGTGGCCTCTCGCCTATTGATCTCATTTACACCCGTTTCACTGAAAGGATACGGGTTATATCCAGGATTTCAGTCCTAAATTAGTAGTGATATTGGTAGTATCACTACTAATTTACTGTTCATCTGTTATAATGGCGAATATATCGGATGTGTGTCTAACGTTACCTCTGAGTGCAGGTGAGGACACATTAGAGCTGCATTCGGTGCTGTTGGAGCTGGAGTCCGTGGAGAAGCAGATCCTTGGTCTGCTAGAGAGGCAAGCCGAGCTGCGAGATCGGCGTTCAGCGCTTGAAACATCAAGCGCCGATGCTCACAAGTCAGTGGTTAGTAACTTTTTGACTCCGACCTCGTCTACTCCGTGTGCTTCCTGCACAGGACGCAAGCACCCAGGACGCGATCATCCCTGGCTTCATTCACTCCGGCACCGGCACAACACCATGGGCCCTGGGTGATTCCTCAGCGGAAGACACGAGCCAGGACCAGACCAAGAACCTCTCCACCTCTCCCGGTCTTCGAGATCTCCACCCGGAACCGCTTCTCCCCTCTTCGCGAGTCGGAACGCGACGACGCCGTGATCATCAGCAGTTCGTCCGTCATGTCCGTGCTACCTCAGGTAAGGGTAAGGTGCGCACTCACTGCTTTCCTGGTGCTTGTGTTCTAGATGTCGCTGCATATGTTCCCGAGATCCTGAACGCTGACGAACGCGTCGGAGCTGTTGTGCTGCACGCGGGAGTGAACAACATCAGTCTGCGGCAGACGGAGGTTCTGAAGAAGGACTACAGGAGCCTGACCGAGACGGTACGCAGCACATCACCTGAAGCAACGATCATCGTGTCTGGACCGCTTCCCACGTACCGACAAGGACAGGAAAGGTTCAGTAGATTATTTGCACTAAATGAATGGTTAATGTCATTGTGTAATGAACAGAAACTGCTCTTTGTAAATAATTGGAATCTGTTCTGGGAACGACCTAGGCTCTACCGTGCTGATGGCCTGCACCCCAGCAGAATCTGAGCGGCTGTTCTGTCAGACAACATCTCCAAGACGTTACACACCATATGACTAGTAAGTCAAAGTCCAAATCACAGTCTTTGCTGTCCCAACTTAATTGATATAAGTAGTGTAGAACATTATGTAGAAACTGTGTCTATTCCTCGTTTAGTGAGGCCAAACAATAAATCTACTGTAGGATCTAGGAAAATTCTTATTGTAATTAAACCTGAAAATCTCAATATCAGTGAACAAAAACAATTTCTAAAGCTAGGTCTTCTAAACATTAGATCGCTCACACCTAAGGCGGTTATTGTAAATGAAATGGTCGCAGATAATAGTTTCGATGTATTCTGCCTTACTGAAACCTGGCTTAAACCAAATGATTATTTCGGTCTAAATGAGTCCACTCCACCAGGATACTGTTATAAGCATGAGCCCCGTCTGATCGGTTGTGGCGGCGGTGTTGCAACAATCTATAGAGATATTCTAAATGTTACTTAGAAAACAGGTCACAGGTTTAATTCGTTTGAAGTACTTGTGCTAAATGTTACGCTCTTAGATGTAAGAAAGAAATCCCTATTATCTCTAGCCTTGGTTACTGTATATAGACCTCCAGGGCCCTATGCTGATTTCCTAAAAGAGTTTGCAGACTTTCTCTCAGATCTATTGGTCAATGTCGATAAAGCAATAATTGTTGGAGATTTTAACATACACGTAGATAACACAAATGATGCGTTAGGGGCTGCGTTTACAGATTTATTAAACTCCTTTGGGGTCAAGCAAAACATCAGTGGTCCCACTCATCGTCTAAATCATACACTAGATTTAATTATATCATATGGAACCAATCCAACTGATATAGATATTGTACCGCAAAGTGATGATGTCACTGATCATTACATGATAACTTGCATAATACGTACTCCTGAAATTTGTCATGTTGCGCCACGTTATCGACCAGGCAGAACAATCCTTCCAACCACTATAGATAGATTCTCAAATAGCTTACCTGATCTATCTCAGCTGCTCAGTGAACCCAAACAAACAGATGAACTAGAGGAAATGACTAGCAGTTTGAGCACCATTTTCTCTAGTACACTAGATATTGTTGCACCAATTAGATTAAAAAAGGTTAGAGAGAAAACTAAAGCACCATGGTACAACAGTGCTACGCATGTTATCAAGAGAGAAACTTAGAGCGTAACTTAGAGCGTAAATGGAAACAAACTAATTTAGAGGTCTTTAGAATCGCGTGGAAAGACAGTATGTCACGTTATAAAAAGGCTCTAAAAGCAGCCAGGGCTGATTATCTCCGCAAACTAATAGAAAATAACCAAAATAATCCAAGGTTTTTATTCAACACCGTAGCTAGACTAACAAATAAACAAACATCACCAGAGCAAAATATTCCATTACAGTATAGTAGTAATGATTTTATGAATTTCTTCAATGAGAAAATAGAAAGCATCAGAAACACAATTGTAAATGTACAATCTTTTATGGTGTCTTATGATTCAGCCTCAATTATCGCCCCTCAAGAACAACTACACCGCTTTACAACTATAGGACAGGAAGAGTTAAATAAACTTATCATTGCATCTAAACCAACAACATGTTTATTAGATTCAATACCCACTAAACTACTGAAAGAAGTGTTACCTGTAGTGGAAGAGCCTCTTCTCAATATTATTAACTCGTCTTTATCTTTAGGTCATGTTCCAAGAATATTCAAACTGGCAGTAATAAAACCTCTCATTAAGAAACCGCAATTAGATCCAAATAACCTAGCAAATTACAGACCCATTTCAAATCTTCCATTTATGTCTAAAATTCTAGAAAAAGTTCTGTCCGCTCAATTGTGCTCTTTCTTGCAAGAAAATGATATCTATGAAAAATTTCAGTCAGGATTCAGACCGCATCATAGCACAGAAACTGCGCTAGTTAAAATTACAAATGATTTACTTTTAGCTTCTGACCAAGGCTGTATCTCAATACTAGTTCTACTCGATCTTAGCGCTGCGTTCGACACTATAGATCATAAAATACTCTTGGATCGACTACAAAACTACACTGGTGTTCAGGGACAGGCATTAAGCTGGTTTAGATCGTACTTATCAGACCGTTATCATTTTGTCTGTTTAAATGTGGCAAAATCGAAGATAACGTCAGTAGGCTATGGAGTGCCGCAAGGATCGGTGTTAGGCCCTCTGCTATTCTCAATATATATGCTGCCACTTGGTAATATTATAAGAAAACGTGGAATTAATTTCCACTGTTATGCTGATGACACTCAATTATATATTTCATCACGACCAGATGAGAACACTAACTCATCTAAATTGACAGAGTGTCTCAAAGATATAAAATGCTGGATGACGTGTAATTTCCTGCTATTAAATTCAGATAAAACGGAGGTATTACTTATTGGTCCAAAAAACTACCCCCACAACCTTGTACAATACAACTTTAATTTAGAAGGATGTCCTGTTACTTTATCCACTACAGTAAAAGATCTGGGTGTTATACTAGACCGCAACTTGTCTTTCGAAAATCATATTTCATATGTTACAAGAATAGCCTTTTTCCACCTTAGTCAGTTAGTTCATGCATTCATGACCTCGAGACTAGATTACTGTAATGCTTTATTAGCTGGCTGTCCTGCATCCTCAATAAACAAGCTACAGTCTTAACATACCTGAATAGGAATGGGAACGGAAATGCCAGGGAGAGGAGACCCCACCCCATTGGCCAGCCAATCCATACCCCAAACTAAACTAATCAGATGATAAAATAACTTATTCTGCCACAATAATATTACATAAAAAACAGTAGCAGTCAATTTCACATGATTTACAGTAGCCTTGTGATATTGTGGCATCAGTATTATGACAATCTGTTATTCAAATTACTTTTAAAGGGTTAGTTCACCCAAAAATGAAAATTCTGTCAGTAATTACTCATCTACATGTTGTTTCAACCTCGTAAGACTTGCGTTCATCTTCGGAACACAAATTAGGATATTTGTGATGAAATCTGAGAGCTGGGTCACTCCTCCACAGGCTTCTAAGGGATTTTCTTCTCTGTGGGCCTAGAGTGAGTTTACTAGTGTAATAGCGCAGCGCTTCTGTGTCGTTAAATTGGCTCACTATTGGCCGACGCTGGTCATGTGTGTGATGCGTGTGACGTGTGAAATCTTTCAGAGTATCACGGCACTGCATGAATTTCTGCAGTAGTATTGGGATGTGAAATTAACAATTAATATTAAACAATTTAATCAGAGACTCTGATATCAGTCAATCAGGCCACTAAAAGATGACTACTGTAATTCCTCAAATAAAAACCGGTAGTCAATTAAACGCCAGCTGGGCCTCTGATAGTGGCCGGGGGCGGGGTCAACACAGACAATTAAAGGCCGGTCTTAAATTAAGGCTGGGGAAAATTTAGTGTTGATAGGTAATCTCCTAAGTGCCTTTCATGTAATGACATAACGTAACATACTCATTTTCCACTAGATATTTCCCTCTAACGTTACATCTCATCAGCAATTTCGATTTTGGCACGCACTGCAGGAGCTGACCACTGAGGAGCGGATGTACAGTGACGTGACATCACTGCCAAATTCAAACTGTGCTTTCGCGCTATGGCTGGCGCTGAGCTAAAGACGGACTTTCAGCGCTGGTCATACCGTCCGTATATATCACAACTATTCAGTGTTTTTAACCACATAATTTTTATTTTAGGTTTCAGACATAAATACATATAATTTATAGCAAAACAATACATTTATAGTTTGTAAAATACACAATGGTGTCTATGGAACCAGCAATAATTATTCATTCAAATATATTTGCCGAGGTGTTTTAGGGTGCTTTCACACCTGCCTCATTTAGTTCGGTTGAATCGCACTAGAGTTCGTTTTCCCCCTTGGTGCGGTTCGTTTGAGCAGGTGTGAAAGCAGCAAGCGCACATGGGTGCGCACCAAAAGCGGACCAAATAAGCGTACCGAGACCTCCTCGAAGAGGAGGTCTCCGTACGCTTTCAAGCGAACTCTGGAGCGGTTTGTTTGTGGTGAGAACGTGATCCGACCTCGAACAGACCCAACTGCCAAAGAACTGCGCATTTTTGGACTTAACCAGCTGCCGTAGTCGAACAAAATTATTATTTAGATTGTCAATAGCGCTCCCTTTAAGCCATGACTGACTTACCGCGTTCTGCACTCTCACTAAAATCTCATCATAAACCCTGAAGTTGTCTGCACTGCACAGTGAATTTCTTATTTATATCGCATCTAGACTTTGTTGTTTATGGGGGGATTTGCGAAAGGATAAAGCTTGTGCTGATTCTGAACATAATTTTTTTTTACTCTACTTCCAGTTCACCGGCCACTTACTTTCATGTATTTTAGGAGAAACTGATGAATTCACGTGCTGTAATAAATCCAACAGACAGGAATCTCTTAACTGCTGCGGCCCAAACAAACATCTCACGTTACAGATAAAGATCATTGATAAAGGTTTTTTAAACGACAAAACAAACTCACTTGCATGTATTTGAGAATCGGAATAGAAGATAGTTGATAACATGGTAAGCAAGTTTGTTAATATTTAGAAATAAAAGTACTACATCTGTCATACAGCGCTATTTTGGCTGTGGTGAATCACATGCCAAGCATGACGCGTCACCATGGAAACATGGGGGGGCGGGGGGGATCGCGATGCCGTCTCAACATAGTGATGTCTGTCAGCCATCGCGATAGATGATTGCATCGTCCATCGGCCCAATCCTATTATTTATCAAAAAGATGGAATTAGAAATAAAGGCCTGCCTCTAACAAAAGCCTGCTTCAAATAAAAGCTTGTTACCTCCTGCAGTTCAGGTAAATAAAGGCCCCGGTTTTTATTTGAGGAATTACGGTATACAATCATTAACAAGTGAACAACATCATCTAAGTTTCGCTTGCATTTTTCGCCATAACATTTGTGTTTTTTTCCCTCCAATGGTTAATGCCACATTGTGGCATAGTCGGATTATTTTAAATTTTGATTTACTTTTCCCTCCACTTGTTAATGCCACACTATCACCAATACATGACCAACTTCATCTGATGACATTTTCTCCTGCATTTTTTGGCATAACAAATATTATAAGAAATACACAGTTACAGCAGCCAGAGACAAACTAATGATAAGACGTCAAGGGTCAAGAGCCCAACTAAAGCAAACAATAATCACCATAATTTATTTTCAATGATACATCAACATCTAAAGTTGGTCATGTATTGGTGATAATGTGGCATTAACAAGTGGAGGGAAAAGTAAATCACATCAATCCCAATGCTAACATTAGCACGGCACTCGGCCAGCTTCAGCTCATGGTAACTAAACAACAGAGGGCTCATCCGGATGGTGTTCACATCATCGCGGGGGACTTTAATAAAGCTTGCCTTAAGACTGTTCTCCCCAAATTCCATCAGCACGTCAAGTGTGCCACTAGGGGAGAAAACACATTAGATCATGTTTATTCCAACATTAAACATGACTACAGAGCGTCCCCCCTCCCCCACCTCGGACAATCAGACCACCTCTACCTGCTCCTCTTCCCGGCCTACACCCCCCTAAGGAGGCAAACAAAACCAGCCACACAGACCATCACAGCCTGGCCTGAAAATGCTCTCATCCAGCTGCAAAACTGCTTCGTCTGCACAGAGTGGAGTATTTTTGAAGATCAGGACCTGGACACACACACACAGAGTCTGTCCTCTTCTACATCAAGTGCTGTATCGAAAATGTCACAGCGAAGAGACGCATTTAGATTCTTCCCAAACAGCAACATAAAATCCAGGTTGTATGTGGTTATTAAGTCGTTGACTAAAAGTGATTTATTTTTAAGTGAACGGATGTTTAAAAGTGCTAACTTAACAGTCTTACTTTTTGATAATCAAATAAACAGTCGCCCTAAGGGGTCGAAAGGTCGTAGGACCTCCCCCGAATCGGGCCCCAGAGTATCGTGGCTCTAGATGCTTCCCGAGCCTAGTAGGCCCTCTAATCCTAACTGCTGAATTAACCCTAGCAGACACATGCTCCTATAGAGATCAATGGGAGACAGAGAGGTGCATAAAAAATAGCTAAAAATAAACTTGGCATGTCTCGACCTAGCCCGCTCGGTCTGTCGCAGAGGGCCACGTGACGCAACTTTTTGTCGAGTTTGGGGCCCCTCGGACCCCTGGCGGCCGCGCGGGAGCCACTGACACGTGCAACTTATCCCATTCATTTTCATAGGCGTTTGGTGGACATCCCCACGGAACGGTCCCAATAGCTCCGAATGGCTCCAATTTGAAATCTGTGGCCCCTCAGGGTCCCCTCAGACGGTCCACAAAGACTGGGGTCCGTAGTACCCCGTTAAGTGCGTTAGAGTCAAAAACAGCATCCCACCTGTAACCTATTTGACGGGTGCCCTAAATGCTGTCCGTGGACAGTCCATATTTAGGCTAATTATGCATAATTAATAGTTTTAATGTACATCAGTGTGTTGTATTCTGTCCTCGGTTTGGTGTACAGTAGGTTTGACCACAAAAAACCACTGCAATTATGAATTATGGCCTATTAATGCATTGACCACGGACAACCTATTTGGACTCCGTCAAATAAGTTACAGGTGGGCCCTTACTTTGCCCACCTGTAACTTATTTGGCAGGGTCCAAATAGGCTGTTCGTGGACAGTCCATTTTTAGGCTACAGTGGGCCCTTAATTTGCCCACCTGTAACTTATTTGACAGGGACCAAATAGGCTGTTCGTGGACAGTCCATTTTTAGGCTACAGTGGGCCCTTAATTTGCCCACCTGTAACTTATTTGACAGGGACCAAATTGGCTGTTCGTGGACAGTCCATTTTTAGGCTAACTATGCATAATTAATAGCTTTAATGTACATCAGTGTGTTGTATTGTGTCCCCAGTGTGGTGTACAGTAGGTTTCACCTTATAAAACCACTGTAATTATGAAATATGACCTATTAATGCATTGACCACGTAAAGCCTATTTGGATCCTGTCAAATAAGTTACAGGTGGGCCCTTACTTTGCCCACCTGTAACTTATTTTACAGGGTCCAAATAGGATGTCTGAGGACACCTTCCTGTGCCCACCTGTAACTAATTTGACAGGATCCAAATAGGCTGTTCGTGGACAGTCCATTTTTAGGCTAACTATGCATAATTAATAGCTTTAATGTACATCAGTGTGTTGTATTGTGTACCCAGTGTGGTTTACAGTAGGTTTGACCTCACAAATTTGAGTTTTCCAAAAACTCACCCATAGTTTCCAAGAACTCACCCGCTCCAAAAAAGTAAAAAAAAGCATCCCACCTTTAACTTATTTGACAGAGTCCCTGTAAGCTGTCCATGGACATGCCATTTTAAGTCTAATAATGCATAGTTCTTCTGATGGGACACATAGGCCATTCGTGGTCACATAGGCGGTCAGTGGGACAAATAGGCTCTCTGTGGTCAATGGGCAGGGCCACGGGCTGTCACTTAGATTTGCCGTGGACGAACAGGCCATTCAAATAAGTTGCAGGTGGGATGCTGTTTTATATTTTGATGTCATGACTGATAAAAATGAATAAAATTGATTAAATATAAATTTTACGTTAATCTCTGGGCCCCCCTGAGCGATTTGCAGCATGGTACGTACCCCTTTGAGATTTTTTTGGGACGTATTTTCAAGTTTCTCCAATCTCTTTGAAATTCACACCATGGGCAGGGCATGTCCAGATGAGCACAGGAGCGCAGGTTTCATCTCCAAATTGTGTCCAGAGGCTGAGATCTGGACGTCCCACCTGCAACTTATCCCATTCAAAAATTTAGGCTGTTTCATGGACAGTGGAATTGCGGGGTTCTGAAGGCTGCAAATCGCTCAGGGGGGCCCAGAGATTATCGTAAAATTGATATTTAATCATTTTTATGCATTTTGTTTTATCAATCATGACATTAAAATATAGAAAAGATCCCACCTGTCACCTATATGACAGGGTCCCTGTAAGCTGTCCGTGGACATGTCATTTTAAGGCTAATTATGCATAATTAATAGCTTTAATGTACATCAGTGTGTTGTATTGTGTCCCCAGTGTGGTTTTCAGTAGGTTTCACCTTATAAAACCACTGTAATTATGAAATATGACCTATTAATGCATTGACCACGGACAGCCTATTTGGACCCCCTCAAATAAGTTACAGGCGGGCCCTTACTTTGCCCACCTGTAACTTATTCGACAGGGTCCAAATAGGCTGTTCGTGGACAGTCCATTTTTAGGCTAATTATGCATAATTATTAGCTTTAATGTACATCAGTGTGTTGATTGTGTCCCCAGTGTGGTGTACAGTAGGTTTGACCACATAAAACCACTGTAATTATGAAATATGACCTATTAATGCATTGACCACGGACAGCCTATTTGGACTCCGTCAAATAAGTTACAGGTGGGCCCTTACTTTGCCCACCTGTAACTTATTCGACAGGGTCCAAATAGGCTGTCCGTGGACAGTCAATTTTTAGTGGGCCCTTACTTTGCCCACCTGTAACTTATTTGACAGGGTCCAAATAGGCTGTTCGTGGACAGTCCATTTTTAGGCTAATTATGCATAATTAATAGCTTTAATGTACATCAGTGTGTTGTATGGTGTCCCCAGTGTGGTGTACAGTAGGTTTCACCTTATGAAACCACTGTAATTATGAAATATGACCTATTAATGCATTGACCACGTACAGCCTATTTGGACCCTGTCAAATAAGTTACAGGTGGGCCCTTACTTTGCCCACCTGTAACTTATTTGACAGGGTCCAAATAGGATGTTCGTGTACACCTTCCTGTGGTCACATAGGCGGTCAGTGGGACAAATAGGCTATCTGTGGTCAGTGGCCAGGGCCACGGGCTGTCGCTTAGATTGGCCGTGGACGAACAGGCCATTCAAATAAGTTGCAGGTGGGATGCTGTTTTATATTTTGATGTCATGACTGATAAAAATGAATAAAATTGATTAAATATCAATTTTACGTTAATCTCTGGGCCCCCCTGAGCGATTTGCAGCCTTCATAACCCCGAAATTCCACTGTCCACGAACAGCCTAAATTTTTGAATGGGATAGATTGTACGTGGGACGTCCAGATCTCAGCCTCTGGACACAATTTGGAGCTGAAACCTGCGCTCCTGCGCTCATCTGGACGTGCCCAGACCGTGCTGTGAATTTCAGGGCGTTTGGAGAAACTTGAAAATCCGACTCAAAAGTTCTCCCTTTGAGATTATTTGGGTCGGATTTTCAAGTTTCTCCATCTCTTTGAAATTCACACCATGGGCAGGGCATGTCCAGATGAGCACAGGAGCGCAGGTTTCATCTCCAAATTGTGTCCAGAGGCTGAGATCTGGACGTCCCATCTGCAACTTATCCCATTCAAAAATGTAGGCTGTTCGTGGACAGTGGAATTTCGGGGTTCTGAAGGCTGCAAATCGCTCAGTGGGGCCCAGAGATTATCGTAAAATTGATATTTAATCATTTTTATGCATTTTTTTATCAATCATGACATCAAAATATAGAAAAGATCTCACCTGTACCCTATGTGACAGGGTCCCTGTAAGCTGTCCGTGGACATGTCATTTTAAGGCTAATTATGCATAATTATGAGCTGTAAAGTACACCAACATGTTGCATTGTCTTCCCTGTCCACTGTACTGCATGTTTTAAGCAATAAAACATTTACAATATGAATTGTGACCTGTTAATGCATCGACCACGGACAGCCTAAACAGGTCCGGTCAAATAAGTTACAGGTGGGACCTTCCCGTGCCAACCTGCAACTTATTTGGTGCCCACCTGCAACTTATTTGACAGGGTCCTTGTAAGCTGTCCATGGACATGCCATTTTAAGTCTAATAATGCATAGTTCTGCTGATGGGACACATAGGCCATTCGTGGTCACACAGGAGATCAGGAGGACGAATAGGCTGTCCGTGGTCACTGGGCAGGGCCACGGGCTGTCACTTAGATTGGCCGTGGACGAACAGGCCGTTCGTGGTCACATAGGCTGTCAGTGGGATGAATAGGCTGTTCGTGGTCACACAGGCCAAAATTAACATAAAATCAAACTGTCCACAAAAAGCTCACAGGGGCTCCATCAAATAAGTTGCAGGTGGGATGCTGTTTTCAACTTAGACATTTTCAGCGGGTGAATCCCTGTAAACAATTGGGGACTTCAGCACATATGATGAAATCCCCAATTCTTTTCAGGGATTCACCCGCTGAAAATGTCTAAGTCGAAAACAGCATCCCACCTGCAACTTATTTGACGGAGCCCCTATAGGCTACCCGTGGACGGTCAGTAGGATGAATAGGCTGTTCGTGGTCACATAGGTGGTCAGTGGGATGAATAGGCTGTTCGTGGTCACATAGGCGGTCAGTGGGATGAATAGGCTGTACGTGGTCAGTGGGGAGGGCCACGGGCTGTCACTTAGATTGGCCGTGGACGAACAGTCCGTTCGTGGTCACATAGGCGGTCAGTGGGACGAATAGGCTGTCCGTGGTCAGTGGGCAGGGCCACGGGCTGTCACTTAGATTGGCCGTGGACGCACAGGCCGTTCGTGGTCACATAGGCTGTCAGTGGGATGAATAGGCTGTTCGTGGTCAAACAGGCGGTCAGTGGGATGAATAGGCTGTTCGTGGTCACATAGGTGGTCAGTGGGATGAATAGGCTGTTCGTGGTCACATAGGCGGTCAGTGGGATGAATAGGCTGTACGTGGTCAGTGGGGAGGGCCACGGGCTGTCACTTAGATTGGCCGTGGACGAACAGGCCGTTCGTGGTCACATAGGCGGTCAGTGGGACGAATAGGCTGTCCATGGTCAGTGGGCAGGGCCACGGGCTGTCACTTAGATTGGCCGTGGACGAACAGGCCGTTCGTGGTCACATAGGCGGTCAGTGGGACGAATAGGCTGTCCGTGGTCAGTGGGCAGGGCCACGGGCTGTCACTTAGATTGGCCGTGGACGAACAGGCCGTTCGTGGTCACATAGGCTGTCAGGGGGACGAATAGGCTGTTCGTGGCCACATAGGCAGTCAGTGGAAGGAATAGGCTGTTCGTGGTCACACAGGCGGTCAGTGGGATGAATTGGCTGTTCGTGGTCACATAGGTGGTCATTGGGATGAATAGGCTGTTCGTGGTCAGTGGGCGGGGCAACGGGCTGTCGCTTAGATTGGCCGTGGACGAACAGGCCGTTTGTGGTCACATAGGCTGTCAGTGGGATGAATAGGCTGTTCGTGGCCACATAGGCGGTCAGTGGGATGAATAGGCTGTTCGTGGTCACACAGTTGGTCAGTGGGATGAATAGGCTGTTCGTGGTCACACAGGCGGTCAGTGGGATGAATAGGCTGTTCGTGGTCAGTGGGCGGGGCCACGGGCCGTCGCTCAGATTGGCCGTGGATGAACAGGCCGTTCGTGGTCACACAGGCGGTCAGGGGGACGAATAGGCTGTTCGTGTCAGTGGGCGTGGTCAGGGGGCGGTCACGGGCTGCTCACAGGTCACAGGTGGGACGAACGGGCGCTTGGTGGTCGGTGGGTGTGGTCAGGGAATTTCGCGAAAAGGCGGTCAGGGGGACACGCGTGCGCTCCGTGGACGCCCGCCTGCGACCTGTTCGGTGCGCGTCGAATCGACTGTGGGCGGTCGGTGAGCCCCCCTGTGGCCGAGGCCCGGGTTGCGGGCAAGGGGGCCGAATTTCGTCGGGCTCCCGCGGGGCCCCCGGGGCCGCCGGGCCCGACGCGACGCCTCCGGCCCGCCCCACGGGGCCCCCCCCGCGGCCGGGCGCGGTCGGCCGGGCCCTGAAAAATCGCCTAGGGGGCGTTGCGCGCTGGTCCAAGGCACTACCTTTTAAGCTGTCCGCGGACCCCTTCCCTTACTCGGTGGCCTAAAGGGCGAAAGGTCCTCGGTTCGAAACCGAGCAGAAACAGTGGTTGGATTCTGACAGAAAATGTAAACTGTTTGCAATGCTAGGGGGGTGCAGCGCTCATTTCCTTTATATGCTTTTTAATAAGCGTGCACCTAAAGATTTATGTCTGCAACCACAAGACGTGTTTCCGTAGCATAGTGGTTATCACGTTAGCCTCACACCCGAAAGGTCCCCAGTTCGAAACTGGGAGGAAACAGTGGGTGGTTTTTGCAAAAATTACACTTGCAGGGATGTTTGTGGTTTAATCTCTTTAGAAAAGGACAAAAATAAAACAAATGACCGTTGAGGTTTCCTTTACAGTAATAAAAAATGTTTGGTCTGCCAACAAAATTAGCAGCTTTTTGCCATGTTTAAAACACTGGGCAGTTTATAGTTTCAGTTGCTTTTGAACAAGCGTAGCCTAAAAGCGGTGGGACTGATGTCTAAATCAAGTTTCCCTAGAGTAGTGGTTATCACGTTCGCTTTACATGCGAAAGGTCCTCAGTTCAAAACTGGGCGGAAAAAAGTGGAGGCATTTTAAATATAAATGCTGCAATTCACTACAAAACCCTTACTTTGGAGACAGGTGAAGGCCATCGTACGTAAGGAGCTGTAGGCAGACTGCCATGCCGAATAACCTCTGTTCTGTTGTTTGTGGAATTCACAGACTGTCACACTGCCTGCGGAGCAGATTATGGGAAGGAGCCATCTTCTAAAAAGCACATGTGTCTCATCAATAGGTTTCTGTAGTGTAGTGGTCATCACGTTCGCCTAACACGCGAAAGGTCCTCGGTTCGAAACCGGGCAGAAACAGTGGTTGGATTCTGACAGAAAATTTAAACTGTTTGCCACGCTAGGTGGGTGCAGCACTCATTTCTTTTATATGCTTTTTAATAAGCGTGCACCTAAAGATTTATGTCTGCAACCTGAAGACGTGTTTCTGTAGTGTAGTGGTTATCACGTTCGCCTCACACGCGAAAGGTCCCCAGTTCGAAACTGGGCGGAAACTGTGGGTGGTTTTTGCAAAAATTTCGTATGCGATTTTCTGTTGAGCAGGTCAGTACACTTGCAGGGATGTTTGTGGTTTAATCTCATTAGAAAAGGACAAAAATAAAACAAATGACCATTGAGGTTTCCTGTACAGTAATATAAAATGTTCGGTCTGCCAAAAAAATTAGCAGCATTTTGCCATGTTAAAAACACTGGGCAGTCTATAGTTTCTGTCGCTTTTGAACAAGCGTACCCTAGAAGCGGTGGGACTGATGTCCAAACCAAGTTTCCGTATTGTAGTGGTTATCACGTTCGCTTTACACGCGAAAGGTCCTCAGTTCAAAACTGGGTGGAAACAAGTGGAGGCATGTTAAATATAAATGCTGCAATTCGCTACAAAACCCTTACTTTTGAGACAGGTGAAGGCCATCGTACCAAGGAGCTGTAGGCAGATTGCCATGGCGAATAACCTCTGTTCTGTTGTTTGTGGAATTTACAGACTGTCACACTGCTTGCAGAGCAGATTATGGGAAGGAGCCATATTCTAAAAAGCACATACACCTCATCAGTAGGTTTCTGTAGTGTAGTGGTCATCACGTTCGCCTAACACGCGAAAGGTCCTCGGTTCGAAACCGAGCAGAAAGAGTGGTTGGATTCTGACAGAATTTAAACTGTTTGCCACACTAGTTGGGTGCAGCGCTCATTTCCTTTATATGCTTTTTAATAAGCATGCACCTAAAGATTTATGTCTGCAACCTGATGACGTGTTTCCGTAGTGTAGTGGTTATAACGTTCGCCTCACACGCGAAAGGTCCCTAGTTCGAAACTGGGCGGAAACTGTGGGTGGTTTTTGCAAAAATTTCATATGCGATTTTCTGTTGAGCAGGTCAGTACACTTGCAGGGATGTTTGTGGTTTAATCTCTTTAGAAAAGGACAAAAATAAAACAAATGACCATTGAGGTTTCCTGTACAGTAATATAAAATGTTCGGTCTGCCAACAAAATTAGCAGCATTTTGCCATGTTAAAACACTGGGCAGTCTATAGTTTCTGTCGCTTTTGAACAAGCGTACCCTAGAAGCGGTGGGGCTGACGTCCAAACCAAGTTTCCGTAGTGTAGTGGTTATCACGTTTGCTTTACACGCGAAAGGTCCTCAGTTCAAAACTGGGTGGAAACAAGTGGAGGCATGTTAAATATAAATGCTGCAATTCGCTACAAAACCCTTACTTTTGAGACAGGTGAAGGCCATCGTACCAAGGAGCTGTAGGCAGATTGCCATGGCGAATAACCTCTGTTCTGTTGTTTGTGGAATTTACAGACTGTCACACTGCTTGCAGAGCAGATTATGGGAAGGAGCCATCTTCTAAAAAGCACATGCACCTCATCAGTAGGTTTCTGTAGTGTAGTGGTCATCACGTTCGCGCAACACGCGAAAGGTCCTCGGTTCGAAACCGAGCAGAAACAGTGGTTGGATTCTGACAGAATTTTAAACTGTTTGCCACACTAGTTGGGTGCAGCGCTCATTTCCTTTATATGCTTTTTAATAAGCATGCACCTAAAGATTTATGTCTGCAACATGAAGATGTGTTTCCGTAGTGTAGTGGTTATAACGTTCGCCTCACACGCGAAAGGTCCCCAGTTCCAAACTGGGCGGAAACTGTGGGTGGTTTTTGCAAAAATTTCGTATGCGATTTTCTGTTGAGCAGGTCAGTACACTTGCAGGGATGTTTGTGGTTTAATCTCTTCAGAAAAGGACAAAAATAAAACAAATGACCATTGAGGTTTCCTGTACAGTAATATAAAATGTTCGGTCTGCCAACAAAATTAGCAGCATTTTGCCATGTTAAAAACACTGGGCAGTCTATAGTTTCAGTCGCTTTTGAACAATCGTACGCTAGAAGCGGTGGGACTGACGTCCAAATCAAGTTTCTGATAATCAAATAAACAGTCGCCCTAAGGGGTCGAAAGGTCGTAGGACCTCGAGATTCGTCACGGACGACCGCCACGGGCCCCCGAATCGGGCCCCAGAGTATCGTGGCTCTAGATGCTTCCCGAGCCTAGGAGGCCCTCTAATCCTAACTGCTGAATTAACCCTAGCAGACACATGCTCCCATAGAGATCAATGGGAGACAGAGAGGTGCATAAAAAATAGCTAAAAATAAACTTGGCATGTCTCGACCTAGCCCGCTCGGTCTGTCGCAGAGGGCCACGTGACGCAACTTTTTGTCGAGTTTGGGGCCCCTCGGACCCCCGGGGGCCGCGCGGGAGCCACTGACACATGCAACTTATCCCATTCATTTTCATAGGCGTTTGGTGGACATCCCCACGGAACGGTCCCAATAGCTCCGAATGGCTCCAATTTGAAATCTGTGGCCCCTCAGGGTCCCCTCAGACGGTCCACAAAGACTGGGGTCCGTAGTACCCCGTTAAGTGCGTTAGAGTCAAAAACAGCATCCCACCTGTCACCTATTTGACGGGTGCCCTAAATGCTGTCCGTGGACAGTCCATGTTTAGGCTAATAATGCATAATAGTTTTAATGTACATCAGTGTGTTGTATTCTGTCCCCAGTGTGGTGTACAGTAGGTTTGACCACAAAAAACCACTGTAATTATGAATTATGGCCTATTAATGCATTGACCACGGACAACCTATTTGGACTCCGTCAAATAAGTTACATGTGGGCCCTTACTTGGCCCACCTGTAACTTATTTGACAGGGTCCAAATAGGCTGTTCGTGGACAGTCCATTTTTAGGCTACAGTGGGCCCTTAATTTGCCCACCTGTAACTTATTTGACAGGGACCAAATAGGCTGTTCGTGGATAGTCCATTTTTAGGCTACAGTGGGCCCTTAATTTGCCCACCTGTAACTTATTTGACAGGGACCAAATAGGCTGTTCGTGGACAGTCCATTTTTAGGCTAACTATGCATAATTAATAGCTTTAATGTATATCAGTGTGTTGTATTGTGTCCCCAGTGTGGTGTACAGTAGGTTTCACCTTATAAAACCACTGTAATTATGAAATATGACCTATTAATGCATTGAGCACGTACAGCCTATTTGGACCCTGTCAAATAAGTTACAGGTGGGCCCTTACTTTGCCCACCTGTAACTTATTTTACAGGGTCCAAATAGGATGTCTGAGGACACCTTCCTGTGCCGACCTGTAACTTATTTGACAGGATCCAAATAGGCTGTTCGTGGACAGTCCATTTTTAGCCTAACTATGCATAATTAATAGCTTTAATGTACATCAGTGTGTTGTATTGTGTACCCAGTGTGGTTTACAGTAGGTTTGACCTCACAAATTTGAGTTTTCCAAAAACTCACCCATAGTTTCCAAGAACTCACCCGCTCCAAAAAAGTCGAAACCAGCATCCCACCTTTAACTTATTTGACAGAGTCCCTGTAAGCTGTCCATGGACATGCCATTTTAAGTCTAATAATGCATAGTTCTTCTGATGGGACACATAGGCCATTCGTGGTCACATAGGCGGTCAGTGGGACAAATAGGCTCTCTGTGGTCAATGGGCAGGGCCATGGGCTATCACTTAGATTTGCCGTGGACGAACAGGCCATTCAAATAAGTTGCAGGTGGGATGCTGTTTCACACTATATACATGATGCTATATACATGAAAATATATACATTATTTGGAAATGGTTCTCCGCATTTCCTCTAACCACACCTCTTTTGAAACAGTCTCAGTCTGTGGGCAGTACACCCTGCCCCTGTACTGGCTATGTCCTGTTGCACTTGTTTTAAATTGCCCACATTTTTTGCAAGTGTTGGCCTCTACGATTCTCCTGTAGGGTCTCTTGGGCATGGCGTCTGGATTGGCAGCTGGTGAAGCGGGTAAGCGGGTGCCCTGTACAGCTGTTGGCTGTAACAGTGGCTGTATCATTTGCATCCCCTGGGCCATTGGGATGCCCTGGATCATTTGCACTCCCTGGAACATTGGCACACCCTGGAACATTGGCACAGCCTGGAACATTGGCACACCCTGGAAACCTGGTGCTGATGGTATAAGTATATTTGGTACCATCTGCAGTGATGCTCCAGATGCAGATGGTGTCAGCAACGTCTGACTCTGCGCTGGTGCCTTGGGTCTGAGAGGGGGTCGCCCAACAGAAGTCTGCCTCTGCTTTGCCTGACCAGCTGTGCTCTCTGGTAGCTTGTACTGGTGCTGCTCCCCTGGTTGTTCTGGCTCAGTCCGTAGACGTTTGGCTACCTGGAGAGGCTCATGAGCTTCAGGGAGGGGCTGAGGCAACTGAATGCCCTGAAGCAGCACAGACAGCTCCTGCTTTTTCTGTCTTTTGTTATACCACTGAATCAGGGTGTTCTGGTTAACCTCCACCAGCTGCATGGATGTTCCTCCCATCACCAAGCTGTTGCCAGTACAAGCTGCCTTATCCTGCGATAGTCTTGCAGGATCAGAGACAATCTTGACAGGGCTCCCTTGCCTTTTCTTTTGGGGCTTGGGTGGACAGTGCAAAGTCTGATGAAGATGGTCTCCAGCAGACGGCAACAGTCAGGCCACTGAGCAGGTGCGCTGCTTGCACACAGCACACATCTGGTGGTGCTCTCTACACCAGGGTGAGTGGGCTTCTTCGGGACCTTGAAGCGTCCACTCAGCAGTCTCTTTCGGCATCGACTGTCATACACCACCCGTTCCTTGTCCCGGTCATCCAGGTTCTGCCAAAGAGCAATTATGGTGTTGGCTTCCTGGTTGGTCAGGCTGAGGGCTGTGTGGTCCCGGAGATCCACCAGATATTCTGCCAGCTGGTCCACATGTTGATAACCCGGGATATTTTGGTAGTCAACAGCCTATTAAAAAACACAAACATGCAATACAATTATTACATCACATCTGTCTAATGCATAATTCCATAACTGATTGTGTTATTTTCCTGTTTATCACCGTAAAGCACTGTATAGTACAAAGCAGAGAGAGCGCCATTCTTGACATTTTACAAAGCACCAAATTAATAAAGATGACTTGACTTGATGTGTATTTGCAGCTTACAAATGAATTTAGGCTGTACTTTTAAATGTAAAATATGTGGAAAGTCTGGATTTAAAGCACTGGATGTTAATTCATCATAATTATTCTAGTTAATTTGAAAGACATACAAAGGAGTAGAATTTACCGTCTCTTCTTCATCATCATCCTGACCAGCATCCTCTGGCTCTGAGGGGAGAGTTGAAACAGATGTTTCAGAGGGAACAGGTGTGACAGCAGTCCCTGAGGGTCCAGGTGATGAAGGAGACTGTGTGAGGACAAGTTTGGGGTTAGGGACCAGTGAAGGGGATGTGGAGCCCAGTACAGGTGTGGCACTTCTGGTGACCAGGGTGGAAGAACCCAGTGTCAGTGTGGAAGAGGGTGGTGACAGAACAGCCTCCGGATCTGCTATTGTGTGATCCTCGCTGATGTCACAGAAGCCCTCATCTTCATCTCGCTCCTCCACACTGAGGTCCTAAATGAGCTCTGCTGTCTGCTCAGAGTCAGGATTCATGTCCTGCAGTGCCTGACCAGTCTGCTGGAACAGATACTGCACTCCAATGAGCTCACCTGAAATAAAAACAATAAACAAACGGAAATTAAATAGAATGTTGTGTATCATATTTGATACATTAGGCTTTTGTAGTAGCTCATATAGTGTGAGAATATAGAGCTCATCGTCAAGGAGAAAAAAAACAAAACAGTTTTATTAAGAGGCCAAACACGTTTAATTATGGGGGAAAAACATGAAATGAAATGCAATACAATGATGATTGAGAGAAAAGTCTGATGATCATTTTGATATTTACATGTAACATGATTTTCTAATCAAGTGAACCCAAGCTGCTTCAGTCTAGTAACTAGTCATTAAATATTACTAACAATATAAAAGTTATTCTTACAATTACTTTATAAAATCAGTAAAGGTTTTACAATGAAAAGAAACGTGAAGCACGAGCTGAAGGTGGACACTTTTACAATTATACTAAAAGACTATAATCAATCAGACGACAGAGGGCATGTTTCCTAAAAATTTTTGATCATGTTGATCATTTAGAGTCCTTTAGAAACTTGCATATCAATTATGATACAATCGACTCTATAGGGTTAAATCTGACATTTAGACGGAGGTTACACAGAAATTGCAAGTTGATAAAATAAAAAAGATATAAAACAATTCTCACCGGTGTAACATGCAGGGGGACAAAACGTGGGGACCACTTTCCTGCCAAACAGCTTTTCATAATTGCCGTTTACACAGTGAACAAGTTCTCCTGTGTAGCTGCGCAAAGCTGATGGCTCCGATGACAGGGAAGCAGCCTCCCGGTCCTGGTTCCACCGGTGTAGACCCTCCAGCAGATAAATCTGAAAGTTCAGACTGTTTGCACTGGTCCCTGTAAATAGACACAACAGTGTTTAGGAGGTGTTAAAGGAACACACAAAAACACTTAATGCTCTTTCTTTACACCTGCACAGTGTGTGTGACAAAGACAATACCTGGGATGAAACGGTTCAGGTGTAAATGAAAGGACTCGAGAGAAGTGGAGCCTCTGGCACATCTGTAGGTCTTCAGAAGCACACCTCCCTTGTTTAGGCTCCCTGTCTCTGTATAGAGCACAACACCAGGGGGGTCTTGAATGCATTTCACATGCTTCTTCTGGACATTCCAGATGTGCTCCATCCTTTCTCGGTCCAGGAGAGGAACACCCAGGGAGTCTTTGCCCTTGCTGCTCAGGAGCTCTGTAAGCAGCCGCTCAAGGAGAAGGATGGAAGTCTCCTCTCCAAAGGTCCTCCTCCGGCAATGGAGTGCCAGCTCATTCCTGGTAAGATGCTTGTTGACATCTTCATCTGTCAGCGCAGGCCAACCCTGGGATATCAACAGCTCTCTCTTTGCTTTGCGAAGCATAGAAACATCAGCCGCATCCCACTCAAAAATGCACGCTGACAGCCGTGACATGAAGATGGGATACAGCTGATGGGCATCAGTTGTACACCCCATGGCAATCCTGCGCATAAAATGCCAGATGTCCAAGCGAATCATGAGATCAGGCCACCCTCTGAATCTGGTTTTCAGCTTGGTCTCACCCACATCAGTGCAGCAGCCACAGTCCACGTACAAAACAGCAGGTGGATCCACACTAGCCTGCTGGTACCTTTTCACCAGACCATCGACCATCATGTCCAGTCCTGCTCCTTCCTGTGCTGTCAGCACACTCATGAGCACCTGACCAAACTCATTGCCAACAGAGGTAAGCCAGAGTCCCGTTCCCCTTGCCGTCCCAGCCAGCTTCTTAGTGATCTGCAGTAGATGACAGGAAGCATGCAATGCAATGAAACATCACACCATGTAGAATATGATACTCATGCTCTGATAATGATATAACAGTAAACACCATAAATTTACAAAAATCCCCTGCTAACCTTTTTAGTGGAATCCATCTTCAAGACTGAACCATACGTAGATGTTATCCTTGCATGGATTTCATCCAGCCTTGTCAGGATGTCTTGGCTGTACACGGTGAGCAGCCACTTATAGCTTGGGACCACTGTAGGCTCTGGGGGTTCCTGGAATTGTATTTGCAACACCCCGGGTCGTTTGAGGAAGTCCACACATTGGGTGGTGTACCGGGCCATACGCTGGAGCCACTCCTCACTGTGGTTCTCACGCAGCTGTTTGATGACACGGGACTGTTGCCTAGGCCACTTTCACGCAGGAGCCGAATGACTCTCATATCACAGGCATACCTTAGGAAAAGCTAAATCCACACATTCATATATTTTACACAATTGATTTGTAAAGTATTTGCAAACATATGTGATGATGGGCTATCAACTGGATGTGGAATTAAAGTGCCCTTACTTCCGCGTGAGGATGACCCGAAATTCAGAGCGATTGCCCAGATCCAGCTGTTGCAGGACAGTCTGACTCCAGGACACATGCGAGGCTTTACACTTGGTACAGATGAGGGTTTCTGTGACCATGTTGTACATCCTATCGATGTCCAGAACCTGCCGTGCCCTTTTGTGCAGACCGCCTCCAGTCAGCTGATGCTGCCCGCAGGCAGAATTGGGACAGAGAGCCTTGATCTTCCACAGCTTGTACGGCATCCACAGCAACAGAGCATGACAAAAAAATCTGTCTGGAGCTGGAGCCTGGTTGTAAATAAGTGCTGGCTGTGGTGGGTAATACCAGAGCTGTAGGTTGTCTCGAAGCTCTGGTTTTCTCTTGGGCCCCATTTTAAAAAGCCTGCTGGCAATCCACCTGTGATCCTCTGGTGGCAAAGTGTCCGACCACAAACGATGCAGTCGAACTAGAGATGCATCTTGCAGTAATGCCCCCGAAGGAGTATTCTGTGAATGAAAAAGACAAAACATTTAGTCTAGCAGGTCATTTATTTAATTACCGCTTTATCTATCCAAGACTACCCTCATATAAAATAGAAAATATTGGATGTCAAATACGTACTTAAGGTTATAGAATAAAATGTATACATTTGTTCCAATAGTTTTCAGAATTGTGTCAGCTGCTAGCACTAATTTGTGTGACTCTACTGAGTTGTGACAGTTAATATGCAAATTCAATTATTTTAGACCAATAAAATTTGAAATTACTTACCGAGACAACATGCAATGAAATATAATATATGTTGCATATATAACAAGAGAAAGAAACAGTCATAACTGTCCAATAGGAAGTCTGTGAATGAAAAAGACAAAACATTTAGTCTAGCAGGTCATTTATTTAATTACCGCTTTATCTATCCAAGACTACCCTTATATAAAATAGAAAATATTGGATGTCAAATACGTACTTAAGGTTATAGAATAAAATGTATACATTTGTTCCAATAGTTTTCAGAATTGTGTCAGCTGCTAGCACTAATTTGTGTGACTCTACTGAGTTGTGACAGTTAATATGCAAATTCAATTATTTTGGACCAATAAAATTTGAAATTACTTACCAAGACAACATGCAATGAAATATAATATATGTTGCATATATAACAAGAGAAAGAAACAGTCATAACTGTCCAATAATTTTAACTAATCCTAGATGGAATTATACAATACTGTTTAAAGGTCTATGTTCAGTAAGATTCTTTTTGTTTTTGAAATATGATTAAAATACAGTCAAAAACAGTAATAGTGGGAAATAATATTGCAATTTAGGATCGCCGTTTATTTGAATCTGTTTTCAAAAGTATTTTCAGTTTTTTTCAATCGCTAACAAGCGCTTACCCATACTTCAGATACTTTTTCCTAAACTCTTAACACAGACTCACACCAACAAAACACAATTGGCCAAATGGATAATTTTCTTCTCAAGAACACATTTTGTTACAGATTTTTATGATTGTTTACACACTAAAATAAAAATTTCCACACAATTTGCAAAATTCTACTCCAATGAGCAAAACCCCTCCGCAGATTTGCACAACATTACACACAATGTCTGCCTTACCCTTATAGCAAAACATTACACACGGTGATTTGTAAAACTCTACACACATTTTCACACCTTAGACACAGATAAGGATTGTGAGGTTACTTCCTTGTCATTACAAAGCCCCGGATTGCCATTGACCACACTAATGAATGAATTGGATATGCACATCCATCAGGCGTGGAAGCACACATGTGCTAATTTGAAAACGCATCACTCAGGAGTGCTATAAAAGGCAGCAGGTGAGTTCACCTATCTTCAACAAAAATGGAAGGAGCTAGAAGAAGAAGAAGAAGAAGAAGAAGAAGAAGAAGAAGAAGAAGAGTGAGAATAAGAGGGGGGGGGCTCAAAGAGGAGATGAAGGAGGTAGAGGAAGAGGAGAAGGAGGTAGAGGAAGAGGTGAAGGAGGTAGATGAAGAGGAGAAGGAGGTAGAGGAAGAGGAGAAGGAGGTAGAGGAAGAGGAGAAGGAGGTAGAGGAAGAGGAGAAGGAGGTAGAGGAAGAGGTGAAGGAGGTAGAGGGACCATGGACTGACACCGATGGAAGCTGGACAAAGAGTTCAACCAAAATCTCTGGTTGATACTGTAACTGAATAGTTACAGTATTCTTGTTGCTTTTACAGCAGTTTTTCTTCAGAGTCAAACTGTATGTACTTCATGCAGTAATTTTAATTTGTCTACAGATTTTATTTTTTTCATTGATTTCATTGTTGGTTGATTACTGTAACTGATTATGGTAAGAAATACTGTAAATAAATACTTGAAATATGAGTCTGCAGAAATCAGTGTTGTGCAGTGCTTGGTAAGTTTATAGTAGGCCTATTTGTGTACATTCTCCCTATATCTCAAACTAATCATGAAGAATGTTGTTTTCTAAATTATCCCTTACATAATGTCTGGCCAAAAATCTAGCACATGCTATTTCCTAAAAATAGTATTTTTACTAAGGTGTTTTTTATTTATCACAACAGTGTGAAACTGGTTACAATAGTGTCTGATCATTGAGGACTGTGTTGGTTAAATGAAAACTAATAGCATTTTCACAAATATGTGTATATCTTTTGACTGAAGTGTGTATGTTTTGACAGAAGTGTGTCATTTTCCAAACAATCTAGGAATTATGCCAATTGAGTGTGGTGTTTGGATAATTGTGATTACATTTTGAAAAAAAGAACCCGGTTTTCAAAATTGCGTGTAAACAATTGAAAAAAACTGTAAATATATACTAACTCTTCATTTCAAAATAGAACACATCTTTCTCTGCACACACTAACTTTACCAAAACACTGGAAATCTGACTCAGAATGAAATTATTCTGTCAAAGAATAACACTTGTTTTCACTTCACAAGGTACATGCAGTCAATCAAAGTACAACAGGTTTCAAAATACTGGCTATTGTATTACAAAAACTTCATAGACTTTTGTGTTTCAGTTTTACAGGTATTTGCATACAAAACATGCAATCCACCATTTTTACACTAAATTTATTGGTTGGGAACTGTATGTCCACATGTACAGTATTCCAGTAAAAAGCAAATCAGTTTTTTTTCCCTTTACTGTTTACCAGCCTCTCTTAGTGAAAGACCGTGGTTGATTACATGGTCAATGATAGTGGCACGAATTTCATCACTGACTACTGTTCTTGCAGCCCTTGGAATGCCATCACCACACATTCTTACACCTCTACCTTGCCCTCTCCTTAGGCCTGCTCTTCTCCCTGGCCCTGCTCCTCTCACTGCACATCTCACTGCACATCTCACTGCACATCTCACTGCATCTCTGACTGCACCTCTCACTGCACATCTCACTGCATCTCTCACTGCACCTCTCACTGCACCTCTCACTGCACATCTCACTGCACATCTCACTTCACATCTCACTGCATCTCTGACTGCACCTCTCACTGCACATCTCACTGCATCTCTCACTGCACCTCTCACTGCACCTCTCACTGCACATCTCACTGCACATCTCACTGCACATCTCACTGCACCTCTCACTGCATCTCTCACTGCACCTCTCACTGCATCTCTCACTGCACCTCTCACTGCACCTCTCACTGCACATCTCACTGCACATCTCACTGCACATCTCACTGCATCTCTGACTGCACCTCTCACTGCACATCTCACTGCACATCTCACTGCACATCTCACTGCACATCTCACTGCAAATCTCACTGCACATCTCACTGCACCTCTCACTGCACCTCTCACTGCACCTCTCACTGCACATCTCACTGCATCTCTCACTGCATCTGTCACTGCACATCTCATCTCTCACTGCACCTCTCACTGCACCACTCATCTCTCACTGCACCTCTCACTGCACCTCTCACTGCACCTCTCATCTCTCACTGCACCTCTCACTGCACCTCTCACTGCACATCTCACTGCATCTCTCACTGCACCACTCATCTCTCACTGCACCTCTCACTGCACCTCTCACTGCACCTCTCATCTCTCACTGCACCTCTCACTGCACATCTCACTGCACATCTCACTGCACATCTCACTGCACATCTCACTGCACCTCTCACTGCACATCTCACTGCACCTCTCACTGCACATCTCACTGCACATCTCACTGCATCTCTCACTGCATCTGTCACTGCACATCTCACTGCACATCTCACTGCACCTCTCACTGGACATCTCACTGCACATCTCACTGCACCTCTCACTGCATCTGTCACTGCACATCTCACTGGGCCTGCTCTTCTCCCTGGGCCCCTTGCTCTTACTCTTCCTCGTCCAGACATTACAGTGTTTGTCTTTTTCTGTTTCCAAAAACATCACTCCTCAAAGTCCTCCTTTTACTGTATAAGTGTCAATGTAACAGAAAAAAATAACCCCTGCCACTGAGTCTAAGCCAGACTGGAATCAGCTATGGTTGGCCCAATTTACCCAACATAAATCAGGTGTGTGTCAATTATTCAATTGTTTGTTTATTATCAGCTGAGATATATTGTTTTTGAACTGATATCATTGAAGAAGCCGAGGTTTTTATACTGTATCTAAGGTTTGGAATATTGTTTTTGCTATTGTGGGGTGGTGTGTGTTAACATTTGTAAATACTACAAAAACAATCCATAATTTTGTTGGGAGGTATAGCTTGTCTGTTACGAAAATGTAAGCATTGTGGAAATGTGTTCACTGACTGCATATTGTGTGAAAACTGTATAGTATTGCTCTTAATTCATTATGATAAGATTTCCTGCATACAAAATATATTTCTAAAAAGTGCACAGATGTGGAATGTGTCTTAGAATGCAAGTTTCTAAAAAGTGCACAGATGTGGAATTTGTCTTAGAATGCAATGTGGATTATGCCAGTACTTACAGAGACAGTGGTGCTTGGTGTAGGGGCACTGGACACTGCACTGTGTCCAGTGATGCAGAGATGCAGTGAGATGTGCAGTGAGATGTGCAGTGAGAGGTGCAGTGAGAGATGCAGTGAGAGGTGCAGTGAGAGGTGCAGTGAGAGGTGCAGTGAGAGATGCAGTGAGAGGTGCAGTGAGAGGTGCAGTGAGAGGTGCAGTGAGAGGTGCAGTGAGAGGTGCAGTGAGAGATGCAGTGAGCACTGCTTTCTTTCTTTAACTTATTTTTTTGTCTGTGTATTACCACACTCTACTACTTATACAGATTGAAATAAGCACAGTTAGAATAGAAAAATGTTTGGGAAGGTATTGCTAGAATGTGAGTATATAGTAATTTAACAAGTACCTTTTAAAAATGACTTAAAATCAAAAATAGTTTGCACATAGTTTGTAAGAGAAAGCGTTTATTAACAGTAATGAAGGTTACACTTGAAATGGCAACAAAGCAGATTCATGATGACTTAATTAATAATACGTGTATAATTAATTGTGCATAAGTGGAATGTTACCTGAGAAATACAGAATGAAAGACGTAGCTTCAGTAGCCAGTTGGAAAAATCAAGAGAGATGCCATGAAGGACGTGAGTGTCCTTTAACCCATAATGGCAAAGCCCAATTAGAGAGGAAGAGGAGAATGCAAGAGCAGAGCCCAGAGAAGAAAGAGAGATCACATAGGTTACATTGTTCTTTCACCATTTTACTTGATCTAAACCAACCTGAGACAGTGAAACTGACCAATAAGCAGACTACAGCCGCCCCTGTACAAGGTGTGACAGCTGGCAGGTAGGTGTAAAAACATACCAGCCATTTCCACTGAACTTAAACCTTTATACTAAACGTATATTAAAACTGCAATTATATATATAAAAAAATGTTATTACCTTTGACAAACTTGGTATAATTTTAGAAGTAGGCTGGGGTGGGAGCTGACGCTGACTCTGCGCCATGACCTCCTGTGCTGGTCCACTAGCGGCAGACCGTTGTTCAACAACCCTTGGTGCTTGTCCATTAGAGGCTGTGGCCTGCTTAAGACAACCACAAAAATACATAGGCTACAATAATTGTTGAACGAGAAGAATTTGTTCAGTAAATTATATATATATAAAAAAAATACAAGTTACATCTTTACATTGTTACCTTTTGAGTCTGAAAACCACATATGCACTTTGGGACCGCTCCGAGCAAGGTTGTCTGGCCGCGAGACTGCATCGGACATCTTTCAATCTGTAAACATTATCACACATATAATATAGAATACATGCATTTCTAACTTATCAGTATGAATGCCACATTAATTTATTGTAGTGTGTCATTTATTTTTATTCATGTTCTTTGAAGGGGAGATACAAACTGTAAAATTAGAGATAAAGAGTGAGTAAAGTTTGTATCCTCCTTTAAAAGAACAAGAGAGGAACATTTGACACCTTCAAAAAACATCCATTCACTCAACATCCCCACCCCCACTGCCTCAAATCTCTGAATCTCCCAGTGCAAAAAAAAGTTTTTTTTTTACATAAATAAACATAAATCTCAAATACCTGCAACATTATCTACATACATATCTATAAATAATGATGACATAGAATTAAATGATTAGGATTACAATTATTACATCATGCAAAGGTGACAAAAGCACACTCACCCTTTGGTACACGTCATGCCACTTTTTCTGTCGAGGAGCTAGCCTGTTACCCTCATTTGATGGCCAAACTCCTGTGCTTGCAAACTTTTTTAGCCTTGCAATCCAGTCAGTATCTGACATGGCTTTATGGGATTTTTTGCCAGACATTTTTTTGTTGGGGGGCTAACGGTTAGGTTATATCGTTTTGAACAAAACTACTATAATACAAATTATTTCTTTAAAAAAAGCACACACGATATTTACAATTATAATATAGTATACAATTATATACAAATATAAAATTACATTGTCCGAAAATACAGTTAAAGTTGCCGAAAAATAAATTTCGCAGTCCTCCTTTAAAATGATGCTGCCTGACCTCCGTGACAGTGATGCTCGACGTCTGAACTTTTTGACCTCTGACACGCCCCTCAGGATATGTCATTACTTCGTACACCTTCGGCTCAGTTCGGCAACTTGATTGACAATTGGCTAGCTTCCTGACTCCTCCTCCTAGCGGTGCTAAGCGTAAACGTGCCATTGACATTTCCTTGTACTCTGATTGGTCAAATGTCGAAAATGATAAGGAAAAAGTCAAGAATGGCGCTCTCTGATTGGCTGCAGATGTTATAATGTCGAGAATGGCGCTCTCTAATTGGCTGCAAATGTTATAGCGCGTCGACGTGATTGGCTGTGGCGTTCAACATTGTTCAACATTATCCCCATTTTGACGGACTATCCTTCGGCAGCTGGCGTTCAGGTTGCAGTCTCCCCTGGAGGCGTTGGTTCGAATCCCACTTCTGACAAACCTAACCTTTGGCTGCGGGCTCAAGCTAGAGTCTTTAACCCTCTGGCAAGTTTATCCAGAAATGCAGTAATTTTGACAAAGCACTGCAATTCAGTTCATGCTAGAATTAACCAAACATTAAAGTAACACTGACCTGCAGTACATGACCTTTATAGTAACACTTTAGTGCAATGTATGGGATTCTATGGCACTTGGAATTTCAAGTCATGACATTTCAGAAAAAATGGACATGTTGATTGAATCGGATTCAACTGAATTTCACGAAATAACATGTTGTGATGTTTACCGGAAGAAGATGCAGTAGAATTGCATGGCAAGGATTCTTGGAAATTTCTTGGAATGAAATGTCATGGGTTTGGGGGCATGGGGTGGAGTGTCATGACACAAGATTCAAGGAAAGTCATGTAAAACATTACATTAGCATTAACAAGACATGCCATTAGAATGAAAGAATGATATCAGCCTTAACAAAACATTGTAACAACACCAACACATATGACATGAATATGAGAGTAATACAATTACTGCATTTGTTCAACATTAGTCTTAAAAAAACACTGGATTTCAATTACAGTGCATATGAAGAAATGGACAAAGGCATAAAAGGGAATACAGAAAGCAGCTCATTTATTTACACGGTCCCGTGTATCAAAAAGCATCATTCTGCCCCGTGTGAGGCTCGAACTCACGACCTTCAGATTATGAGACTGACGCGGTGCCTAACTGCGCCAACGAGGCATGTGCTGTGACACGGGTGAGCGGTGAAGCCCTAGATTCTAGATCATCTGCCATTCTGTGTAGGTGCAAAAATGCTGCTCATCACTGGCTGTCATGTCAGGATGCCTGAGCGGTCTAAGGTGCTGCGTTCAGGTCGCAGTCTCCCCTTGAGGCATGGGTTCTAATCCCACTTCTGACAAACCTAACCTTTGGCTGCGGGCTCAAGCTAGAGTCTTTAACCCTCTGGCAAGTTTATCCAGAAATGCAGTAATGTTGACAAAGCACTGCAATTCAGTTCATGCTAGAATTAACCAAACATTAAAGTAACACTGACCTGCAGTACATGACCCTTAAAGTAACACTTTAGTGCAATGTATGGGATTCTATGGCACTTGGAATTTCAAGTCATGACATTTCAGAAAAAATGGACATGTTAATTGAATCGGATTCAACTGAATTCCACGAAATAACATGTTGTGATGTTTACCGGAAGAAGATGTAGTAGAATTTCATGGCAAGGATTCTTGGAAATTTCTTGGAATGAAATGTCATGGGTTTGGGGGCATGGGGTGGAGTGTCATGACACAAGATTCAAGGAATGTCATGTAAAACATTACATTACATTAGCATTAGCATTAACAAGACATTCCATTAGAATGAAAGAATGATATAAGCCTTAAGAAAACATTGTAACAACTGTCTAGTAAACAGGAGATCATGGATTCGAATCCCAGCAGTGCCTATGCCACAGGATGTGGGCACCGCTCACTTAATCTTTTACATATGTAAATCTTTGCATGCTGAACAGTGTGCATCTGCACAAAATGTGGAAATCTAAGAAGTGATGTGGATGCAATAGCGTCTTAAAGCTTGTCTTTTGTGGCTCTGTGGCGCAATGGATAGCGCATTGGACTTCTAGATTGTGAACGGAGGTATTCAAAGGTTGTGGGTTCGAGTCCCACCAGAGTCGTGCATACACTCTTTTGCTCAGATGTCTTTGTGTTGGACAAGCATATGCTTAAAACTTGAATCCACAAACTACTTCAGAAGCATACCCTTCACGTTCTGCTTATTTCCCTTATTGGACACACCCAAATCAGATCACAGAGTACTCTACTAATTAACTTAAGTCACCTATTTAAATAAGAATAGGTTGAAATCCACTGGCCTAGGCCAAAATCTGCAACAACCGATTGTTGGCCACCTACCTAGAAAAAAAAGAAGAAAAAAAACACGCTTTCCATTTCTCCAAGCTGAAACAGCATTTAGATGTATCGTAACTGGAGGTTCCCGAAACATTTGAGACACGAGTACTGAGAGTTTCGATCCAGAAATAAATGGCTTGAGATATTCCCTTGTCCCTCAACAGAAGCCTGCACACCTTTCAGGTTTTGGAAATAATCCTGTAACTTCAAAGGGACCTATTCATGATGTAATCAGCTATTCTCCTGACATGCTACCTCTTTTAGACTTTGTATAAAAAAGCATCGAACCAGTGACAGTAACTGGCGCTGTGGCTTAGTTGGTCAAAGCGCCTGTCTAGTAAACAGGAGATCCTGGGTTCAAATCCCAGCAGTGCCTAATCTGTGGCTTTTAAGATTAGTCATTCAACCTTCTCGGATGTGAAAGTCTTGGCAGGAAAGACAATCTGGACTTCTCGGTTGCAAATGAAGGTTTTAAAAAGGTTGTCGTTTTTTGGGTCCCACCAGAGTCACGAATGGTGTCCCTTTGCACAGACGTCTTTACCAGACTGACATTTGCTTAAAGCTGGGGTTTTCCAACTTTTTCAGAAGCCTACGCAACACATTTTTCTTCTTTTCCTTATTGAGCACACCCAAGTCAGATCGTCGAGTACGTTACTTATCAATCAATTATTTGATTCATCTGTATTAAATGAGAGAGATAATAAAAATATATATATATGTGATGCAGATGCGCTTCAAGAATGGTTTGCAAGCTCCTGGCTTAGGCCTGAAATCTGCTACTACCTATTGATATGGTCAAGCCTATGGATATTTGTACAAACAAAGTCTTTACATATATGAAGAAGAATACATGGATATCTTTCTGGATTTTGCCCTTTCATATCAGAAGAAGGCTCAGGAAACATTTTAGGCATGACTATCGAGAGTGTAGAGCCAAAATTAAATGAGTTCAGACATTCCCTTGAGGCGTGAAAGGCCCTCGTGTTTTGGAAACAATCCTCTTACCTCTAAGGGACCTCGTTCATGACGTGATCAGCTGTTTTCCTGATGTGGTACCTCTTTTAGACTTGTTTTACCAACAAATTTCACCATATCTGGCGCTGTGGCTTAGCTGGTCAAAGCGCCTGTCTTGTAAACAGGAGATCCTGGGTTCAAATCCCAGGAGTGCCTTTGGCACAGGATATGGGAGTGCTTAACCTTTTCACATATGAAAGTCTTTGCATGACGAACTGTGTTTACTTGCACAAAACTGGAAAAACTAAGAAGTGCTGCGCATGCAATACTTCCCTGAAGTGTGTCATTTTATGGTACAATGGATAGAACTTTGGACTTCTAGGATGCGAATGGAGAAATTCCCTGGTTGTGGTTGTGAGTCCCACCAGAATAGTCAGTGGCCTCTTTTGCTCTGATGTCTCTGTGAGTCAGACATATGTTTAAAACTGGGGTCCACAAACTACTTCAGAAGCCTACCCTTCACATTCTGCTCATCTCCCTTATTGGACACACCCACGTCAGATCATTGAGTACTCTACTAAGTAGCTCAATTAACCCTTTTGAAATAAGGAAGATAACGAAAATGTATAGCGTCTGGGAGGTTTCGAGAATGGTTTGAAAACCACTGGCTTAGGCCAGAATCTGCTACTTCCTATTGTTGAGATCCAGCCTCTGGATGTATTCAAAACAGTCTTTACTACGGTGGCCGAGAAGGGTCACAACACATACAAACCCCACAACAACTACATATTCAGAAAACACATACAAATTCAGAAAACACATGCAAACAACGCCACAACAACTACATATTCAGAAAACACATACAAATTCAGAAAACACATACAAATTCAGAAAACACATGCAAATTCAGGAAACAACTTTGTCGATTTCACATTCGCTGCAAATATTCGCAGCACGAGCAAATAGGGAAACGAACTGCAAACTGCAAAAACACAACGGAAATGTTTCCGGGGGGGCCATAATCAGTGACGGACCCGCATACATCCGGTTGTCTTAGCGCTATTTTTTGAATGTGTGCTGTGCTTTTGTTGTCTCAAGAGGTAAGTGTTTCTCTTTCATTATGACAGACTTGTCGATGTGCTCTGATACCGAAGTGGTTTTGTGTGTTTTTAACATATTAAGTTATTGTCCCCATAACGTATTAATCTGCCAACGTTGTTAGCTGGAAACTAAGTTAGCTGGCTAGCTCGCGTCTGGCCATTAAATAGATGCATTACTGGCGTTTGTACAATGTTGTCCTGATATCTGAACTATTTATTTAATTTTTAGTTTGAAATGTTCTGTCCGTATTGTGCCGAGCAACTGGGGGACGCTCCCAAGTTTTGCACGTCGTGTGGTCTGAACGTGGGGTTCCTTACGGAGCGTCAGCCTAAGGTAACATCCCCTTACTGTGTTCCTATTTATAAATTTATCAACCCCATTAAAGCATATTAGTTTTTATAATTAATCTTTCTGTGTGTGTGTGTTGTGTCGGTCCAGAGGATGACCTAATACGTGCTTACTTTAGAAAGGACCACTCCAACGACGTTATTCGCGATTTTTTGGAGTCAAAGCATGGTATTGTAATGAGCCTGAAAACTCTAAAAAAGAAGGCTGAAACGGCTAAATCTAAGTCGGAGTGCAAATTACAGTCCACTGGAGACTGTGAATGCTGCCATCACTAGTGAATTGAACGGCTCAGGACAGCTGTTGGGCTACAGGGCTATGTGGCAGACCCTGAGACAGAAGCATTCACTGACAGTGAAACAAGACGATGTCATGCAAGCCCTCAGATTATTAAATCCAACAGGAGTATCTCTCCGTCATAGGCGCAGGTTTGTTAGGCGATCCTATTGCTCTGCAGGACCCAATCAGGTGTGGCACGTGGATGGCTATGACAAGCTCAAGCCCTTTGGGATTGCCATCAGTGGCTGCATCGATGGGTATTCAAGGCGGGTTATGTGGCTCAGTAGTGGCAGCACCAACAACGACCCTGCAGTAATAGCTCACCATTACCTGCAGTGTGTTTCGAGCTGTGGCCTTCCGGCTCGTCTTAGGACAGACTGTGGGACAGAAAATGGAGACATGGCTGCCATCCACTGTTCTTTAAGAGAGGACCACACCGATGACTTTGCAGGTTCTCTCAGCCACATGTATGGCACTTCAACTGCCAATCAAAGGATTGAAAGTTGGTGGTCCTTTTTCAGGAAACAGAGGTACGTTTAACAATACTGTTACTCACATATTTTTCAATACTGTTTCATATTTCTGTAATCTTTTCATAATATTATGCTGGGTTGGCACCATACAATGCTGACTTTGAAAATGTAGGCTTATTTATATGAGCGTCATACATGGATCAGGCTGTGTACTGCCGATTGTGCAATAGTTATGATAAGTAAAAGGATTAGTGTGCATGGTTGACTGTTTCAAATTGTAATAAGTGTTGACAGTCCATTCTGCACTGGTGAATCCAGTGCAGAATGTTGTTTTCCAAGACTGTCACATAATTTAAGTATTTGTATTAGAAACATTTATACAAAACTAAAATCACTGTACTCCATTATTAGGACACAGTTCTGGATGGATTTATTCAGTGACCTGAGAGAGAGACACTACTTCAATGGCACCCATGAACACAAGTGCCTTGTACGGTATGTGTTCCTGGGCATCTTTCAGAAAGAGCTTGATGAACACCGAGAGCTTTGGAATAACCATACCATCAGACCCGTCCGGCAGTCTCTCTGTCCATCTGGGAAACCTGATACCATTTACAACCTGCCTCACAGGTTTGTATGTAACACCTGTATTGTCATTTTCAATAAATGTTTGGTTGGTTTCCCTTTGAGATTTAAACACTATTCAAATGAGTTCACTGTTGTGCTTTCTGTGCGGCCTTAGGTTTGGTGGAAGGGATTGTGGATTCCCAGTGGATCCCCAAGTGTTACAGGAGTTCAAAGACCTTCTGCCACCCACAAACAGTTTGTGTGGAGATGCTAGCCTCCAAGCATATTTTGCCAACTTGGAGAGACAGAGCCAGCTCGCTCCACCCATCAACTGGCCAGCTGCTGTTGACAACTACATTAGACTTGTTAGAAATGGCTGGTCTTTGAGAGAGAGAACTAACAGACGTGTAGGCAGTTTATTTTCTTTCAGACAGCATTGCCTCCAGTGTGGTGTACTGATATGGACACCTTAAATTAAAGGTTAAATTAAAAGCAAAGATATTAATCGATTGCAATGACTTCCCTTACTTTTTCCACCATCACAATGTATGCTTTTGGTGTTAACAGTGTTGATAAATACGGTATGCTGAAGCTAATGGTGACTTTCATGCTAGATCGGTAACATTTCATGACCAATTTATGCAACAACAAATAAACTTCATTCTGATGGCTCTTGCAAAATGTTTCAGAATAGACAAACTTACATTTTCTTATAAAAATTATTTTATTTCTTTTAACTGTTAAAATACTGACAAACAGTAAAGTGCGAACAGTAACAGCAATGTAAATCTGTCACGGAAAGTTTCCAAATAGAGAAACTTGCACCTTTTCTTATACAAAAAATCATTGGACTTCTGTAAACCATGTAACCATACAAATAGTAAAGTGCGAACAGTAACAGCAATGTAAATCTGCCATGAAAAGTTTCCAAATAGAGAAACTTGCACCTTTTCTTATAAAAAAAAATGGATTTCTGTAAACAATGTAACAGTGCAAAGTGCAATGCAAACAGTAACAACAATAATGCAAATTTGCCACTGATAATTAATTTCTGATTGACACCTCAATGGAGCCCAAATCCTGGAGCGTTCTTGATTCCATAATTCATGGCTTCCTCAAAGATTTCATATGAGGGTAAGATCGGGAGTTTTAATGTGTTCGCGCAGACATTAGCCTCAGGAAACCTTGAGTGTTTCTGGAATGTGAGTTGAGGCTGTGGTATTAATTTTGCTGCTGGGATTTCTTTCAGGCCTGTGGCGAACATCAGAATGTCCTGCAAGGACATCCCTGACCCTTCCTCTGTGGGGGTTGGGAGTAAAGAAACACATTGAGATTTATCATCCATTTGTGAACTTCACTTCAAACAACATACAGAAAATTATACCTTTTACAGCGATTAAGTAGTCCAGCCAGTAGCCAAGCACTCTCTCCTCCTCATGGCGATTTGAGCTACCAGTTGGGCTCATTTCTGGACGGAACAGTGACTCTACACTCTCGGCTGTCAGGTCTTCCGCACTGTAACACATGTAGGGCAGGAAAATGGAGGGATGCTGTTCCAGAGCGTTGAAAAAGTTGAGGGTAGCCAGGCCATCCTTGAACCTATTACCGGGTTGGGTTGTGGGTGAGGGGAAGAGGCAGATCATGGTAAGTTCTTAATGCTATTGCCAGTAGGACTCACATTTGTTAGACACTCATTTGAGTTTCATTCAAATTCTCGTTTGAATTCTTACAAAGTAGTCAGAGTGACCTACCTCTGGAAGGAAACATGGTTGCGGTAGGTGAAGTACTACTGGATGTAACCATCCACAACTTTTTCCTTATCCTCCAGTGTCCTCAGGCATTATAGCATCCTGCTGTCTGAAGCATGCTGGAGTGCTTATCTGCGAGTTCCACGAGTTCTTCCAGTGTCCTAGCATTCTTAATCTAGAGTAAAATAAAAACACTGTCTGTACACTCTAAAAAATGTTGGGTTATTTTGTGTACCCAATAACATTTCTTCTGGTGAGAAAATCCTGCACAACAGCTCTGTACTTTCATGTCAAGTTATAATATTTTGTCTATGATATAATGGACTTGTTTAAAGATTAATCCATTGTTCTTTCTGTTTTATGTAAAGACACTCTTGGAGATGTTGCTTTAAAAACCCTGCCAGCTATCCTTCCTCCATTGCCACACAAAACAGGCTGCAAGATGGTTCGGCCCTCTTACCATGAGGCAAAACAAGCATTTGTTGATTTACAGCCTGTAGGTACATCATTTATGACAACACATTTGGGGTAATATTTGATCCATTTGTGCATATTTACCATTTAAAATTTCTATTTAAAGGTTGGAACAAACATCATCAAGTATTTGGAGGAGGAGGAGCAACGGAGGCAATTCCCTCATGTCCTGCAGCTTGGGGACAAATTCAACTGCTCACAAGCCTTCGTCATTTTGGGAGGAGCGGCACTAGAGCAAGACAGCCTTTTACAAGCTGTGGATACATGCTTTAAATTATTTTATGTTTTAGACATTGAGTATCCAACGCCTGCGGCAGCTGTTTGGCAGTTGCTACAACACACAATATTTCACGAGTTCACACTTACATACAATTAAAGGGAATAAAGTATAATGCGTATTTGGCGTGCTGTACGGGGGGAGGGCTCCGAGCTCGGAATTCGGCCCGAACCCAGAGTACTCCCCCCTGTATGTAAAGTGGTTTAGGACTAGAAGAGTGGAGAAGGGGTGGTGGAGGGACGCTGCTAAACTGTCAGAGAAATGAGGTGAGACTGCTGAGTCTATATATACACGTTTTAATCATGATTGCTGAGTGGTCTCCACCCGTGTTAATTATCTGAACGTGCTTCTCCCGAACTTTGTTAATAAAACATCATATTCTGTGCCAGGAGGAGTTCCATCAACTCATTGTCGCCTACTTAGGCAGTTTATAATTGGATAAGCTGGACAAGCTTTGGTTTGTTTTGTTTGTGTATTTGTATTCCATGTTTCTTAGAACTTAAAACATAATTGTAATTAAATTAATTTTAGCATTCTGTGGCAGGAGCTGTTCCCTCAACACACTGTCGCCTTATGAGGCAGTTTATAATTGCATTACTTCTATTTATTTATTTATTTATTTATTTATTTATTTATTTATTTATTTATTGAAAGAATTTCTTATTTTAAGGAAGTAAATGAAAGCAATTGCAAACAATAACTTAATGAAAATGTTTACAACTTGTAATGTTTACAACTGTTTATTTGTGTTTTTGTGATCCATGTTTCTTAGAACTTAAAACATAACTCTAAATTAATTAATTTTAACATTAATATTCTGTGCCTGGAGGTGTTCCCTTCAACACGTTGCCTTATGAGGCAGTTTATAATTGCATTACTTTTTTTTATTTTATTTATTGAAACACTTGCAACAATAACTTTTGAATGCAATGTCTAATTGGATGTAAATAAAGCATTGTTAATATACTTAAGTTGTGAGTGAGTGAGTTATTTTCATGGAAATAATTAATTATTTAAGTAATTAAGAAGTAATTATAATTAATATTAATAATAGTTTGATTAAAGCATTTTGGCCAAATAACCCAACAGATTCGTTTTTTGAAACCCAATTTATTGGGTAAACTAGTTACCTAATTTATTGGGTTAAAATAACCCAACAATAGGTCGGTGCTATATCAACCCACCATTGGGTTAGCTGTTGGGTCGATTTTAACCCAACTTTTTTAAGTGAGTATTGGTTGGAATTTAGACTACATATTAGTGACAAAGCATGGAAGTCACTGGTTTTATTCCAATATCACACTGGTTTTTCAAGCTACTGGGGTGTCCAAATTGTTGATTGTTCATCAAAATATATAAAAAAAAATTATTGAATATTCTTAGAAACACATAATTACAATTACCTCAAGGAGAACATTCCTGACTTCAGTATCAGTTATATCCTCAATTGGGCCCTCAATGGTCTTAACTTTACCAACCAGGTACTGGTAGAAGCTTGGGGAAAAGCATCGAGGCCCTGGACCACCATGTACAATGGAGACAGCAACCATTCTTCCAACATGGAAATACTCATCACCTTCTGCAGCTAACAATGGCAATGTTCCACGGTTAGTTCAAATTGATTTATAATACTGTCAAAATGTGACAAAAAGTGAATTACCTTTGCTATCAAATGACAGGTATTTGCCATCTTCTTTGCCTTCAAAAAATCGACTGGTTTTAATGGCGTCCATCAAGAGTGTCAGAAATTCCCGTGTAGGCCCTCCTGTGTCCACAGCCTCCTCTGTTTGCCCGATGTCATCAGTGAATTTGACCAAAAGGCTACAGGTGGGGTCAAATGAGAAACGTTTGAATCCCCTCAGAGCACCATCCCAGACATTAGCACGGTTTATATTTAACCTGCTACAGCTTTTTGTGTTAATGTTGTATGACAGATTTGACAGAACGTCTGCAGCCGTCAGTCCAATATCTGCGTCTCTGCAACACAAGAAAGAGAAACATTAACACTGCCTTTTATTTGGATAATTAAAATATAAATCTTTTATGGTCCCATTACAGTGAGAACACCATATGTGTGTGATGAAATGTGATGGGCATAAGCATGAAGCACACATTGCAAGCTTTCAATAATTTCTGCCAGATTTTGTTTCGGTTTAGGGGTAAGTAAAAAAATATATACAATTTGAATATTTGCTTTAATAATTGTATGGCAACAGAAACCAGGTAAAATGCCAAATGTAGCTTGAACTATGTAATATATCTGAGGAAACAAACAAAAAAAAACAACAAAGGTTGACAGCATTATTTCTATCAAAGTACCTGTCTTCCTCCTGAAAATTGTCTACGTCCTCAACATCAGAGCAACTGCTGTCAATGACAACTGGTGCATAGATCTTGGTATATGTGCTGTGGATTAAAGGAACAATGAAATACTAAAACAAGATGGTTGTGAAATTACAGTAAAAAAGTGTTATACTTGGTACTGTAATGCATTACATTCAGCAGTCAATATTTCATGCTAAACCCAGAGCCAAAAGTATTAGTGCAATGAACGAACAATTTGAATCCATTGTGACTTACTTGTAGAAGTCACATGATGTGGTGTTTTTGGGTCCTGGTCCTGCTCCATTGGCCTGTTTATGAAAGTAGAGATAACACCAAACAAATTAACAATAATTACATCATTAACATAAACTTAATAACATTACAGAATAATACATACTTGCCCATCAGATGGCCTGGACACTGTTGGTGGACATTGTTTTGGTAAACTAAAACAAACAAATAATTTGAATAATTTAATTTAAATCATAATATAGATATTTGTTAATATGATTTAAAGAGCACAACATGCTCGATCTATTCCTTCTCGCAATTGAAAGAAAAAATAAATGAATGCTGTGAAATACGTGGATAATCAAAAACCACTAGCACAGGTCTCAAATTAGCGGGAGAAACTTACATTTTCAGTGGAAGGCTAGCAAATGCCTCATCATCGGATTCTGAAGAGGAGTCATCTCCATGACCTTGGAAAGAGAAAATGATGCATCATTATTAGGCTAGGTATATGCAAAATATATGGCAATTTTACAACCAGCTCAAATTAAATTAAGAACTCACTTAATTACCAACCATTATCAATTATTATTATTATTATTTTACATACATGTACTTCAATACTTACTCGAATCCTGAAGGGGGCAGATGTACAGTACGATCCTCTGGTAAGACTTTCCAATGGCCTCTTTATAATGTTCAAGGACAAAGGGTTTGTCTGTGCCTGGTATATTTTGTACCTGAGAGCCATCAGGATATACCAGGACATATTCTCCATCGTACATCATGTCTTGATTAAAATCTCGCTGTTTTTTTATAGCAGCTGGCGAAATTTGTTTTGATGACCACAGGGGTTCAACATTTAATGGCAAAGTTTCCCCTCTTATAGGTTTTAACCCATATTTTGTTCTGGTCATTATGCCAATTGAAATCTACAGAAATAAGAAAAGAAGAAAAACAAACATGTTTAAGACTGTGTACTGTGTAATAGACACATTGTGACCTAAACCTCCATATTAGTTTACCTTGACCATAATGTTTGGTTTCTTTTTAGCCTTTGAAAAGGTCCTCCTCTCAGCCTCTTTAACTTCCCTGAACCTCATGAATTGACCTGCTCTTCCTTGGATACTTGTCTCATTCACTAACACACACACACACTGATTCATTATAGCTATGCTTTGTGATTGGTTGATAAATTGCCACCTTTCTGACAGCTAAAACCACGGGACAATTCAATGCAGCACAGTAACGTTAAAATGGGAGCACAGTAAGGGGATATTACCTGTAGGCCCACGGCCTAGGCTTGATGACGTGGATGGACACACCGTAAGGAACCCCACGTTCAGACCACACGACGGGCAAAACTTGGGAGCGTCCCCCAGTTGCTCGGCACAATACGGACAGAACATTTCAAACTAAAAATTAAATAAATAGTTCAGATATCAGGACAACATTGTACAAACGCCAGTAATGCATCTATTTAATGGCCAGACGCGAGCTAGCCAGCTAACTTAGTTTCCAGCTAACAACGTTGGCAGACTAATACGTTATGGGGACAATAACTTAATATGTTAAAAACACACAAAACCACTTCGGTATCAGAGCACATCGACAAGTCTGTCATAATGAAAGAGAAACACTTACCTCTTGAGACAACAAAAGCACAGCACACATTCAAAAAATAGCGCTAAGACAACCGGATGGATGCGGGTCCGTCACTGATTATGGCCCCCCCGGAAACATTTCCGTTGTGTTTTTGCAGTTTGCCGTTCGTTTCCCTATTTGCTCGTGCTGCGAATATTTGCAGCGAATGTGAAATCGACAAAGTTGTTTTCTGAATTTGCATGTGTTTTCTGAATTTGTATGTGTTTTCTGAATTTGTATGTGTTTTCTGAATATGTAGTTGTTGTGGCGTTGTTTGCATGTGTTTTCTGAATTTGTATGTGTTTTCTGAATATGTAGTTGTTGTGGGGTTTGTATGTGTTGTGACCCTTCTCGGCCACCGTACTTTACAAATATGAATATATAATTCATGAAAATCTTTCTGGATTTTGTCTTTCAGATCAGCTGAAAGCATAGCAGAGATTGCTTTCCATTTCTCTCAGCTGAGACAGAATTTAGATGTATTGTAACTGGAGGTTCCAAAAACATTTCAGACACAAGTATTGAGAGTTTCAGATATTCCCTCTTTCTTCAACAGAGCCCTGAATGCCCCTCGGGTTTTGGAAATAATCCCCTAACCTCTTTCATGATGTAATCAGCTATTTTCCTGACCTGCTACCTCTTTTAGACTTTTTATCACAACACATTGTAGAAGGTTCAGCAAGTGGCGCTGTGGCTTAGTTTGTCAAAGCGCCTGTCTTGTAAACAGGAGATCCTGGGTTCGAATCCCAGCAGTGCCTATGCCACAGGATGTGGGCACCGCTCACTTAATCTTTTACATATGTAAATCTTTGCATGCTGAACAGTGTGCATCTGCACAAAATGTGGAAATCTAAGAAGTGATGTGCATGCAATAGCGTCTTAAAGTTTGTCTTTTGTGGCTCTGTGGCACAATGGATAGCGCATTGGACTTCTAGATTGTGAATGGAGATATTCAAAGGTTGTGGGTTCGAGTCCCACCAGAGTCGTGCGTACCCTCTTTTGCTCAGATGTCTTTGTGTTGGACAAGCATATGCTTAAAACTTGAATCCATAAACTACTTCAGAAGCATACCCTTCACGTTCTGCTTATTTCCCTCTTTGGACACACCCAACTCAGATCACAGAATACTCTACTAATTAACTTAAGTCACCTATTTAAATAAGAATAGGTTGAAATCCACTGGCCTAGGCCAAAATCTGCAACAACCTATTGTTGGCCACCTACCTAGAAAAAAAAGAAGAAAAAAAAACACGCTTTCCATTTCTCCAAGCTGAAACAGCATTTAGATGTATCGTAACTGGAGGTTCCCGAAACATTTGAGACACGAGTACTGAGAGTTTCGATCCAGAAATAAATGGCTTGAGATATTCCCTTGTCCCTCAACAGAAGCCTGCACACCTTTCAGGTTTTGGAAATAATCCTGTAACTTCAAAGGGACCTATTCATGATGTAATCAGCTATTCTCCTGACATGCTACCTCTTTTAGACTTTGTATACAAAAGCATCGAACCAGTGACATTAACTGGCGCTGTGGCTTAGTTGGTCAAAGCGCCTGTCTAGTAAACAGGAGATCCTGGATTTGAATCCCAGCAGTGCCTATGCCACAGGATGTGGGCACCGCTCACTTAATCTTTTACATATGTAAATCTTTGCATGCTGAACAGTGTGCATCTGCACAAAATGTGGAAATCTAAGAAGAGATGTGCATGCAATAGCATCTTAAAGCTTGTCTTTTGTGGCTCTGTGGCGCAATGGATAGCGCATTGGACTTCTAGATTGTGAATGGAGATATTCAAAGGTTGTGGGTTCGAGTCCCACCAGAGTCGTGCATACCCTCTTTTGCTCAGATGTCTTTGTGTTGGACAAGCATATGCCTAAAACTTGAATCCACAAACTACTTCAGAAGCATACCCTTCACGTTCTGCTTATTTCCCTTATTGGACACACCCAAGTCAGATCACAGAGTACTCTACTAATTAACTTAAGTCACCTATTTAAATAAGAATAGGTTGAAATCCACTGGCCTAGGCCAAAATCTGCAACAACCTATTGTTGGCCACCTACCTAGAAAAAAAAGAAGAAAAAAAAACACGCTTTCCATTTCTCCAAGCTGAAACAGCATTTAGATGTATCGTAACTGGAGGTTCCCGAAACATTTGAGACACGAGTACTGAGAGTTTCGATCCAGAAATAAATGGCTTGAGATATTCCTTTGTCCCTCAACAGAAGCCTGCACACCTTTCAGGTTTTGGAAATAATCCTGTAACTTCAAAGGGACCTATTCATGATGTAATCAGCTATTCTCCTGACGTGCTACCTCTTTTAGACTTTGTATACAAAAGCATCAAAGAAGTGACAGTAACTGGCTCTGTGGCTTAGTTGGTTAAAGCGCCTGTCTAGTAAACAGGAGATCCTGGGTTCGAATCACAGCAGTGTCTTATCTGTGGCTTCAGAGAGTAGTCATTCAATCATCTCTGATGTGAAAGTCTTGGCAGGAAAGACAATCTGGTCTTTTCGGTTGCAAATGAAGGTTTTAAAAAGTGTGCCGTTTTTTGGGTCCCACCAGAGTCACGAATGGTGTCCCTTTGCACAGACGTCTTTACCAGACTGACATTTGCTTAAAGCTGGGGTTTTCCAACTTTTTCAGAAGCCTACGCAGCACATTTTTCTTCTTTTCCTTATTGAGCACACCCAAGTCAGATCGTCCAGTACGTTACTTATCAATCAATTATTTGATTCACCTGTATTAAATGAGAGAGATAATAAAAAATATATATATATGTGGTGCAGATGCGCTTCAAGAATGGTTTGCAAGCTCCTGGCTTAGGCCTGAAATCTGCTACTTTCGATTGATATGGTCAAGCCTATGGATATTTGTACAAACAAAGTCTTTACATATATGAAGAATAATACATGGATATCTTTCTGGATTTTGCCCTTTCATATCAGAAGAAGGCTCAGGAAACATTTTAGGCATGACTATCGAGAGTGTAGAGCCAAAATTGAATGAGTTCAGACATTCCCTTGAGGCGTGAAAGGCCCTCGTGTTTTGGAAACAATCCTCTTACCTCTAAGGGACCTCGTTCATGACGTGATCAGCTGTTTTCCTGATGTGGTACCTCTTTTAGACTTGTTTTACCAACATATTTCACTGTATCTGGTGCTGTGGCTTAGCTGGTCAAAGCGCCTGTCTCGTAAACAGGAGATCCTGGGTTCAAATCCCAGCAGTGCCTTTGGCACAGGATATGGGAGTGCTTAACCTTTTCACTTATGAAAGTCTTTGCATGACGAACTGTGTTTACCTGCACAAAACTGGAAAAACTAAGAAGTGCTGCGCATGCAACACTTCCCTGAAGTGTGTCATTTTATGGTACAATGGATAGAACTTTGGACTTCTAGGATGCAAATGGAGAAATTCCCTGGTTGTGAGTCCCACCAGAATAGTCAGTGGCCTCTTTTGCTCTGATGTCTCTGTGAGTCAGACATATGCTTAAAACTTGAATCCACAAACTACTTCAGAAGCATACCCTTCACATTCTGCTTATTTCCCTTATTGGACACACCCAACTCAGATCACAGAGTACTCTACTAATTAACTTAAGTCACCTATTTAAATAAGAATAGGTTGAAATCCACTGGCCTAGGCAAAAATCTGCAACAACCTATTGTTGGCCACCTACCTAGAAGAAAAAGAAGAAAAAAAAACACGCTTTCCATTTCTCCAAGCTGAAACAGCATTTAGATGTATCGTAACTGGAGGTTCCCGAGACATTTGAGACACGAGTACTGAGAGTTTCGATCCAGAAATAAATGGCTTGAGATATTCCCTTGTCCCTCAACAGAAGCCTGCACACATTTCAGGTTTTGGAAATAATCCTGTAACTTCAAAGGGACCTATTCATTATGTAATCAGCTATTCTCCTGACATGCTACCTCTTTTAGACTTTGTATACAAAAGCATCGAACCAGTGACAGTAGCTGGCGCTGTGGATTAGTTGGTCAAAGCGCCTGTCTAGTAAACAGGATATCCTGGGTTCGAATCCCAGCAGTCCCTAATCTGTGGCTTCTAAGAGTAGTCATTTAACCTTCTCTGATGTGAAAGCTTAAAGCTTGTCTTTTGTGGCTCTGTGGCGCAATGGATAGCGCATTGGACTTCTAGATTGTGAATGGAGATATTCAAAGGTTGTGGGTTTGTCATATGGGTAATTAATAAATAAAAACGTATCGATACAAGGCCCCCACTCCAGAGCATTTTTTCACACACCGGCTTGTCTTGTGGATGTCTTGTGGATAACATACCACCTTTGGAAGGTCAGGCTGTGCTGTCCTGTGTGTGGAGAATCAGGGTGTTCTGGTTAACCTCCACCAGCTGCATGGATGTTCCTCCCATCACCAAGCTGTTGCCCAGTACAAGCTGCCTTATCCTGCGATAGTCTTGCAGGATCAGAGACAACCTTGACAGGGCTCCCTTGCCTTTTCTTTTGGGGCTTGGGTGGACAGTGCAAAGTCTGATGAAGATGGTCTCCAGCAGACGGCAACAGTCAGGCCACTGAGCAGGTGCGCTGCTTGCACCCAGCACACATCTGTTGGTGCTCTCTACACCAGGGTGAGTGGGCTTCTTCGGGACCTTGAAGCGTCCACTCAGCAGTCTCTTTCGGCATCGACTGTCATACACCACCCGTTCCTTGTCCCGGTCATCCAGGTTCTGCCAAAGAGCAATTATGGTGTTGGCTTCCTGGTTGGTCAGGCTGAGGGCTGTGTGGTCCCGGAGATCCACCAGATATTCTGCCAGCTGGTCCACATGTTGATAACCCGGGATATTTTGGTAGTCAACAGCCTATTAAAAAACACAAACATGCAATACAATTATTACATCACATCTGTCTAATGCATAATTCCATAACTGATTGTGTTATTTTCCTGTTTATCACCGTAAAGCACTGTATAGTACAAAGCAGAGAGCGCCATTCTTGACATTTTACAAAGCACCAAATAAATAAAGATGACTTGACTTGATGTGTATTTGCAGCTTACAAATGAATTTAGGCTGTACTTTTAAATGTAAAATATGTGGAAAGTCTGGATTTAAAGCACTGGATGTTAATTCATCATAATTATTCTAGTTAATTTGAAAGACATACAAAGGAGTAGTATTTACCGTCTCTTTTTCATCATCATCCTGACCAGCATTCTCTGGCTCTGAGGGGAGAGTTGAAACAGATGTTTCAGAGGGAACAGGTGTGACAGCAGTCCCTTAGGGTCCAGGTGATGAAGGAGACTGTGTGAGGACAAGTTTGGGGTCAGGGACCAGTGAAGGGGATGTGGAGCCCAGTACAGGTGTGGCACTGCTGGTGACCAGGGTGGAAGAACCCAGTGTCAGTGTGGAAGAGGGTGGTGACAGAACAGCCTCCGGATCTGCTATTGTGTGATCCTCGCTGATGTCACAGAAGCCCTCATCTTCATCTCGCTCCTCCACACTGAGGTCCTCAATGAGCTCTGCTGTCTGCTCAGAGTCAGGATTCATGTCCTGCAGTGCCTGACCAGTCTGCTGGAACAGATACTGCACTCCAATGAGCTCACCTGAAATAAAAACAATAAACAAACGGAAATTAAATAGAATGTTGTGTATCATATTTGATACATTAGGCTTTTGTAGTAGCTCATATAGTGTGAGAATATAGAGCTCATCGTCAAGGAGAAAAAAAACAAAACAGTTTTATTAAGAGGCCAAACACGTTTAATTATGGGGGCAAAACATGAAATGAAATGCAATACAATGATGATTGAGAGAAAAGTCTGATGATCATTTTGATATTTACATGTAACATGATTTTCTAATCAAGTGAACCCAAGCTGCTTCAGTCTAGTAACTAGTCATTAAATATTACTAACAATATAAAAGTTATTCTTACAATTACTTTATAAAATCAGTAAAGGTTTTACAATGAAAAGAAACGTGAAGCACGAGCTGAAGGTGGACACTTTTACAATTATACTAAAAGACTATAATCAATCAGACGACAGAGGGCATGTTTCCTAAAAATTTTTGATCATGTTGATCATTTAGAGTCCTTTAGAAACTTGCATATCAATTATGATACAATCGACTCTATAGGGTTAAATCTGACATATAGACGGAGGTTACACAGAAATTGCAAGTTGATAAAATAAAAAATATATAAAACAATTCTCACCGGTGTAACATGCAGGGGGACAAAACGTGGGGACCACTTTCCTGCCAAACAGCTTTTCATAATTGCCGTTTACACAGGTAACAAGTTCTCCTGTGTAGCTGCGCAAAGCTGATGGCTCCGATGACAGGGAAGCAGCCTCCCGGTCCTGGTTCCACCGGTGTAAACCCTCCAGCAGATAAATCTGAAAGTTCAGACTGTTTGCACTGGTCCCTGTAAATAGACACAACAGTGTTTAGGAGGTGTTAAAGGAACACACAAAAACACTTAATGCTCTTTCTTTACACCTGCACAGTGTGTGTGACAAAGACAATACCTGGGATGAAACGGTACAGGTGTAAATGAAAGGACTCGAGAGAAGTGGAGCCTCTGGCACATCTGTAGGTCTTCAGAAGCACGCCTCCCTTGTTTAGGCTCCCTGTCTCTGTATAGAGCACAACACCAGGGGGGTCTTGAATGCATTTCACATGCTTCTTCTGGACATTCCAGATGTGCTCCATCCTTTCTCGGTCCAGGAGAGGAACACCCAGGGAGTCTTTGCCCTTGCTGCTCAGGAGCTCTGTAAGCAGCCGCTCAAGGAGAAGGATGGTAGTCTCCTCTCCACAGGTCCTCCTCCGGCAATGGAGTGCCAGCTCATTCCTGGTAAGATGCTTGTTGACATCTTCATCTGTCAGCGCAGGCCAACCCTGGGATATCAACAGCTCTCTCTTTGCTTTGCGAAGCATAGAAACATCAGCCGCATCCCACTCAAAAATGCACGCTGACAGCCGTGACATGAAGATGGGATACAGCTGATGGGCATCAGTTGTACACCCCATGGCAATCCTGCGCATAAAATGCCAGATGTCCAAGCGAATCATGAGATCAGGCCACCCTCTGAATCTGGTTTTCAGCTTGGTCTCACCCACATCAGTGCAGCAGCCACAGTCCACGTACAAAACAGCAGGTGGATCCACACTAGCCTGCTGGTACCTTTTCACCAGACCATCGACCATCATGTCCAGTCCTGCTCCTTCCTGTGCTGTCAGCACACTCATGAGCACCTGACCAAACTCATTGCCAACAGAGGTAAGCCAGAGTCCCGTTCCCCTTGCCGTCCCAGCCAGCTTCTTAGTGATCTGCAGTAGATGACAGGAAGCATGCAATGCAATGAAACATCACACCATGTAGAATATGATACTCATGCTCTGATAATGATATAACAGTAAACACCATAAATTTACAAAAATCCCCTGCTAACCTTTTTAGTGGAATCCATCTTCAAGACTGAACCATACGTAGATGTTATCCTTGCATGGATTTCATCCAGCCTTGTCAGGATGTCTTGGCTGTACACGGTGAGCAGCCACTTGCAGCTTGGGACCACTGTAGGCTCTGGGGGTTCCTGGAATTGTATTTGCAACACCCCGGGTCGTTTGAGGAAGTCCACACATTGGGTGGTGTACCGGGCCATACGCTGGAGCCACTCCTCACTGTGGTTCTCACGCAGCTGTTTGATGACCCGCGTGGGACTGTTGCCTAGGCCATGCTCACGCAGGAGCCGAATGACTCTCATATCACAGGCATACCTTAGGAAAAGCAAAATCCACACATTCATATATTTTACATAATTGATTTGTAAAGTATTTGCAAACATATGTGATGATGGGCTATCAACTGGATGTGGAAATTAAAGTGTACTTACTTCCGCGTGAGGATGACCCGAAATTCAGAGCGATGGCCCAGATCCAGCTGTTGCAGGACAGTCTGACTCCAGGACACATGCGAGGCTTTACACTTGGTACAGATGAGGGTTTCTGTGACCATGTTGTACATCCTATCGATGTCCAGAACCTGCCGTGCCCTTTTGTGCAGACCGCCTCTAGTCTCCTGATGCTGCCCGCAGGCAGAATTGGGACAGAGAGCCTTGATCTTCCACAGCTTGTACGGCATCCACAGCAACAGAGCATGACAAAAAAATCTGTCTGGAGCTGGAGCCTGGTTGTAAATAAGTGCTGGCTGTGGTGGGTAATACCAGAGCTGTAGGTTGTCTCGAAGCTCTGGTTTTCCCTTGGGCCCCATTTTAAAAAGCCTGCTGGCAATCCACCTGTGATCCTCTGGTGGCAAAGTGTCCGACCACAAATGATGCAGTCGAACTGCAGATGCATCTTGCAGTAATGCCCCCGAAGGAGTAGTCTGTGAAGGAAAAAAACAAAACATTTAGTCTAGCAGGTCATTTATTTAATTACTGCTTTATCCAAGACTACCCTCATATAAAATAGAAAATATTGGATGTCAAATACGTACTTAAGGTTATAGAATAAAATGTATACATTTGTTCCAATAGTTTTCAGAATTGTGTCAGCTGCTAGCACTAATTTGTGTGACTCTACTGAGTTGTGACAGTTAATATGCAAATTCAATTATTTTGGACCAATAAAATTTGAAATTACTTACCGAGACAACATGCAATGAAATATAATATATGTTGCATATATAACAAGAGAAAGAAACAGTCATAACTGTCCAATAATTTTAACTAATCCTAGATGGAATTATACAATACTGTTTAAAGGTCTATGTTCAGTAAGATTCTTTTTGTTTTTGAAATATGATTAAAATACAGTCAAAAACAGTAATAGTGGGAAATAATATTGCAATTTAGGATCGCCGCTTATTTGAATCTGTTTTCAAAAGTATTTACAGTTTTTTTCAATCGCTAACAAGCGCTTACCCATACTTCAGATACTTTTTCCTAAACTCTTAACACAGACTCACACCAACAAAACACAATTGGCCAAATGGATAATTTTCTTCTCAAGAACACATTTTGTTACAGATTTTTATGATTGTCTACACACTAAAATAAAAATTTCCACGCAATTTGCAAAATTCAACTCCAATGAGCAAAACCCCTCCACAGATTTGCACAACATTACACACAATGTCTGCTTTACCCTTTTAGCAAAACATTACACACAGTGATTTGTAAAACTCTACACACATTTTCACACCTTAGACACAGATAAGGATTGTGAGGTTACTTCCTTGTCATTACAAAGCCCCGGATTGCCATTGACCACACTAATGAATGAATTGGATATGCACATCCATCAGGCGTGGAAGCACACATGTGCTAATTTGAAAACGCATCACTCAGGAGTGCTATAAAAGGCAGCAGGTGAGTTCACCTGTCTTCAACAACAATGGAAGGAGCTAGAAGAAGAAGAAGAGTGAGAATAAGAGGGGGGGCTCAAAGAGGAGATGATGGAGGTAGAGGAAGAGGAGAAGGAGGTAGATGAAGAGGAGAAGGAGGTAGAGGAAGAGGTGAAGGAGGTAGATGAAGAGGTGAAGGAGGTAGAGGAAGAGGTGAAGGAGGTAGAGGAAGAGGTGAAGGAGGTAGAGGAAGAGGTGAAGGAGGTAGATGAAGAGGAGAAGGAGGTAGAGGAAGAGGTGAAGGAGGTAGAGGAAGAGGTGAAGGAGGTAGATGAAGAGGTGAAGGAGGTAGATGAAGAGGAGAAGGAGGTAGAGGTTTACAAAATTGCGTGTAAACAATTGAAAAAAACTGTAAATATATACTAACTCTTCATTTCAAAATAGAACACATCTTTCTCTGCACACACTAACTTTACCAAAACACTGGAAATCTGACTCAGAATGAAATTATTCTGTCAAAGAATAACACTTGTTTTCACTTCACAAGGTACATGCAGTCAATCAAAGTACACCAGGTTTCAAAATACTGGCTATTGTATTACAAAAACTTCATAGACTTTTGTGTTTCAGTCCACATGTACAGTATTCCAGTAAAAAGCAAATCAGTTTTTTTAACTGGGCCCCTTGCTCTTACTCTTCCTCGTCCAGACATTACAGTGTTTGTCTTTTTCTGTTTCCAAAAACATCACAAGTCCTCCTTTTAATGTATAAGTGTCAATGTAACAGAAAAAAATAACCCCTGCCACTGAGTCTAAGCCAGACTGGAATCAGCTATGGTTGACCCAATTTACCCAACATAAATCAGGTGTGTGTCAATTATTCAATTGTTTTTTTTTATCAGCTGAGATATATTGTTTTTGAACTGATATCATTGAAGAAGCCGAGGTTTTTATACTGTATCTAAGGTTTGGAATATTGTTTTTGCTATTGTGGGGTGGTGTGTGTTAACATTTGTAAATACTACAAAAACAATCCATAATTTTGTTGAGAGGTATAGCTTGTCTGTTAAGAAAATGTAAGCATTGTGGAAATGTGTTCACTGACTGCATATTGTGTGAAAACTGTATAGTATTGCTCTTAATTCATTATGATAAGATTTCCTGCATACAAAATATATTCCTAAAAAGTGAACAGATGTGGAATGTGTCTTAGAATGCAATGTGGATTATGCCAGTACTTACAGAGACAGTGGTGCTTGGTGTAGGGGCACTGGACACTGCTGCGCTGGGTTGGTCAACAGCCTGAGATGTTTCCTGGAATACAAAATGTTTCTAAAAAGTGCACAGATGTGGAATGTGTCTTAGAATGCAATGTGGATTATGCCAGTACTTACAGAGACAGTGGTGCTTGGTGTAGGGGCACTGGACACTGCTGCGCTGGGTTGGTCAACAGCCTGAGATGGTCTCCTAGCCACACTCAGATTTGGCTTTGCAGCAGCAATGTGGGACCCACCAAATCTTGGCTTGGTAAACTAAAAAAGGGCAAAACAATTTCAATGAAAAGACAAATTGAATTGTAACAGCACATTGGCCAAAAATATAATAAAATGTAAAATGAGAAAATATCTATTGATCCTATCATTATTATATAACTAAAGGACCTGCTTTCTTTCTTTAACTTATTTTTTTGTCTGTGTATTACCACACTCTACTACTTATACAGATTTAAATAAGCACCGTTAGAATAGAAAAATGTGTGGGAAGGTATTGCTAGAATGTGAGTATATAGTAATTTAACAAGTACCTTTTAAAAATGACTTAAAATCAAAAATAGTTTGCACATAGTTTGTAAGAGAAAGCGTTTATTAACAGTAATGAAGGTTACCCTTGAAATGGCAACAAAGCAGATTCATGATGACTTAATTAATAATACGTGTATAATTAATTGTGCATAAGTGGAATGTTACCTGAGAAATACAGAATGAAAGACATACCTTCAGTAGCCAGTTGGAAAAATCAAGAGAGATGCCATGAAGGACGCGAGTGTCCTTTAACCCATAATGGCAAAGCCCAATTAGAGAGGAAGAGGAGAATGCAAGAGCAGAGCCCAGAGAAGAAAGAGAGATCACATAGGTTACATTGTTCTTTCACCATTTTACTTGATCTAAACCAACCTGAGACAGTGAAACTGACCAATAAGCAGACTACAGCCGCCCCTGTACAAGGTGTCACAGCTGGCAGGTAGGTGTAAAAACATACCAGCCATTTCCACTGAACTTAAACCTTTATACTAAACGTATATTAAAACTGCAATTATATACATATATATATAAAAAAAATGTTATTACCTTTGACAAACTTGGTATAATTTTAGAAGTAGGCTGGGGTGGGAGCTGACGCTGACTCTGCGCCATGACCTCCTGTGCTGGTCCAGTAGCGACAGACCGTTGTTCAACAACCCTTGGTGCTTGTCCAATAGAGGCTGTGGCCTGCTTAAGACAACCACAAAAATACATAGGCTACAGTTGAACGAGAAGAATTTGTTCAGTAAATTATACATATATAAAAAAAATACAAGTTACATCTTTACATTGTTACCTTTTGAGTGTGAAAACCACATATGCACTTTGGGACCGCTCCGAGCAAGGTTGTCTGGCCGCGAGACTGCATCGGACATCTTTCAATCTGTAAACATTATCACACATATAACATAGAATACATGCATTTCTAACTTATCAGTATGAATGCCACATTAATTTATTGTAGTGTGTCATTTATTTTTATTCATGTTCTTTGAAGGGGAGATACAAACTGTAAAATTAGAGATAAAGAGTGAGTAAAGTTTGTATCCTCCTTTAAAAGAACAAGAGAGGAACATTTCACACCTTCAAAAAAACATCCATTCACTCAACATCCCCACCCCCACTGCCTCAAATCTCTGAGTCTCCCAGTGCAAAAAAAAAGTTTTTTTTTTTACATAAATAAACATAAATCTCAAATACCTGCAACATTATCTACATACATATCTATACATAATGATGACATTGAATTAAATGATTAGGATTACAATTATTACATCATGCAAAGGTGACAAAAGCACACTCACCCTTTGGTACACGTCATGCCACTTTTTCTGTCGAGGAGCTGGCCTGTTACCCTCATTTGATGGCCAAACTCCTGTGCTGGCAAACTGTTTTAGCCTTGCAATCCAGTCAGTATCTGACATGGCTTTATGGGATTTTTTGCCAGACATTTTTTTGTTAGGGGGCTAACGGTTAGGTTATATCGTTTTGAACAAAACTACTATAATACAAATTATTTCTTTAAAAAAAGCACACACGATATTTACAATTATAATATATACAATTATATACAAATATAAAATTACATTGTCCGAAAATACAGTTAAAGTTACCGAAAAATAAGTTTCGCAGTCCTCCGTTAAAATGATGATGCCTGACCTCCGTGACAGTGATGCTCGACGTCTGAACTTTTTGACCTCTGACACGCCCCTCAGGATATGTCATTACTTCGTACACCTTCGGCTCAGTTCGGCAACTTGATTGACACTCGGCTAGCTTCCTGACTCCTCCTAGCGGTGCTAAGCGTAAACGTGCCATCGACATTTCCTTGTACTCTGATTGGTCAAATGTCGAAAATGATAAGGAAAAAGTCAAGAATGGCGCTCTCTGATTGGCTGCAAATGTTATAATGTCGAGAATGGCGCTCTCTAATTGGCTGCAAATGTTATAGCGCGTCGACGTGATTGGCTGTGGCGTTCAACATTGTTCAACATTATCCCCATTTTGACGGACTATCCTTCGGCAGCTGGCGTTCAGGTCGCAGTCTCCCCTGGAGGCGTGGGTTCGAATCCCACTTCTGACAAACCTAACCTTTGGCTGCGGGCTCAAGCTAGAGTCTTTAACCCTCTGGCAAGTTTATCCAGAAATTCAGCAATGTTGACAAAGCACTGCAATTCAGTTCATGCTAGAATTAACCAAACATTAAAGTAACACTGACCTGCAGTACATGACCTTTATAGTAACACTTTAATGCAATGTATGGGATTCTATGGCACTTGGAATTTCAAGTCATGACATTTCAGAAAAAATTGGACATTTTGATTGAATCGGATTCAACTGAATTACACGAAATAACATGTGATGTTTACCGGAAGAAGATGCAGTAGAATTTCATGGCAAGGATTGTTGGAAATTTCTTGGAATGAAATGTCATGGGTTTGGGGGCATGGGGTGGAGTGTCATGACACAAGATTCAAGGAATGCAGTAGATGCAGTAGAATTTCATGGCAAGGATTCTTGGAAATTTCTTGGAATGAAATGTCATGGGTTTGGGGGCATGGGGTGGAGTGTCATGACACAAGATTCAAGGAATGTCATGTAAAACATTACATTAGCATTAACAAGACATGCCATTAGAATGAAAGAATGATATAAGCCTTAACAAAACATTGTAACAACACTGACACATATGACATGAATATGAGAGTAATACTATTACTGCATTTGTTCAACATTAGTCTTAAAAAAACACTGGATTTCAATTACAGTGCATATGAAGAAATGACAGATTATGAGACTGACGCGCTGCCTAACTGCGCCAACGTGGCATGTGCTCTGACTCGGGTGAGCGTTGACCCCTAGACTCTAGATCACCTGCCATTCCGTGTAGGTCCAAAAATGCTGCTCACCACTGACCATCATGTCAGGATGGCCAAGCGGTCTAAGGCGCTGCGTTCAGATCGCAGTCACCCCTGGAGGCGTGGTTTAGAAACCCACTTCTGACAAACCTAACCTTTGGCTGCGGGCTCAACCTAGGTTCTTTAACCCTCTGGCAAGTTTATCCAGAAATGCAGTAATGTTGACAAAGCACTGCAATTCAAGGAATGTCATGTAAAACATTACATTAGCATTAACAAGACATGCCATTAGAATGAAAGAATGATATAAGCCTTAACAAAACATTGTAACAACACTGACACATATGACATGAATATGAGAGTAATACTATTAATGCATTTGTTCAACATTAGTCTTAAAAAAACACTGGATTTCAATTACAGTGCATATGAAGAAATGGACAAAGGCATAAAAGGGAATACAGAAAGCAGCTCCTTTATTTACACGGTTCCGTGTATCAAAAAGCACCATTCTGCCCCGTGTGAGGCTCGAACTCACGACCTTCAGATTATGAGACTGACGCGCTGCCTATCTGTGCCAACGAGGCATGTGCTCTGACTCGGGTGAGCGGTGAAGCCCTAGATTCTAGATCATCTGCCATTCCGTGTAGGTGGAAGTGGCCAGCTGACCACTGGCCGTCATGTCAGGATGGCCGAGCGGTCTAAGGCGCTGCGTTCAGGTCGCAGTCTCCCCTGGAGGCGTGGGTTCGAATCCCACTTCTGACAAACCTAGCCTTTGGCTGCGGGCTCAAGCTAGAGTCTTTAACCCTCTGGCAAGTTTATCCAGAAATGCAGTAATGTTGACAAAGCACTGCAATTCAGTTCATGCTAGAATTAACCAAACATTAAAGTAACACTGACCTGCAGTACATGACCTTTATAGTAACACTTTAGTGCAATGTATGGGATTCTATGGCACTTGGAATTTCAAGTCATGACATTTCAGAAAAAAATGGACATGTTGATTGAATCGGATTCAACTGAATTTCACGAAATGACATGTTGTGATGTTTACCGGAAGAAGATGCAGTAGAATTTCATGGCAAGGATTCTTGGAAATTTCTTGGAATGAAATGTCATGGGTTTGGGGGCATGGGGTGGAGTGTCATGACACAAGATTCAAGGAATGCAGTAGATGCAGTAGAATTTCATGGCAAGGATTCTTGGAAATTTCTTGGAATGAAATGTCATGGGTTTGGGGGCATGGGGTGGAGTGTCATGACACAAGATTCAAGGAATGTCATGTAAAACATTACATTGGCATTAACAAGACATGCCATTAGAATGAAAGAATGATATAAGCCTTAACAAAACATTGTAACAACACTGACACATATGACATGAATATGAGAGTAATACTATTACTGCATTTGTTCAACATTAGTCTTAAAAAAACACTGGATTTCAATTACAGTGCATATGAAGAAATGGACAAAGACATAAAAGGGAATACAGAAAGCAGCTCCTTTATTTACACGGTTCCGTGTATCAAAAAGCACCATTCTGCCCCGTGTGAGGCTCGAACTCACGACCTTCAGATTATGAGACTGACGCGCTGCCTAACTGTGCCAACGAGGCATGTGCTCTGACTCGGGTGAGCGGTGAAGCCCTAGATTCTAGATCATCTGCCATTCCGTGTAGGTGGAAGTGGCCAGCTGACCACTGGCCGTCATGTCAGGATGGCCGAGCGGTCTAAGGCGCTGCGTTCAGGTCGCAGTCTCCCCTGGAGGCGTGGGTTCGAATCCCACTTCTGACAAACCTAACCTTTGGCTGCGGGCTCAAGCTAGAGTCTTTAACCCTCTGGCAAGTTTATCCAGAAATGCAGTAATGTTGACAAAGCACTGCAATTCAGTTCATGCTAGAATTAACCAAACATTAAAGTAACACTGACCTGCAGTACATGACCTTTATAGTAACACTTTAGTGCAATGTATTGGATTCTATGGCACTTGGAATTTCAAGTCATGACATTTCAGAAAAAATTGACATGTTGATTGAATCGGATTCAACTGAATTTCACGAAATGACATGTTGTGATGTTTACCGGAAGAAGATGCAGTAGAATTTCATGGCAAGGATTCTTGGAAATTTCTTGGAATGAAATGTCATGGGTTTGGGGGCATGGGGTGGAGTGTCATGACACAAGATTCAAGGAATGCAGTAGATGCAGTAGAATTTCATGGCAAGGATTGTTGGAAATTTCTTGGAATGAAATGTCATGGGTTTGGGGGCATGGGGTGGAGTGTCATGACACAAGATTCAAGGAATGTCATGTAAAACATTACATTAGCATTAACAAGACATGCCATTAGAATGAAAGAATGATATAAGCCTTAACAAAACATTGTAACAACACTGACACATATGACATGAATATGAGAGTAATACTATTACTGCATTTGTTCAACATTAGTCTTAAAAAAACACTGGATTTCAATTACAGTGCATATGAAGAAATGACAGATTATGAGACTGACGCGCTGCCTAACTGCGCCAACGTGGCATGTGCTCTGACTCGGGTGAGCGTTGACCCCTAGACTCTAGATCACCTGCCATTCCGTGTAGGTCCAAAAATGCTGCTCACCACTGACCATCATGTCAGGATGGCCAAGCGGTCTAAGGCGCTGCGTTCAGATCGCAGTCACCCCTGGAGGCGTGGTTTAGAAACCCACTTCTGACAAACCTAACCTTTGGCTGCGGGCTCAAGCTAGGTTCTTTAACCCTCTGGCAAGTTTATCCAGAAATGCAGTAATGTTGACAAAGCACTGCAATTCAAGGAATGTCATGTAAAACATTACATTAGCATTAACAAGACATGCCATTAGAATGAAAGAATGATATAAGCCTTAACAAAACATTGTAACAACACTGACACATATGACATGAATATGATAGTAATACTATTACTGCATTTGTTCAACATTAGTCTTAAAAAACACTGGATTTCAATTACAGTGCATATGAAGAAATGGACAAAGGCATAAAAGGGAATACAGAAAGCAGCTCCTTTATTTACACGGTTCTGTGTATCAAAAAGCACCATTCTGCCCCGTGTGAGGATCGAACTCACGACCTTCAGATTATGAGACTGACGCGCTGCCTAACTGTGCCAACGAGGCATGTGCTCTGACACGGGTGAGCGGTGAAGCCCTAGATTCTAGATCATCTGCCATTCCGTGTAGGTGGAAGTGGCCAGCTGACCACTAGCCGTCATGTCAGGATGGCCGAGCGGTCTAAGGCGCTGCGTTCAGGTCGCAGTCTCCCCTGGAGGCGTGGGTTCAAATCCCACTTCTGACAAACCTAACCTTTGGCTGCGGGCTCAAGCTAGGTTCTTTAACCCTCTGGCAAGTTTATCCAGAAATGCAGTAATGTTGACAAAGCACTGCAATTCAGTTCATGCTAGAATTAACCAAACATTAAAGTAACACTGACCTGCAGTACATGACCTTTATAGTAACACTTTAGTGCAATGTATGGGATTCTATGGCACTTGGAATTTCAAGTCATGACATTTCAGAAAAAATTGGACATTTTGATTGAATCGAATTCAACTGAATTACACAAAATGGCATGTGATGTTTACCGGAAGAAGATGCAGTAGAATTTCATGGCAAGGATTCTTGGAAATTTCTTGGAATGAAATGTCATGGGTTTGGGGGCATGGGGTGGAGTGTCATGACACAAGATTCAAGGAATGTCATGTAAAACATTACATTGGCATTAACAAGACATGCCATTAGAATGAAAGAATGATATAAGCCTTAACAAAACATTGTAACAACACTGACACATATGACATGAATATGAGAGTAATACTATTACTGCATTTGTTCAACATTAGTCTTAAAAAAACACTGGATTTCAATTACAGTGCATATGAAGAAATGGACAAAGGCATAAAAGGGAATACAGAAAGCAGCTCCTTTATTTACACGGTCCCGTGTATCAAAAAGCACCATTCTGCCCCGTGTGAGGCTCGAACTCACGACCTTCAGATTATGAGACTGACGCGCTGCCTAACTGCGCCAACGAGGCATGTGCTCTGACTCGGGTGAGCGGTGAAGCCCTAGATTCTAGATCATCTGCCATTCCGTGTAGGTGCAAAAATGCTGCTGTCCACTGGCCGTCATGTCAGGATGGCCGAGCGGTCTAAGGCGCTGCGTTCAGGTCGCAGTCTCCGCTGGAGGCGTGGGTTCGAATCCCACTTCTGACAAACCTAACCTTTGGCTGCGGGCTCAAGCTAGAGTCTTTAACCCTCTGGCAAGTTTATCCAGAAATGCAGTAATGTTGACAAAGCACTGCAATTCAGTTCATGCTAGAATTAACCAAACATTAAAGTAACACTGACCTGCAGTACATGACCTTTATAGTAACACTTTAGTGCAATGTATTGGATTCTATGGCACTTGGAATTTCAAGTCATGACATTTCAGAAAAAATTGACATGTTGATTGAATCGGATTCAACTGAATTTCACGAAATGACATGTTGTGATGTTTACCGGAAGAAGATGCAGTAGAATTTCATGGCAAGGATTCTTGGAAATTTCTTGGAATGAAATGTCATGGGTTTGGGGGCATGGGGTGGAGTGTCATGACACAAGATTCAAGGAATGCAGTAGATGCAGTAGAATTTCATGGCAAGGATTCTTGGAAATTTCTTGGAATGAAATGTCATGGGTTTGGGGGCATGGGGTGGAGTGTCATGACACAAGATTCAAGGAATGTCATGTAAAACATTACATTAGCATTAACAAGACATGCCATTAGAATGAAAGAATGATATAAGCCTTAACAAAACATTGTAACAACACTGACACATATGACATGAATATGAGAGTAATACTATTACTGCATTTGTTCAACATTAGTCTTAAAAAAACACTGGATTTCAATTACAGTGCATATGAAGAAATGACAGATTATGAGACTGACGCGCTGCCTAACTGCGCCAACGTGGCATGTGCTCTGACTCGGGTGAGCGTTGACCCCTAGACTCTAGATCACCTGCCATTCCGTGTAGGTCCAAAAATGCTGCTCACCACTGACCATCATGTCAGGATGGCCAAGCGGTCTAAGGCGCTGCGTTCAGATCGCAGTCACCCCTGGAGGCGTGGTTTAGAAACCCACTTCTGACAAACCTAACCTTTGGCTGCGGGCTCAAGCTAGGTTCTTTAACCCTCTGGCAAGTTTATCCAGAAATGCAGTAATGTTGACAAAGCACTGCAATTCAAGGAATGTCATGTAAAACATTACATTAGCATTAACAAGACATGCCATTAGAATGAAAGAATGATATAAGCCTTAACAAAACATTGTAACAACACTGACACATATGACATGAATATGATAGTAATACTATTACTGCATTTGTTCAACATTAGTCTTAAAAAAACACTGGATTTCAATTACAGTGCATATGAAGAAATGGACAAAGGCATAAAAGGGAATACAGAAAGCAGCTCCTTTATTTACACAGTTCTGTGTATCAAAAAGCACCATTCTGCCCCGTGTGAGGATCGAACTCACGACCTTCAGATTATGAGACTGACGCGCTGCCTAACTGTGCCAACGAGGCATGTGCTCTGGCTCGGGTGAGCGGTGAAGCCCTAGATTCTAGATCATCTGCCATTCCGTGTAGGTCGAAGTGGCCAGCTGACCACTAGCCATCATGTCAGGATGGCCGAGCGGTCTAAGGCGCTGCGTTCAGGTCGCAGTCTCCCCTGGAGGCGTGGGTTCGAATCCCACTTCTGACAAACTAACCTTTGGCTGCGGGCTCAAGCTAGAGTCTTTAACCCTCTGGCAAGTTTATCCAGAAATTCAGCAATGTTGACAAAGCACTGCAATTCAGTTCATGCTAGAATTAACCAAACATTAAAGTAACACTGACCTGCAGTACATGACCTTTATAGTAACACTTTAATGCAATGTATGGGATTCTATGGCACTTGGAATTTCAAGTCATGACATTTCAGAAAAAATTGGACATTTTGATTGAATCGGATTCAACTGAATTACACGAAATAACATGTGATGTTTACCGGAAGAAGATGCAGTAGAATTTCATGGCAAGGATTGTTGGAAATTTCTTGGAATGAAATGTCATGGGTTTGGGGGCATGGGGTGGAGTGTCATGACACAAGATTCAAGGAATGTCATGTAAAACATTACATTAGCATTAACAAGACATGCCATTAGAATGAAAGAATGATATAAGCCTTAACAAAACATTGTAACAACACTGACACATATGACATGAATATGAGAGTAATACTATTAATGCATTTGTTCAACATTAGTCTTAAAAAAACACTGGATTTCAATTACAGTGCATATGAAGAAATGGACAAAGGCATAAAAGGGAATACAGAAAGCAGCTCCTTTATTTACACGGTTCCGTGTATCAAAAAGCACCATTCTGCCCCGTGTGAGGCTCGAACTCACGACCTTCAGATTATGAGACTGACGCGCTGCCTATCTGTGCCAACGAGGCATGTGCTCTGACTCGGGTGAGCGGTGAAGCTCTAGATTCTAGATCATCTGCCATTCCGTGTAGGTGGAAGTGGCCAGCTGACCACTGGCCGTCATGTCAGGATGGCCGAGCGGTCTAAGGCGCTGCGTTCAGGTCGCAGTCTCCCCTGGAGGCGTGGGTTCGAATCCCACTTCTGACAAACCTAGCCTTTGGCTGCGGGCTCAAGCTAGAGTCTTTAACCCTCTGGCAAGTTTATCCAGAAATGCAGTAATGTTGACAAAGCACTGCAATTCAGTTCATGCTAGAATTAACCAAACATTAAAGTAACACTGACCTGCAGTACATGACCTTTATAGTAACACTTTAGTGCAATGTATGGGATTCTATGGCACTTGGAATTTCAAGTCATGACATTTCAGAAAAAAATGGACATGTTGATTGAATCGGATTCAACTGAATTTCACGAAATGACATGTTGTGATGTTTACCGGAAGAAGATGCAGTAGAATTTCATGGCAAGGATTCTTGGAAATTTCTTGGAATGAAATGTCATGGGTTTGGGGGCATGGGGTGGAGTGTCATGACACAAGATTCAAGGAATGCAGTAGATGCAGTAGAATTTCATGGCAAGGATTCTTGGAAATTTCTTGGAATGAAATGTCATGGGTTTGGGGGCATGGGGTGGAGTGTCATGACACAAGATTCAAGGAATGTCATGTAAAACATTACATTGGCATTAACAAGACATGCCATTAGAATGAAAGAATGATATAAGCCTTAACAAAACATTGTAACAACACTGACACATATGACATGAATATGAGAGTAATACTATTACTGCATTTGTTCAACATTAGTCTTAAAAAAACACTGGATTTCAATTACAGTGCATATGAAGAAATGGACAAAGACATAAAAGGGAATACAGAAAGCAGCTCCTTTATTTACACGGTTCCGTGTATCAAAAAGCACCATTCTGCCCCGTGTGAGGCTCGAACTCACGACCTTCAGATTATGAGACTGACGCGCTGCCTAACTGTGCCAACGAGGCATGTGCTCTGACTCGGGTGAGCGGTGAAGCCCTAGATTCTAGATCATCTGCCATTCCGTGTAGGTGGAAGTGGCCAGCTGACCACTGGCCGTCATGTCAGGATGGCCGAGCGGTCTAAGGCGCTGCGTTCAGGTCGCAGTCTCCCCTGGAGGCGTGGGTTCGAATCCCACTTCTGACAAACCTAACCTTTGGCTGCGGGCTCAAGCTAGAGTCTTTAACCCTCTGGCAAGTTTATCCAGAAATGCAGTAATGTTGACAAAGCACTGCAATTCAGTTCATGCTAGAATTAACCAAACATTAAAGTAACACTGACCTGCAGTACATGACCTTTATAGTAACACTTTAGTGCAATGTATTGGATTCTATGGCACTTGGAATTTCAAGTCATGACATTTCAGAAAAAATTGACATGTTGATTGAATCGGATTCAACTGAATTTCACGAAATGACATGTTGTGATGTTTACCGGAAGAAGATGCAGTAGAATTTCATGGCAAGGATTCTTGGAAATTTCTTGGAATGAAATGTCATGGGTTTGGGGGCATGGGGTGGAGTGTCATGACACAAGATTCAAGGAATGCAGTAGATGCAGTAGAATTTCATGGCAAGGATTGTTGGAAATTTCTTGGAATGAAATGTCATGGGTTTGGGGGCATGGGGTGGAGTGTCATGACACAAGATTCAAGGAATGTCATGTAAAACATTACATTAGCATTAACAAGACATGCCATTAGAATGAAAGAATGATATAAGCCTTAACAAAACATTGTAACAACACTGACACATATGACATGAATATGAGAGTAATACTATTACTGCATTTGTTCAACATTAGTCTTAAAAAAACACTGGATTTCAATTACAGTGCATATGAAGAAATGACAGATTATGAGACTGACGCGCTGCCTAACTGCGCCAACGTGGCATGTGCTCTGACTCGGGTGAGCGTTGACCCCTAGACTCTAGATCACCTGCCATTCCGTGTAGGTCCAAAAATGCTGCTCACCACTGACCATCATGTCAGGATGGCCAAGCGGTCTAAGGCGCTGCGTTCAGATCGCAGTCACCCCTGGAGGCGTGGTTTAGAAACCCACTTCTGACAAACCTAACCTTTGGCTGCGGGCTCAAGCTAGGTTCTTTAACCCTCTGGCAAGTTTATCCAGAAATGCAGTAATGTTGACAAAGCACTGCAATTCAAGGAATGTCATGTAAAACATTACATTAGCATTAACAAGACATGCCATTAGAATGAAAGAATGATATAAGCCTTAACAAAACATTGTAACAACACTGACACATATGACATGAATATGATAGTAATACTATTACTGCATTTGTTCAACATTAGTCTTAAAAAACACTGGATTTCAATTACAGTGCATATGAAGAAATGGACAAAGGCATAAAAGGGAATACAGAAAGCAGCTCCTTTATTTACACGGTTCTGTGTATCAAAAAGCACCATTCTGCCCCGTGTGAGGATCGAACTCACGACCTTCAGATTATGAGACTGACGCGCTGCCTAACTGTGCCAACGAGGCATGTGCTCTGACACGGGTGAGCGGTGAAGCCCTAGATTCTAGATCATCTGCCATTCCGTGTAGGTGGAAGTGGCCAGCTGACCACTAGCCGTCATGTCAGGATGGCCGAGCGGTCTAAGGCGCTGCGTTCAGGTCGCAGTCTCCCCTGGAGGCGTGGGTTCGAATCCCACTTCTGACAAACTAACCTTTGGCTGCGGGCTCAAGCTAGAGTCTTTAACCCTCTGGCAAGTTTATCCAGAAATTCAGCAATGTTGACAAAGCACTGCAATTCAGTTCATGCTAGAATTAACCAAACATTAAAGTAACACTGACCTGCAGTACATGACCTTAATAGTAACACTTTAATGCAATGTATGGGATTCTATGGCACTTGGAATTTCAAGTCATGACATTTCAGAAAAAATTGGACATTTTGATTGAATCGGATTCAACTGAATTACACGAAATAACATGTGATGTTTACCGGAAGAAGATGCAGTAGAATTTCATGGCAAGGATTGTTGGAAATTTCTTGGAATGAAATGTCATGGGTTTGGGGGCATGGGGTGGAGTGTCATGACACAAGATTCAAGGAATGTCATGTAAAACATTACATTAGCATTAACAAGACATGCCATTAGAATGAAAGAATGATATAAGCCTTAACAAAACATTGTAACAACACTGACACATATGACATGAATATGAGAGTAATACTATTACTGCATTTGTTCAACATTAGTCTTAAAAAAACACTGGATTTCAATTACAGTGCATATGAAGAAATGGACAAAGGCATAAAAGGGAATACAGAAAGCAGCTCCTTTATTTACACGGTTCCGTGTATCAAAAAGCACCATTCTGCCCCGTGTGAGGCTCGAACTCACGACCTTCAGATTATGAGACTGACGCGCTGCCTAACTGTGCCAACGAGGCATGTACTCTGACTCGGGTGAGCGGTGAAGCCCTAGATTCTAGATCATCTGCCATTCCGTGTAGGTGGAAGTGGCCAGCTGACCACTGGCCGTCATGTCAGGATGGCCGAGCGGTCTAAGGCGCTGCGTTCAGGTCGCAGTCTCCCCTGGAGGCGTGGGTTCGAATCCCACTTCTGACAAACCTAGCCTTTGGCTGCGGGCTCAAGCTAGAGTCTTTAACCCTCTGGCAAGTTTATCCAGAAATGCAGTAATGTTGACAAAGCACTGCAATTCAGTTCATGCTAGAATTAACCAAACATTAAAGTAACACTGACCTGCAGTACATGACCTTTATAGTAACACTTTAGTGCAATGTATGGGATTCTATGGCACTTGGAATTTCAAGTCATGACATTTCAGAAAAAAATGGACATGTTGATTGAATCGGATTCAACTGAATTTCACAAAATGACATGTTGTGATGTTTACCGGAAGAAGATGCAGTAGAATTTCATGGCAAGGATTCTTGGAAATTTCTTGGAATGAAATGTCATGGGTTTGGGGGCATGGGGTGGAGTGTCATGACACAAGATTCAAGGAATGTCATGTAAAACATTACATTAGCATTAACAAGACATGCCATTAGAATGAAAGAATGATATAAGCCTTAACAAAACATTGTAACAACATTGACACATATGACATGAATGTGAGAGTAATACTATTACTGCATTTGTTCAACATTAGTCTTAAAAAAACACTGGATTTCAATTACAGTGCATATGAAGAAATGGACAAAGACATAAAAGGGAATACAGAAAGCAGCTCCTTTATTTACACGGTCCCGTGTATCAAAAAGCACCATTCTGCCCCGTGTGAGGCTCGAACTCACGACCTTCAGATTATGAGACTGACGCGCTGCCTAACTGCGCCAACGAGGCATGTGCTCTGACTTGGGTGAGCGGTGAAGCCCTAGATTCTAGATCATCTGCCATTCCGTGTAGGTGCAAAAATGCTGCTGTCCACTGGCCGTCATGTCAGGATGGCCGAGCGGTCTAAGGCGCTGCGTTCAGGTCGCAGTCTCCCCTGGAGGCGTGGGTTCGAATCCCACTTCTGACAAACCTAACCTTTGGCTGCGGGCTCAAGCTAGAGTCTTTAACCCTCTGGCAAGTTTATCCAGAAATGCAGTAATGTTGACAAAGCACTGCAATTCAGTTCATGCTAGAATTAACCAAACATTAAAGTAACACTGACCTGCAGTACATGACCTTTATAGTAACACTTTAGTGCAATGTATTGGATTCTATGGCACTTGGAATTTCAAGTCATGACATTTCAGAAAAAATTGACATGTTGATTGAATCGGATTCAACTGAATTTCACGAAATGACATGTTGTGATGTTTACCGGAAGAAGATGCAGTAGAATTTCATGGCAAGGATTCTTGGAAATTTCTTGGAATGAAATGTCATGGGTTTGGGGGCATGGGGTGGAGTGTCATGACACAAGATTCAAGGAATGCAGTAGATGCAGTAGAATTTCATGGCAAGGATTGTTGGAAATTTCTTGGAATGAAATGTCATGGGTTTGGGGGCATGGGGTGGAGTGTCATGACACAAGATTCAAGGAATGTCATGTAAAACATTACATTAGCATTAACAAGACATGCCATTAGAATGAAAGAATGATATAAGCCTTAACAAAACATTGTAACAACACTGACACATATGACATGAATATGAGAGTAATACTATTACTGCATTTGTTCAACATTAGTCTTAAAAAAACACTGGATTTCAATTACAGTGCATATGAAGAAATGACAGATTATGAGACTGACGCGCTGCCTAACTGCGCCAACGTGGCATGTGCTCTGACTCGGGTGGGCGTTGACCCCTAGACTCTAGATCACCTGCCATTCCGGGTAGGTCCAAAAATGCTGCTCACCACTGACCATCATGTCAGGATGGCCAAGCGGTCTAATGCGCTGCGTTCAGATCGCAATCACCCCTGGAGGCGTGGTTTAGAAACCCACTTCTGACAAACCTAACCTTTGGCTGCGGGCTCAAGCTAGGTTCTTTAACCCTCTGGCAAGTTTATCCAGAAATGCAGTAATGTTGACAAAGCACTGCAATTCAAGGAATGTCATGTAAAACATTACATTAGCATTAACAATACATGCCATTAGAATGAAAGAATGATATAAGCCTTAACAAAACATTGTAACAACACTGACACATATGACATGAATATGATAGTAATACTATTACTGCATTTGTTCAACATTAGTCTTAAAAAAACACTGGATTTCAATTACAGTGCATATGAAGAAATGGACAAAGGCATAAAAGGGAATACAGAAAGCAGCTCCTTTATTTACACGGTTCTGTGTATCAAAAAGCACCATTCTGCCCCGTGTGAGGATCGAACTCACGACCTTCAGATTATGAGACTGACGCGCTGCCTAACTGTGCCAACGAGGCATGTGCTCTGGCTCGGGTGAGCGGTGAAGCCCTAGATTCTAGATCATCTGCCATTCCGTGTAGGTCGAAGTGGCCAGCTGACCACTAGCCATCATGTCAGGATGGCCGAGCGGTCTAAGGCGCTGCGTTCAGGTCGCAGTCTCCCCTGGAGGCGTGGGTTCGAATCCCACTTCTGACAAACCTAACCTTTGGCTGCGGGCTCAAGCTAGAGTCTTTAACCCTCTGGCAAGTTTATCCAGAAATTCAGCAATGTTGACAAAGCACTGCAATTCAGTTCATGCTAGAATTAACCAAACATTAAAGTAACACTGACCTGCAGTACATGACCTTTATAGTTACACTTTAATGCAATGTATGGGATTCTATGGCACTTGGAATTTCAAATCATGACATTTCAGAAAAAATTGGACATTTTGATTGAATCGGATTCAACTGAATTACACGAAATAACATGTGATGTTTACCGGAAGAAGATGCAGTAGAATTTCATGGCAAGGATTGTTGGAAATTTCTTGGAATGAAATGTCATGGGTTTGGGGGCATGGGGTGGAGTGTCATGACACAAGATTCAAGGAATGTCATGTAAAACATTACATTAGCATTAACAAGACATGCCATTAGAATGAAAGAATGATATAAGCCTTAACAAAACATTGTAACAACACTGACACATATGACATGAATATGATAGTAATACTATTACTGCATTTGTTCAACATTAGTCTTAAAAAAACACTGGATTTCAATTACAGTGCATATGAAGAAATGGACAAAGGCATAAAAGGGAATACAGAAAGCAGCTCCTTTATTTACACGGTTCTGTGTATCAAAAAGCACCATTCTGCCCCGTGTGAGGATCGAACTCACGACCTTCAGATTATGAGACTGACGCGCTGCCTAACTGTGCCAACGAGGCATGTGCTCTGACACGGGTGAGCGGTGAAGCCCTAGATTCTAGATCATCTGCCATTCCGTGTAGGTGGAAGTGGCCAGCTGACCACTAGCCGTCATGTCAGGATGGCCGAGCGGTCTAAGGCGCTGCGTTCAGGTCGCAGTCTCCCCTGGAGGCGTGGGTTCGAATCCCACTTCTGACAAACTAACCTTTGGCTGCGGGCTCAAGCTAGAGTCTTTAACCCTCTGGCAAGTTTATCCAGAAATTCAGCAATGTTGACAAAGCACTGCAATTCAGTTCATGCTAGAATTAACCAAACATTAAAGTAACACTGACCTGCAGTACATGACCTTTATAGTAACACTTTAATGCAATGTATGGGATTCTATGGCACTTGGAATTTCAAGTCATGACATTTCAGAAAAAATTGGACATTTTGATTGAATCGGATTCAACTGAATTACACGAAATAACATGTGATGTTTACCGGAAGAAGATGCAGTAGAATTTCATGGCAAGGATTGTTGGAAATTTCTTGGAATGAAATGTCATGGGTTTGGGGGCATGGGGTGGAGTGTCATGACACAAGATTCAAGGAATGTCATGTAAAACATTACATTAGCATTAACAAGACATGCCATTAGAATGAAAGAATGATATAAGCCATAACAAAACATTGTAACAACACTGACACATATGACATGAATATGAGAGTAATACTATTACTGCATTTGTTCAACATTAGTCTTAAAAAAACACTGGATTTCAATTACAGTGCATATGAAGAAATGGACAAAGACATAAAAGGGAATACAGAAAGCAGCTCCTTTATTTACACGGTCCCGTGTATCAAAAAGAACCATTCTGCCCCGTGTGAGGCTCGAACTCACGACCTTCAGATTATGAGACTGACGCGCTGCATAACTGCGCCAACGAGGCATGTGCTCTGACTTGGGTGAGCGGTGAAGCCCTAGATTCTAGATCATCTGCCATTCCGTGTAGGTGCAAAAATGCTGCTGTCCACTGGCCGTCATGTCAGGATGGCCGAGCGGTCTAAGGCGCTGCGTTCAGGTCGCAGTCTCCCCTGGAGGCGTGGGTTCGAATCCCACTTCTGACAAACCTAACCTTTGGCTGCGGGCTCAAGCTAGAGTCTTTAACCCTCTGGCAAGTTTATCCAGAAATGCAGTAATGTTGACAAAGCACTGCAATTCAGTTCATGCTAGAATTAACCAAACATTAAAGTAACACTGACCTGCAGTACATGACCTTTATAGTAACACTTTAGTGCAATGTATTGGATTCTATGGCACTTGGAATTTCAAGTCATGACATTTCAGAAAAAATTGACATGTTGATTGAATCGGATTCAACTGAATTTCACGAAATGACATGTTGTGATGTTTACCGGAAGAAGATGCAGTAGAATTTCATGGCAAGGATTCTTGGAAATTTCTTGGAATGAAATGTCATGGGTTTGGGGGCATGGGGTGGAGTGTCATGACACAAGATTCAAGGAATGTCATGTAAAACATTACATTAGCATTAACAAGACATGCCATTAGAATGAAAGAATGATATAAGCCTTAACAAAACATTGTAACAACATTGACACATATGACATGAATGTGAGAGTAATACTATTACTGCATTTGTTCAACATTAGTCTTAAAAAAACACTGGATTTCAATTACAGTGCATATGAAGAAATGGACAAAGACATAAAAGGGAATACAGAAAGCAGCTCCTTTATTTACACGGTCCCGTGTATCAAAAAGCACCATTCTGCCCCGTGTGAGGCTCGAACTCACGACCTTCAGATTATGAGACTGACGCGCTGCCTAACTGCGCCAACGAGGCATGTGCTCTGACTTGGGTGAGCGGTGAAGCCCTAGATTCTAGATCATCTGCCATTCCGTGTAGGTGGAAAAATGCTGCTGTCCACTGGCCGTCATGTCAGGATGGCCGAGCGGTCTAAGGCGCTGCGTTCAGGTTGCAGTCTCCCCTGGAGGCGTGGGTTCGAATCCCACTTCTGACAAACCTAACCTTTGGCTGCGGGCTCAAGCTAGAGTCTTTAACCCTCTGGCAAGTTTATCCAGAAATGCAGTAATGTTGACAAAGCACTGCAATTCAGTTCATGCTAGAATTAACCAAACATTAAAGTAACACTGACCTGCAGTACATGACCTTTATAGTAACACTTTAGTGCAATGTATTGGATTCTATGGCACTTGGAATTTCAAGTCATGACATTTCAGAAAAAATTGACATGTTGATTGAATCGGATTCAACTGAATTTCACGAAATGACATGTTGTGATGTTTACCGGAAGAAGATGCAGTAGAATTTCATGGCAAGGATTCTTGGAAATTTCTTGGAATGAAATGTCATGGGTTTGGGGGCATGGGGTGGAGTGTCATGACACAAGATTCAAGGAATGCAGTAGATGCAGTAGAATTTCATGGCAAGGATTCTTGGAAATTTCTTGGAATGAAATGTCATGGGTTTGGGGGCATGGGGTGGAGTGTCATGACACAAGATTCAAGGAATGCAGTAGATGCAGTAGAATTTCATGGCAAGGATTGTTGGAAATTTCTTGGAATGAAATGTCATGGGTTTGGGGGCATGGGGTGGAGTGTCATGACACAAGATTCAAGGAATGTCATGTAAAACATTACATTAGCATTAACAAGACATGCCATTAGAATGAAAGAATGATATAAGCCTTAACAAAACATTGTAACAACACTGACACATATGACATGAATATGAGAGTAATACTATTACTGCATTTGTTCAACATTAGTCTTAAAAAAACACTGGATTTCAATTACAGTGCATATGAAGAAATGACAGATTATGAGACTGACGCGCTGCCTAACTGCGCCAACGTGGCATGTGCTCTGACTCGGGTGGGCGTTGACCCCTAGACTCTAGATCACCTGCCATTCCGTGTAGGTCCAAAAATGCTGCTCACCACTGACCATCATGTCAGGATGGCCAAGCGGTCTAATGCGCTGCGTTCAGATCGCAATCACCCCTGGAGGCGTGGTTTAGAAACCCACTTCTGACAAACCTAACCTTTGGCTGCGGGCTCAAGCTAGGTTCTTTAACCCTCTGGCAAGTTTATCCAGAAATGCAGTAATGTTGACAAAGCACTGCAATTCAAGGAATGTCATGTAAAACATTACATTAGCATTAACAAGACATGCCATTAGAATGAAAGAATGATATAAGCCTTAACAAAACATTGTAACAACACTGACACATATGACATGAATATGATAGTAATACTATTACTGCATTTGTTCAACATTAGTCTTAAAAAAACACTGGATTTCAATTACAGTGCATATGAAGAAATGGACAAAGGCATAAAAGGGAATACAGAAAGCAGCTCCTTTATTTACACGGTTCTGTGTATCAAAAAGCACCATTCTGCCCCGTGTGAGGATCGAACTCACGACCTTCAGATTATGAGACTGACGCGCTGCCTAACTGTGCCAACGAGGCATGTGCTCTGGCTCGGGTGAGCGGTGAAGCCCTAGATTCTAGATCATCTGCCATTCCGTGTAGGTCGAAGTGGCCAGCTGACCACTAGCCATCATGTCAGGATGGCCGAGCGGTCTTAGGCGCTGCGTTCAGGTCGCAGTCTCCCCTGGAGGCGTGGGTTCGAATCCCACTTCTGACAAACCTAACCTTTGGCTGCGGGCTCAAGCTAGAGTCTTTAACCCTCTGGCAAGTTTATCCAGAAATTCAGCAATGTTGACAAAGCACTGCAATTCAGTTCATGCTAGAATTAACCAAACATTAAAGTAACACTGACCTGCAGTACATGACCTTTATAGTTACACTTTAATGCAATGTATGGGATTCTATGGCACTTGGAATTTCAAATCATGACATTTCAGAAAAAATTGGACATTTTGATTGAATCGGATTCAACTGAATTACACGAAATAACATGTGATGTTTACCGGAAGAAGATGCAGTAGAATTTCATGGCAAGGATTGTTGGAAATTTCTTGGAATGAAATGTCATGGGTTTGGGGGCATGGGGTGGAGTGTCATGACACAAGATTCAAGGAATGTCATGTAAAACATTACATTAGCATTAACAAGACATGCCATTAGAATGAAAGAATGATATAAGCCTTAACAAAACATTGTAACAACACTGACACATATGACATGAATATGATAGTAATACTATTACTGCATTTGTTCAACATTAGTCTTAAAAAAACACTGGATTTCAATTACAGTGCATATGAAGAAATGGACAAAGGCATAAAAGGGAATACAGAAAGCAGCTCCTTTATTTACACGGTTCTGTGTATCAAAAAGCACCATTCTGCCCCGTGTGAGGATCGAACTCACGACCTTCAGATTATGAGACTGACGCGCTGCCTAACTGTGCCAACGAGGCATGTGCTCTGACACGGGTGAGCGGTGAAGCCCTAGATTCTAGATCATCTGCCATTCCGTGTAGGTGGAAGTGGCCAGCTGACCACTAGCCGTCATGTCAGGATGGCCGAGCGGTCTAAGGCGCTGCGTTCAGGTCGCAGTCTCCCCTGGAGGCGTGGGTTCGAATCCCACTTCTGACAAACTAACCTTTGGCTGCGGGCTCAAGCTAGAGTCTTTAACCCTCTGGCAAGTTTATCCAGAAATTCAGCAATGTTGATAAAAGCACTGCAATTCAGTTCATGCTAGAATTAACCAAACATTAAAGTAACACTGACCTGCAGTACATGACCTTTATAGTAACACTTTAATGCAATGTATGGGATTCTATGGCACTTGGAATTTCAAGTCATGACATTTCAGAAAAAATTGGACATTTTGATTGAATCGGATTCAACTGAATTACACGAAATAACATGTGATGTTTACCGGAAGAAGATGCAGTAGAATTTCATGGCAAGGATTGTTGGAAATTTCTTGGAATGAAATGTCATGGGTTTGGGGGCATGGGGTGGAGTGTCATGACACAAGATTCAAGGAATGTCATGTAAAACATTACATTAGCATTAACAAGACATGCCATTAGAATGAAAGAATGATATAAGCCATAACAAAACATTGTAACAACACTGACACATATGACATGAATATGAGAGTAATACTATTACTGCATTTGTTCAACATTAGTCTTAAAAAAACACTGGATTTCAATTACAGTGCATATGAAGAAATGGACAAAGACATAAAAGGGAATACAGAAAGCAGCTCCTTTATTTACACGGTCCCGTGTATCAAAAAGAACCATTCTGCCCCGTGTGAGGCTCGAACTCACGACCTTCAGATTATGAGACTGACGCGCTGCCTAACTGCGCCAACGAGGCATGTGCTCTGACTTGGGTGAGCGGTGAAGCCCTAGATTCTAGATCATCTGCCATTCCGTGTAGGTGCAAAAATGCTGCTGTCCACTGGCCGTCATGTCAGGATGGCCGAGCGGTCTAAGGCGCTGCGTTCAGGTCGCAGTCTCCCCTGGAGGCGTGGGTTCGAATCCCACTTCTGACAAACCTAACCTTTGGCTGCGGGCTCAAGCTAGAGTCTTTAACCCTCTGGCAAGTTTATCCAGAAATGCAGTAATGTTGACAAAGCACTGCAATTCAGTTCATGCTAAAATTAACCAAACATTAAAGTAACACTGACCTGCAGTACATGACCTTTATAGTAACACTTTAGTGCAATGTATTGGATTCTATGGCACTTGGAATTTCAAGTCATGACATTTCAGAAAAAATTGACATGTTGATTGAATCGGATTCAACTGAATTTCACGAAATGACATGTTGTGATGTTTACCGGAAGAAGATGCAGTAGAATTTCATGGCAAGGATTCTTGGAAATTTCTTGGAATGAAATGTCATGGGTTTGGGGGCATGGGGTGGAGTGTCATGACACAAGATTCAAGGAATGTCATGTAAAACATTACATTAGCATTAACAAGACATGCCATTAGAATGAAAGAATGATATAAGCCTTAACAAAACATTGTAACAACATTGACACATATGACATGAATGTGAGAGTAATACTATTACTGCATTTGTTCAACATTAGTCTTAAAAAAACACTGGATTTCAATTACAGTGCATATGAAGAAATGGACAAAGACATAAAAGGGAATACAGAAAGCAGCTCCTTTATTTACACGGTCCCGTGTATCAAAAAGCACCATTCTGCCCCGTGTGAGGCTCGAACTCACGACCTTCAGATTATGAGACTGACGCGCTGCCTAACTGCGCCAACGAGGCATGTGCTCTGACTTGGGTGAGCGGTGAAGCCCTAGATTCTAGATCATCTGCCATTCCGTGTAGGTGCAAAAATGCTGCTGTCCACTGGCCGTCATGTCAGGATGGCCGAGCGGTCTAAGGCGCTGTGTTCAGGTTGCAGTCTCCCCTGGAGGCGTGGGTTCGAATCCCAGTTCTGACAAACCTAACCTTTGGCTGCGGGCTCAAGCTAGAGTCTTTAACCCTCTGGCAAGTTTATCCAGAAATGCAGTAATGTTGACAAAGCACTGCAATTCAGTTCATGCTAGAATTAACCAAACATTAAAGTAACACTGACCTGCAGTACATGACCTTTATAGTAACACTTTAGTGCAATGTATTGGATTCTATGGCACTTGGAATTTCAAGTCATGACATTTCAGAAAAAATTGACATGTTGATTGAATCGGATTCAACTGAATTTCACGAAATGACATGTTGTGATGTTTACCGGAAGAAGATGCAGTAGAATTTCATGGCAAGGATTCTTGGAAATTTCTTGGAATGAAATGTCATGGGTTTGGGGGCATGGGGTGGAGTGTCATGACACAAGATTCAAGGAATGCAGTAGATGCAGTAGAATTTCATGGCAAGGATTCTTGGAAATTTCTTGGAATGAAATGTCATGGGTTTGGGGGCATGGGGTGGAGTGTCATGACACAAGATTCAAGGAATGCAGTAGATGCAGTAGAATTTCATGGCAAGGATTGTTGGAAATTTCTTGGAATGAAATGTCATGGGTTTGGGGGCATGGGGTGGAGTGTCATGACACAAGATTCAAGGAATGTCATGTAAAACATTACATTAGCATTAACAAGACATGCCATTAGAATGAAAGAATGATATAAGCCTTAACAAAACATTGTAACAACACTGACACATATGACATGAATATGAGAGTAATACTATTACTGCATTTGTTCAACATTAGTCTTAAAAAAACACTGGATTTCAATTACAGTGCATATGAAGAAATGACAGATTATGAGACTGACGCGCTGCCTAACTGCGCCAACGTGGCATGTGCTCTGACTCGGGTGGGCGTTGACCCCTAGACTCTAGATCACCTGCCATTCCGTGTAGGTCCAAAAATGCTGCTCACCACTGACCATCATGTCAGGATGGCCAAGCGGTCTAATGCGCTGCGTTCAGATCGCAATCACCCCTGGAGGCGTGGTTTAGAAACCCACTTCTGACAAACCTAACCTTTGGCTGCGGGCTCAAGCTAGGTTCTTTAACCCTCTGGCAAGTTTATCCAGAAATGCAGTAATGTTGACAAAGCACTGCAATTCAAGGAATGTCATGTAAAACATTACATTAGCATTAACAAGACATGCCATTAGAATGAAAGAATGATATAAGCCTTAACAAAACATTGTAACAACACTGACACATATGACATGAATATGATAGTAATACTATTACTGCATTTGTTCAACATTAGTCTTAAAAAAACACTGGATTTCAATTACAGTGCATATGAAGAAATGGACAAAGGCATAAAAGGGAATACAGAAAGCAGCTCCTTTATTTACACGGTTCTGTGTATCAAAAAGCACCATTCTGCCCCGTGTGAGGATCGAACTCACGACCTTCAGATTATGAGACTGACGCGCTGCCTAACTGTGCCAACGAGGCATGTGCTCTGGCTCGGGTGAGCGGTGAAGCCCTAGATTCTAGATCATCTGCCATTCCGTGTAGGTCGAAGTGGCCAGCTGACCACTAGCCATCATGTCAGGATGGCCGAGCGGTCTAAGGCGCTGCGTTCAGGTCGCAGTCTCCCCTGGAGGCGTGGGTTCGAATCCCACTTCTGACAAACCTAACCTTTGGCTGCGGGCTCAAGCTAGAGTCTTTAACCCTCTGGCAAGTTTATCCAGAAATTCAGCAATGTTGACAAAGCACTGCAATTCAGTTCATGCTAGAATTAACCAAACATTAAAGTAACACTGACCTGCAGTACATGACCTTTATAGTTACACTTTAATGCAATGTATGGGATTCTATGGCACTTGGAATTTCAAATCATGACATTTCAGAAAAAATTGGACATTTTGATTGAATCGGATTCAACTGAATTACACGAAATAACATGTGATGTTTACCGGAAGAAGATGCAGTAGAATTTCATGGCAAGGATTGTTGGAAATTTCTTGGAATGAAATGTCATGGGTTTGGGGGCATGGGGTGGAGTGTCATGACACAAGATTCAAGGAATGTCATGTAAAACATTACATTAGCATTAACAAGACATGCCATTAGAATGAAAGAATGATATAAGCCTTAACAAAACATTGTAACAACACTGACACATATGACATGAATATGATAGTAATACTATTACTGCATTTGTTCAACATTAGTCTTAAAAAAACACTGGATTTCAATTACAGTGCATATGAAGAAATGGACAAAGGCATAAAAGGGAATACAGAAAGCAGCTCCTTTATTTACACGGTTCTGTGTATCAAAAAGCACCATTCTGCCCCGTGTGAGGATCGAACTCACGACCTTCAGATTATGAGACTGACGCGCTGCCTAACTGTGCGAACGAGGCATGTGCTCTGACACGGGTGAGCGGTGAAGCCCTAGATTCTAGATCATCTGCCATTCCGTGTAGGTGGAAGTGGCCAGCTGACCACTAGCCGTCATGTCAGGATGGCCGAGCGGTCTAAGGCGCTGCGTTCAGGTCGCAGTCTCCCCTGGAGGCGTGGGTTCGAATCCCACTTCTGACAAACTAACCTTTGGCTGCGGGCTCAAGCTAGAGTCTTTAACCCTCTGGCAAGTTTATCCAGAAATTCAGCAATGTTGACAAAGCACTGCAATTCAGTTCATGCTAGAATTAACCAAACATTAAAGTAACACTGACCTGCAGTACATGACCTTTATAGTAACACTTTAATGCAATGTATGGGATTCTATGGCACTTGGAATTTCAAGTCATGACATTTCAGAAAAAATTGGACATTTTGATTGAATCGGATTCAACTGAATTACACGAAATAACATGTGATGTTTACCGGAAGAAGATGCAGTAGAATTTCATGGCAAGGATTGTTGGAAATTTCTTGGAATGAAATGTCATGGGTTTGGGGGCATGGGGTGGAGTGTCATGACACAAGATTCAAGGAATGTCATGTAAAACATTACATTAGCATTAACAAGACATGCCATTAGAATGAAAGAATGATATAAGCCTTAACAAAACATTGTAACAACACTGACACATATGACATGAATATGAGAGTAATACTATTACTGCATTTGTTCAACATTAGTCTTAAAAAAACACTGGATTTCAATTACAGTGCATATGAAGAAATGGACAAAGACATAAAAGGGAATACAGAAAGCAGCTCCTTTATTTACACGGTCCCGTGTATCAAAAAGAACCATTCTGCCCCGTGTGAGGCTCGAACTCACGACCTTCAGATTATGAGACTGACGCGCTGCCTAACTGCGCCAACGAGGCATGTGCTCTGACTTGGGTGAGCGGTGAAGCCCTAGATTCTAGATCATCTGCCATTCCGTGTAGGTGCAAAAATGCTGCTGTCCACTGGCCGTCATGTCAGGATGGCCGAGCGGTCTAAGGCGCTGCGTTCAGGTCGCAGTCTCCCCTGGAGGCGTGGGTTCGAATCCCACTTCTGACAAACCTAACCTTTGGCTGCGGGCTCAAGCTAGAGTCTTTAACCCTCTGGCAAGTTTATCCAGAAATGCAGTAATGTTGACAAAGCACTGCAATTCAGTTCATGCTAGAATTAACCAAACATTAAAGTAACACTGACCTGCAGTACATGACCTTTATAGTAACACTTTAGTGCAATGTATTGGATTCTATGGCACTTGGAATTTCAAGTCATGACATTTCAGAAAAAATTGACATGTTGATTGAATCGGATTCAACTGAATTTCACGAAATGACATGTTGTGATGTTTACCGGAAGAAGATGCAGTAGAATTTCATGGCAAGGATTCTTGGAAATTTCTTGGAATGAAATGTCATGGGTTTGGGGGCATGGGGTGGAGTGTCATGACACAAGATTCAAGGAATGCAGTAGATGCAGTAGAATTTCATGGCAAGGATTGTTGGAAATTTCTTGGAATGAAATGTCATGGGTTTGGGGGCATGGGGTGGAGTGTCATGACACAAGATTCAAGGAATGTCATGTAAAACATTACATTAGCATTAACAAGACATGCCATTATTATGAAAGAATGATATAAGCCTTAACAAATTATTGTAACAACACTGACACATATGACATGAATATGATAGTAATACTATTACTGCATTTGTTCAACATTAGTCTTAAAAAAACACTGGATTTCAATTACAGTGCATATGAAGAAATGGACAAAGGCATAAAAGGGAATACAGAAAGCAGCTCCTTTATTTACACGGTTCTGTGTATCAAAAAGCACCATTCTGCCCCGTGTGAGGATCGAACTCACGACCTTCAGATTATGAGACTGACGCGCTGCCTAACTGTGCCAACGAGGCATGTGCTCTGACTCGGGTGAGCGGTGAAGCCCTAGATTCTAGATCATCTGCCATTCCGTGTAGGTCGAAGTGGCGAAGTGGCCGGTGATGTTTACCGGAAGAAGATGCAGTAGAATTTCATGGCAAGGATTGTTGGAAATTTCTTGGAATGAAATGTCATGGGTTTGGGGGCATGGGGTGGAGTGTCATGACACAAGATTCAAGGAATGTCATGTAAAACATTACATTAGCATTAACAAGACATGCCATTAGAATGAAAGAATGATATAAGCCTTAACAAAACATTGTAACAACACTGACACATATGACATGTTCAACATTAGTCTTAAAAAAACACTGGATTTCAATTACAGTGCATATGAAGAAATGGACAAAGGCATAAAAGGGAATACAGAAAGCAGCTCCTTTATTTACACGGTTCTGTGTATCAAAAAGCACCATTCTGCCCCGTGTGAGGATCGAACTCACGACCTTCAGATTATGAGACTGACGCGCTGCCTAACTGTGCCAACGAGGCATGTGCTCTGACACGGGTGAGCGGTGAAGCCGTAGATTCTAGATCATCTGCCATTCCGTGTAGGTGCAAAAATGCTGCTGTCCACTGGCCGTCATTTCAGGATGGCCGAGCGGTCTAAGGCGCTGCGTTCAGGTCGCAGTCTCCCCTGGAGGCGTGGGTTCGAATCCCACTTCTGACAAACCTAACCTTTGGCTGCGGGCTCAAGCTAGAGTCTTTAACCCTCTGGCAAGTTTATCCAGAAATGCAGTAATGTTGACAAAGCACTGCAATTCAGTTCATGCTAGAATTAACCAAACATTAAAGTAACACTGACCTGCAGTACATGACCTTTATAGTAACACTTTAGTGCAATGTATTGGATTCTATGGCACTTGGAATTTCAAGTCATGACATTTCAGAAAAAATTGACATGTTGATTGAATCGGATTCAACTGAATTTCACGAAATGACATGTTGTGATGTTTACCGGAAGAAGATGCAGTAGAATTTCATGGCAAGGATTCTTGGAAATTTCTTGGAATGAAATGTCATGGGTTTGGGGGCATGGGGTGGAGTGTCATGACACAAGATTCAAGGAATGCAGTAGATGCAGTAGAATTTCATGGCAAGGATTGTTGGAAATTTCTTGGAATGAAATGTCATGGGTTTGGGGGCATGGGGTGGAGTGTCATGACACAAGATTCAAGGAATGTCATGTAAAACATTACATTAGCATTAACAAGACATGCCATTAGAATGAAAGAATGATATAAGCCTTAACAAAACATTGTAACAACACTGACACATATGACATGAATATGAGAGTAATACTATTACTGCATTTGTTCAACATTAGTCTTAAAAAAACACTGGATTTCAATTACAGTGCATATGAAGAAATGACAGAATATGAGACTGACGCGCTGCCTAACTGCGCCAACGTGGCATGTGCTCTGACTCGGGTGAGCGTTGACCCCTAGACTCTAGATCACCTGCCATTCCGTGTAGGTCCAAAAATGCTGCTCACCACTGACCATCATGTCAGGATGGCCAAGCGGTCTAATGCGCTGCGTTCAGATCGCAATCACCCCTGGAGGCGTGGTTTAGAAACCCACTTCTGACAAACCTAACCTTTGGCTGCGGGCTCAAGCTAGGTTCTTTAACCCTCTGGCAAGTTTATCCAGAAATGCAGTAATGTTGACAAAGCACTGCAATTCAAGGAATGTCATGTAAAACATTACATTAGCATTAACAAGACATGCCATTAGAATGAAAGAATGATATAAGCCTTAACAAAACATTGTAACAACACTGACACATATGACATGAATATGATAGTAATACTATTACTGCATTTGTTCAACATTAGTCTTAAAAAAACACTGGATTTCAATTACAGTGCATATGAAGAAATGGACAAAGGCATAAAAGGGAATACAGAAAGCAGCTCCTTTATTTACACGGTTCTGTGTATCAAAAAGCACCATTCTGCCCCGTGTGAGGATCGAACTCACGACCTTCAGATTATGAGACTGACGCGCTGCCTAACTGTGCCAACGAGGCATGTGCTCTGACTCGGGTGAGCGGTGAAGCCCTAGATTCTAGATCATCTGCCATTCCGTGTAGGTCGAAGTGGCCAGCTGACCACTAGCCGTCATGTCAGGATGGCCGAGCGGTCTAAGGCGCTGCGTTCAGGTCGCAGTCTCCCCTGGAGGCGTGGGTTCGAATCCCACTTCTGACAAACCTAACCTTTGGCTGCGGGCTCAAGCTAGAGTCTTTAACCCTCTGGCAAGTTTATTCAGAAATTCAGCAATGTTGACAAAGCACTGCAATTCAGTTCATGCTAGAATTAACCAAACATTAAAGTAACACTGACCTGCAGTACATGACCTTTATAGTAACACTTTAATGCAATGTATGGGATTCTATGGCACTTGGAATTTCAAGTCATGACATTTCAGAAAAAATTGGACATTTTGATTGAATCGGATTCAACTGAATTACACGAAATAACATGTGATGTTTACCGGAAGAAGATGCAGTAGAATTTCATGGCAAGGATTGTTGGAAATTTCTTGGAATGAAATGTCATGGGTTTGGGGGCATGGGGTGGAGTGTCATGACACAAGATTCAAGGAATGTCATGTAAAACATTACATTAGCATTAACAAGACATGCCATTAGAATGAAAGAATGATATAAGCCTTAACAAAACATTGTAACAACACTGACACATATGACATGAATATGAGAGTAATACTATTACTGCATTTGTTCAACATTAGTCTTAAAAAAACACTGGATTTCAATTACAGTGCATATGAAGAAATGGACAAAGGCATAAAAGGGAATACAGAAAGCAGCTCCTTTATGTACACGGTTCCGTGTATCAAAAAGCACCATTCTGCCCCGTGTGAGGCTCGAACTCACGACCTTCAGATTATGAGACTGACGCGCTGCCTAACTGTGCCAACGAGGCATGTGCTCTGACTCGGTTGAGCGGTGAAGCCCTAGATTCTAGATCATCTGCCATTCCGTGTAGGTGGAAGTGGCCAGCTGACCACTGGCCGTCATGTCAGGATGGCCGAGCGGTCTAAGGCGCTGCGTTCAGGTCGCAGTCTCCCCTGGAGGCGTGGGTTCGAATCCCACTTCTGACAAACCAAGCCTTTGGCTGCGGGCTCAAGCTAGAGTCTTTAACCCTCTGGCAAGTTTATCCAGAAATGCAGTAATGTTGAAAAAGCACTGCAATTCAGTTCATGCTAGAATTAACCAAACATTAAAGTAACACTGACCTGCAGTACATGACCTTTATAGTAACACTTTAGTGCAATGTATGGGATTCTATGGCACTTGGAATTTCAAGTCATGACATTTCAGAAAAAATTGACATGTTGATTGAATCGGATTCAACTGAATTTCACAAAATGACATGTTGTGATGTTTACCGGAAGAAGATGCAGTAGAATTTCATGGCAAGGATTCTTGGAAATTTCTTGGAATGAAATGTCATGGGTTTGGGGGCATGGGGTGGAGTGTCATGACACAAGATTCAAGGAATGTCATGTAAAACATTACATTAGCATTAACAAGACATGCCATTAGAATGAAAGAATGATATAAGCCTTAACAAAACATTGTAACAACATTGACACATATGACATGAATGTGAGAGTAATACTATTACTGCATTTGTTCAACATTAGTCTTAAAAAAACACTGGATTTCAATTACAGTGCATATGAAGAAATGGACAAAGACATAAAAGGGAATACAGAAAGCAGCTCCTTTATTTACACGGTCCCGTGTATCAAAAAGAACCATTCTGCCCCGTGTGAGGCTCGAACTCACGACCTTCAGATTATGAGACTGACGCGCTGCCTAACTGTGCCAACGAGGCATGTGCTCTGCCTCGGGTGAACGGTGAAGCCCTAGATTCTAGATCATCTGCCATTCCGTGTAGTTGGAAGTGGCCAGCTGACCACTGGCCGTCATGTCAGGATGGCCGAGCGGTCTAAGGCGCTGCGTTCAGGTCGCAGTCTCCCCTGGAGGCGTGGGTTCGAATCCCACTTCTGACAAACCTAACCTTTGGCTGCGGGCTCAAGCTAGGTTATTTAACCCTCTGGCAAGTTTATCCAGAAATGCAGTAATGTTGACAAAGCACTGCAATTCAGTTCATGCTAGAATTAACCAAAAATTAAAGTAACACTGACCTGCAGTACATGACCTTTATAGTAACACTTTAGTGCAATGTATGGGATTCTATGGCACTTGGAATTTCAAGTCATGACATTTCAGAAAAAAATGGACATGTTGATTGAATCGGATTCAACTGAATTTCACGAAATGACATGTTGTGATGTTTACCGGAAGAAGATGCAGTAGAATTTCATGGCAAGGATTCTTGGAAATTTCTTGGAATGAAATGTCATGGGTTTGGGGGCATGGGGTGGAGTGTCATGACACAAGATTCAAGGAATGCAGTAGATGCAGTAGAATTTCATGGCAAGGATTCTTGGAAATTTCTTGGAATGAAATGTCATGGGTTTGGGGGCATGGGGTGGAGTGTCATGACACAAGATTCAAGGAATGCAGTAGATGCAGTAGAATTTCATGGCAAGGATTGTTGGAAATTTCTTGGAATGAAATGTCATGGGTTTGGGGGCATGGGGTGGAGTGTCATGACACAAGATTCAAGGAATGTCATGTAAAACATTACATTAGCATTAACAAGACATGCCATTAGAATGAAAGAATGATATAAGCCTTAACAAAACATTGTAACAACACTGACACATATGACATGAATATGAGAGTAATACTATTACTGCATTTGTTCAACATTAGTCTTAAAAAAACACTGGATTTCAATTACAGTGCATATGAAGAAATGACAGATTATGAGACTGACGCGCTGCCTAACTGCGCCAACGTGGCATGTGCTCTGACTCGGGTGGGCGTTGACCCCTAGACTCTAGATCACCTGCCATTCCGTGTAGGTCCAAAAATGCTGCTCACCACTGACCATCATGTCAGGATGGCCAAGCGGTCTAATGCGCTGCGTTCAGATCGCAATCACCCCTGGAGGCGTGGTTTAGAAACCCACTTCTGACAAACCTAACCTTTGGCTGCGGGCTCAAGCTAGGTTCTTTAACCCTCTGGCAAGTTTATCCAGAAATGCAGTAATGTTGACAAAGCACTGCAATTCAAGGAATGTCATGTAAAACATTACATTAGCATTAACAAGACATGCCATTAGAATGAAAGAATGATATAAGCCTTAACAAAACATTGTAACAACACTGACACATATGACATGAATATGATAGTAATACTATTACTGCATTTGTTCAACATTAGTCTTAAAAAAACACTGGATTTCAATTACAGTGCATATGAAGAAATGGACAAAGGCATAAAAGGGAATACAGAAAGCAGCTCCTTTATTTACACGGTTCTGTGTATCAAAAAGCACCATTCTGCCCCGTGTGAGGATCGAACTCACGACCTTCAGATTATGAGACTGACGCGCTGCCTAACTGTGCCAACGAGGCATGTGCTCTGACTCGGGTGAGCGGTGAAGCCCTAGATTCTAGATCATCTGCCATTCCGTGTAGGTCGAAGTGGCCAGCTGACCACTAGCCGTCATGTCAGGATGGCCGAGCGGTCTAAGGCGCTGCGTTCAGGTCGCAGTCTCCCCTGGAGGCGTGGGTTCGAATCCCACTTCTGACAAACCTAACCTTTGGCTGCGGGCTCAAGCTAGAGTCTTTAACCCTCTGGCAAGTTTATCCAGAAATTCAGCAATGTTGACAAAGCACTGCAATTCAGTTCATGCTAGAATTAACCAAACATTAAAGTAACACTGACCTGCAGTACATGACCTTTATAGTAACACTTTAATGCAATGTATGGGATTCTATGGCACTTGGAATTTCAAGTCATGACATTTCAGAAAAAATTGGACATTTTGATTGAATCGGATTCAACTGAATTACACGAAATAACATGTGATGTTTACCGGAAGAAGATGCAGTAGAATTTCATGGCAAGGATTGTTGGAAATTTCTTGGAATGAAATGTCATGGGTTTGGGGGCATGGGGTGGAGTGTCATGACACAAGATTCAAGGAATGTCATGTAAAACATTACATTAGCATTAACAAGACATGCCATTAGAATGAAAGAATGATATAAGCCTTAACAAAACATTGTAACAACACTGACACATATGACATGAATATGAGAGTAATACTATTACTGCATTTGTTCAACATTAGTCTTAAAAAAACACTGGATTTCAATTACAGTGCATATGAAGAAATGGACAAAGGCATAAAAGGGAATACAGAAAGCAGCTCCTTTATGTACACGGTTCCGTGTATCAAAAAGCACCATTCTGCCCCGTGTGAGGCTCGAACTCACGACCTTCAGATTATGAGACTGACGCGCTGCCTAACTGTGCCAACGAGGCATGTGCTCTGACTCGGGTGAGCGGTGAAGCCCTAGATTCTAGATCATCTGCCATTCCGTGTAGGTGGAAGTGGCCAGCTGACCACTGGCCGTCATGTCAGGATGGCCGAGCGGTCTAAGGCGCTGCGTTCAGGTCGCAGTCTCCCCTGGAGGCGTGGGTTCGAATCCCACTTCTGACAAACCAAGCCTTTGGCTGCGGGCTCAAGCTAGAGTCTTTAACCCTCTGGCAAGTTTATCCAGAAATTCAGCAATGTTGACAAAGCACTGCAATTCAGTTCATGCTAGAATTAACCAAACATTAAAGTAACACTGACCTGCAGTACATGACCTTTATAGTAACACTTTAATGCAATGTATGGGATTCTATGGCACTTGGAATTTCAAGTCATGACATTTCAGAAAAAATTGGACATTTTGATTGAATCGGATTCAACTGAATTACACGAAATAACATGTGATGTTTACCGGAAGAAGATGCAGTAGAATTTCATGGCAAGGATTGTTGGAAATTTCTTGGAATGAAATGTCATGGGTTTGGGGGCATGGGGTGGAGTGTCATGACACAAGATTCAAGGAATGTCATGTAAAACATTACATTAGCATTAACAAGACATGCCATTAGAATGAAAGAATGATATAAGCCTTAACAAAACATTGTAACAACACTGACACATATGACATGAATATGAGAGTAATACTATTACTGCATTTGTTCAACATTAGTCTTAAAAAAACACTGGATTTCAATTACAGTGCATATGAAGAAATGGACAAAGGCATAAAAGGGAATACAGAAAGCAGCTCCTTTATGTACACGGTTCCGTGTATCAAAAAGCACCATTCTGCCCCGTGTGAGGCTCGAACTCACGACCTTCAGATTATGAGACTGACGCGCTGCCTAACTGTGCCAACGAGGCATGTGCTCTGACTCGGGTGAGCGGTGAAGCCCTAGATTCTAGATCATCTGCCATTCCGTGTAGGTGGAAGTGGCCAGCTGACCACTGGCCGTCATGTCAGGATGGCCGAGCGGTCTAAGGCGCTGCGTTCAGGTCGCAGTCTCCCCTGGAGGCGTGGGTTCGAATCCCACTTCTGACAAACCAAGCCTTTGGCTGCGGGCTCAAGCTAGAGTCTTTAACCCTCTGGCAAGTTTATCCAGAAATGCAGTAATGTTGAAAAAGCACTGCAATTCAGTTCATGCTAGAATTAACCAAACATTAAAGTAACACTGACCTGCAGTACATGACCTTTATAGTAACACTTTAGTGCAATGTATGGGATTCTATGGCACTTGGAATTTCAAGTCATGACATTTCAGAAAAAATTGACATGTTGATTGAATCGGATTCAACTGAATTTCACAAAATGACATGTTGTGATGTTTACCGGAAGAAGATGCAGTAGAATTTCATGGCAAGGATTCTTGGAAATTTCTTGGAATGAAATGTCATGGGTTTGGGGGCATGGGGTGGAGTGTCATGACACAAGATTCAAGGAATGTCATGTAAAACATTACATTAGCATTAACAAGACATGCCATTAGAATGAAAGAATGATATAAGCCTTAACAAAACATTGTAACAACATTGACACATATGACATGAATGTGAGAGTAATACTATTACTGCATTTGTTCAACATTAGTCTTAAAAAAACACTGGATTTCAATTACAGTGCATATGAAGAAATGGACAAAGACATAAAAGGGAATACAGAAAGCAGCTCCTTTATTTACACGGTCCCGTGTATCAAAAAGAACCATTCTGCCCCGTGTGAGGCTCGAACTCACGACCTTCAGATTATGAGACTGACGCGCTGCCTAACTGTGCCAACGAGGCATGTGCTCTGCCTCGGGTGAACGGTGAAGCCCTAGATTCTAGATCATCTGCCATTCCGTGTAGTTGGAAGTGGCCAGCTGACCACTGGCCGTCATGTCAGGATGGCCGAGCGGTCTAAGGCGCTGCGTTCAGGTCGCAGTCTCCCCTGGAGGCGTGGGTTCGAATCCCACTTCTGACAAACCTAACCTTTGGCTGCGGGCTCAAGCTAGGTTATTTAACCCTCTGGCAAGTTTATCCAGAAATGCAGTAATGTTGACAAAGCACTGCAATTCAGTTCATGCTAGAATTAACCAAAAATTAAAGTAACACTGACCTGCAGTACATGACCTTTATAGTAACACTTTAGTGCAATGTATGGGATTCTATGGCACTTGGAATTTCAAGTCATGACATTTCAGAAAAAAATGGACATGTTGATTGAATCGGATTCAACTGAATTTCACGAAATGACATGTTGTGATGTTTACCGGAAGAAGATGCAGTAGAATTTCATGGCAAGGATTCTTGGAAATTTCTTGGAATGAAATGTCATGGGTTTGGGGGCATGGGGTGGAGTGTCATGACACAAGATTCAAGGAATGCAGTAGATGCAGTAGAATTTCATGGCAAGGATTCTTGGAAATTTCTTGGAATGAAATGTCATGGGTTTGGGGGCATGGGGTGGAGTGTCATGACACAAGATTCAAGGAATGCAGTAGATGCAGTAGAATTTCATGGCAAGGATTGTTGGAAATTTCTTGGAATGAAATGTCATGGGTTTGGGGGCATGGGGTGGAGTGTCATGACACAAGATTCAAGGAATGTCATGTAAAACATTACATTAGCATTAACAAGACATGCCATTAGAATGAAAGAATGATATAAGCCTTAACAAAACATTGTAACAACACTGACACATATGACATGAATATGAGAGTAATACTATTACTGCATTTGTTCAACATTAGTCTTAAAAAAACACTGGATTTCAATTACAGTGCATATGAAGAAATGACAGATTATGAGACTGACGCGCTGCCTAACTGCGCCAACGTGGCATGTGCTCTGACTCGGGTGGGCGTTGACCCCTAGACTCTAGATCACCTGCCATTCCGTGTAGGTCCAAAAATGCTGCTCACCACTGACCATCATGTCAGGATGGCCAAGCGGTCTAATGCGCTGCGTTCAGATCGCAATCACCCCTGGAGGCGTGGTTTAGAAACCCACTTCTGACAAACCTAACCTTTGGCTGCGGGCTCAAGCTAGGTTCTTTAACCCTCTGGCAAGTTTATCCAGAAATGCAGTAATGTTGACAAAGCACTGCAATTCAAGGAATGTCATGTAAAACATTACATTAGCATTAACAAGACATGCCATTAGAATGAAAGAATGATATAAGCCTTAACAAAACATTGTAACAACACTGACACATATGACATGAATATGATAGTAATACTATTACTGCATTTGTTCAACATTAGTCTTAAAAAAACACTGGATTTCAATTACAGTGCATATGAAGAAATGGACAAAGGCATAAAAGGGAATACAGAAAGCAGCTCCTTTATTTACACGGTTCTGTGTATCAAAAAGCACCATTCTGCCCCGTGTGAGGATCAAACTCACGACCTTCAGATTATGAGACTGACGCGCTGCCTAACTGTGCCAACGAGGCATGTGCTCTGACTCGGGTGAGCGGTGAAGCCCTAGATTCTAGATCATCTGCCATTCCGTGTAGGTCGAAGTGGCCAGCTGACCACTAGCCGTCATGTCAGGATGGCCGAGCGGTCTAAGGCGCTGCGTTCAGGTCGCAGTCTCCCCTGGAGGCGTGGGTTCGAATCCCACTTCTGACAAACCTAACCTTTGGCTGCGGGCTCAAGCTAGAGTCTTTAACCCTCTGGCAAGTTTATCCAGAAATTCAGCAATGTTGACAAAGCACTGCAATTCAGTTCATGCTAGAATTAACCAAACATTAAAGTAACACTGACCTGCAGTACATGACCTTTATAGTAACACTTTAATGCAATGTATGGGATTCTATGGCACTTGGAATTTCAAGTCATGACATTTCAGAAAAAATTGGACATTTTGATTGAATCGGATTCAACTGAATTACACGAAATAACATGTGATGTTTACCGGAAGAAGATGCAGTAGAATTTCATGGCAAGGATTGTTGGAAATTTCTTGGAATGAAATGTCATGGGTTTGGGGGCATGGGGTGGAGTGTCATGACACAAGATTCAAGGAATGTCATGTAAAACATTACATTAGCATTAACAAGACATGCCATTAGAATGAAAGAATGATATAAGCCTTAACAAAACATTGTAACAACACTGACACATATGACATGAATATGAGAGTAATACTATTACTGCATTTGTTCAACATTAGTCTTAAAAAAACACTGGATTTCAATTACAGTGCATATGAAGAAATGGACAAAGGCATAAAAGGGAATACAGAAAGCAGCTCCTTTATGTACACGGTTCCGTGTATCAAAAAGCACCATTCTGCCCCGTGTGAGGCTCGAACTCACGACCTTCAGATTATGAGACTGACGCGCTGCCTAACTGTGCCAACGAGGCATGTGCTCTGACTCGGGTGAGCGGTGAAGCCCTAGATTCTAGATCATCTGCCATTCCGTGTAGGTGGAAGTGGCCAGCTGACCACTGGCCGTCATGTCAGGATGGCCGAGCGGTCTAAGGCGCTGCGTTCAGGTCGCAGTCTCCCCTGGAGGCGTGGGTTCGAATCCCACTTCTGACAAACCAAGCCTTTGGCTGCGGGCTCAAGCTAGAGTCTTTAACCCTCTGGCAAGTTTATCCAGAAATGCAGTAATGTTGAAAAAGCACTGCAATTCAGTTCATGCTAGAATTAACCAAACATTAAAGTAACACTGACCTGCAGTACATGACCTTTATAGTAACACTTTAGTGCAATGTATGGGATTCTATGGCACTTGGAATTTCAAGTCATGACATTTCAGAAAAAATTGACATGTTGATTGAATCGGATTCAACTGAATTTCACAAAATGACATGTTGTGATGTTTACCGGAAGAAGATGCAGTAGAATTTCATGGCAAGGATTCTTGGAAATTTCTTGGAATGAAATGTCATGGGTTTGGGGGCATGGGGTGGAGTGTCATGACACAAGATTCAAGGAATGTCATGTAAAACATTACATTAGCATTAACAAGACATGCCATTAGAATGAAAGAATGATATAAGCCTTAACAAAACATTGTAACAACATTGACACATATGACATGAATGTGAGAGTAATACTATTACTGCATTTGTTCAACATTAGTCTTAAAAAAACACTGGATTTCAATTACAGTGCATATGAAGAAATGGACAAAGACATAAAAGGGAATACAGAAAGCAGCTCCTTTATTTACACGGTCCCGTGTATCAAAAAGAACCATTCTGCCCCGTGTGAGGCTCGAACTCACGACCTTCAGATTATGAGACTGACGCGCTGCCTAACTGTGCCAACGAGGCATGTGCTCTGCCTCGGGTGAACGGTGAAGCCCTAGATTCTAGATCATCTGCCATTCCGTGTAGTTGGAAGTGGCCAGCTGACCACTGGCCGTCATGTCAGGATGGCCGAGCGGTCTAAGGCGCTGCGTTCAGGTCGCAGTCTCCCCTGGAGGCGTGGGTTCGAATCCCACTTCTGACAAACCTAACCTTTGGCTGCGGGCTCAAGCTAGGTTATTTAACCCTCTGGCAAGTTTATCCAGAAATGCAGTAATGTTGACAAAGCACTGCAATTCAGTTCATGCTAGAATTAACCAAAAATTAAAGTAACACTGACCTGCAGTACATGACCTTTATAGTAACACTTTAGTGCAATGTATGGGATTCTATGGCACTTGGAATTTCAAGTCATGACATTTCAGAAAAAAATGGACATGTTGATTGAATCGGATTCAACTGAATTTCACGAAATGACATGTTGTGATGTTTACCGGAAGAAGATGCAGTAGAATTTCATGGCAAGGATTCTTGGAAATTTCTTGGAATGAAATGTCATGGGTTTGGGGGCATGGGGTGGAGTGTCATGACACAAGATTCAAGGAATGCAGTAGATGCAGTAGAATTTCATGGCAAGGATTCTTGGAAATTTCTTGGAATGAAATGTCATGGGTTTGGGGGCATGGGGTGGAGTGTCATGACACAAGATTCAAGGAATGCAGTAGATGCAGTAGAATTTCATGGCAAGGATTGTTGGAAATTTCTTGGAATGAAATGTCATGGGTTTGGGGGCATGGGGTGGAGTGTCATGACACAAGATTCAAGGAATGTCATGTAAAACATTACATTAGCATTAACAAGACATGCCATTAGAATGAAAGAATGATATAAGCCTTAACAAAACATTGTAACAACACTGACACATATGACATGAATATGAGAGTAATACTATTACTGCATTTGTTCAACATTAGTCTTAAAAAAACACTGGATTTCAATTACAGTGCATATGAAGAAATGACAGATTATGAGACTGACGCGCTGCCTAACTGCGCCAACGTGGCATGTGCTCTGACTCGGGTGGGCGTTGACCCCTAGACTCTAGATCACCTGCCATTCCGTGTAGGTCCAAAAATGCTGCTCACCACTGACCATCATGTCAGGATGGCCAAGCGGTCTAATGCGCTGCGTTCAGATCGCAATCACCCCTGGAGGCGTGGTTTAGAAACCCACTTCTGACAAACCTAACCTTTGGCTGCGGGCTCAAGCTAGGTTCTTTAACCCTCTGGCAAGTTTATCCAGAAATGCAGTAATGTTGACAAAGCACTGCAATTCAAGGAATGTCATGTAAAACATTACATTAGCATTAACAAGACATGCCATTAGAATGAAAGAATGATATAAGCCTTAACAAAACATTGTAACAACACTGACACATATGACATGAATATGATAGTAATACTATTACTGCATTTGTTCAACATTAGTCTTAAAAAAACACTGGATTTCAATTACAGTGCATATGAAGAAATGGACAAAGGCATAAAAGGGAATACAGAAAGCAGCTCCTTTATTTACACGGTTCTGTGTATCAAAAAGCACCATTCTGCCCCGTGTGAGGATCGAACTCACGACCTTCAGATTATGAGACTGACGCGCTGCCTAACTGTGCCAACGAGGCATGTGCTCTGGCTCGGGTGAGCGGTGAAGCCCTAGATTCTAGATCATCTGCCATTCCGTGTAGGTCGAAGTGGCCAGCTGACCACTAGCCATCATGTCAGGATGGCCGAGCGGTCTAAGGCGCTGCGTTCAGGTCGCAGTCTCCCCTGGAGGCGTGGGTTCGAATCCCACTTCTGACAAACCTAACCTTTGGCTGCGGGCTCAAGCTAGAGTCTTTAACCCTCTGGCAAGTTTATCCAGAAATTCAGCAATGTTGACAAAGCACTGCAATTCAGTTCATGCTAGAATTAACCAAACATTAAAGTAACACTGACCTGCAGTACATGACCTTTATAGTTACACTTTAATGCAATGTATGGGATTCTATGGCACTTGGAATTTCAAATCATGACATTTCAGAAAAAATTGGACATTTTGATTGAATCGGATTCAACTGAATTACACGAAATAACATGTGATGTTTACCGGAAGAAGATGCAGTAGAATTTCATGGCAAGGATTGTTGGAAATTTCTTGGAATGAAATGTCATGGGTTTGGGGGCATGGGGTGGAGTGTCATGACACAAGATTCAAGGAATGTCATGTAAAACATTACATTAGCATTAACAAGACATGCCATTAGAATGAAAGAATGATATAAGCCTTAACAAAACATTGTAACAACACTGACACATATGACATGTTCAACATTAGTCTTAAAAAAACACTGGATTTCAATTACAGTGCATATGAAGAAATGGACAAAGGCATAAAAGGGAATACAGAAAGCAGCTCCTTTATTTACACGGTTCTGTGTATCAAAAAGCACCATTCTGCCCCGTGTGAGGATCGAACTCACGACCTTCAGATTATGAGACTGACGCGCTGCCTAACTGTGCCAACGAGGCATGTGCTCTGACACGGGTGAGCGGTGAAGCCCTAGATTCTAGATCATCTGCCATTCCGTGTAGGTGCAAAAATGCTGCTGTCCACTGGCCGTCATTTCAGGATGGCCGAGCGGTCTAAGGCGCTGCGTTCAGGTCGCAGTCTCCCCTGGAGGCGTGGGTTCGAATCCCACTTCTGACAAACCTAACCTTTGGCTGCGGGCTCAAGCTAGAGTCTTTAACCCTCTGGCAAGTTTATCCAGAAATGCAGTAATGTTGACAAAGCACTGCAATTCAGTTCATGCTAGAATTAACCAAACATTAAAGTAACACTGACCTGCAGTACATGACCTTTATAGTAACACTTTAGTGCAATGTATTGGATTCTATGGCACTTGGAATTTCAAGTCATGACATTTCAGAAAAAATTGACATGTTGATTGAATCGGATTCAACTGAATTTCACGAAATGACATGTTGTGATGTTTACCGGAAGAAGATGCAGTAGAATTTCATGGCAAGGATTCTTGGAAATTTCTTGGAATGAAATGTCATGGGTTTGGGGGCATGGGGTGGAGTGTCATGACACAAGATTCAAGGAATGCAGTAGATGCAGTAGAATTTCATGGCAAGGATTGTTGGAAATTTCTTGGAATGAAATGTCATGGGTTTGGGGGCATGGGGTGGAGTGTCATGACACAAGATTCAAGGAATGTCATGTAAAACATTACATTAGCATTAACAAGACATGCCATTAGAATGAAAGAATGATATAAGCCTTAACAAAACATTGTAACAACACTGACACATATGACATGAATATGAGAGTAATACTATTACTGCATTTGTTCAACATTAGTCTTAAAAAAACACTGGATTTCAATTACAGTGCATATGAAGAAATGACAGATTATGAGACTGACGCGCTGCCTAACTGCGCCAACGTGGCATGTGCTCTGACTCGGGTGAGCGTTGACCCCTAGACTCTAGATCACCTGCCATTCCGTGTAGGTCCAAAAATGCTGCTCACCACTGACCATCATGTCAGGATGGCCAAGCGGTCTAATGCGCTGCGTTCAGATCGCAATCACCCCTGGAGGCGTGGTTTAGAAACCCACTTCTGACAAACCTAACCTTTGGCTGCGGGCTCAAGCTAGGTTCTTTAACCCTCTGGCAAGTTTATCCAGAAATGCAGTAATGTTGACAAAGCACTGCAATTCAAGGAATGTCATGTAAAACATTACATTAGCATTAACAAGACATGCCATTAGAATGAAAGAATGATATAAGCCTTAACAAAACATTGTAACAACATTGACACATATGACATGAATGTGAGAGTAATACTATAACTGCATTTGTTCAACATTAGTCTTAAAAAAACACTGGATTTCAATTACAGTGCATATGAAGAAATGGACAAAGACATAAAAGGGAATACAGAAAGCAGCTCCTTTATTTACACGGTCCCGTGTATCAAAAAGAACCATTCTGCCCCGTGTGAGGCTCGAACTCACGACCTTCAGATTATGAGACTGACGCGCTGCCTAACTGTGCCAACGAGGCATGTGCTCTGCCTCGGGTGAACGGTGAAGCCCTAGATTCTAGATCATCTGCCATTCCGTGTAGGTGGAAGTGGCCAGCTGACTGCTGTCATGTCAGGATGGCCGAGCGGTCTAAGGCGCTGCGTTCAGGTCGCAGTCTCCCCTGGAGGCGTGGGTTCGAATCCCACTTCTGACAAACCTAACCTTTGGCTGCGGGCTCAAGCTAGGTTCTTTAACCCTCTGGCAAGTTTATCCAGTAATGCAGTAATGTTGACAAAGCACTGCAATTCAGTTCATGCTAGAATTAACCAAAAATTAAAGTAACACTGACCTGCAGTACATGACCTTTATAGTAACACTTTAGTGCAATGTATGGGATTCTATGGCACTTGGAATTTCAAGTCATGACATTTCAGAAAAAAATGGACATGTTGATTGAATCGGATTCAACTGAATTTCACGAAATGACATGTTGTGATGTTTACCGGAAGAAGATGCAGTAGAATTTCATGGCAAGGATTCTTGGAAATTTCTTGGAATGAAATGTCATGGGTTTGGGGGCATGGGGTGGAGTGTCATGACACAAGATTCAAGGAATGCAGTAGATGCAGTAGAATTTCATGGCAAGGATTCTTGGAAATTTCTTGGAATGAAATGTCATGGGTTTGGGGGCATGGGGTGGAGTGTCATGACACAAGATTCAAGGAATGTCATGTAAAACATTACATTGGCATTAACAAGACATGCCATTAGAATGAAAGAATGATATAAGCCTTAACAAAACATTGTAACAACACTGACACATATGACATGAATATGAGAGTAATACTATTACTGCATTTGTTCAACATTAGTCTTAAAAAAACACTGGATTTCAATTACAGTGCATATGAAGAAATGGACAAAGACATAAAAGGCAATACAGAAAGCAGCTCCTTTATTTACACGGTCCCGTGTATCAAAATGAACCATTCTGCCCCTTGTGAGGCTCGAACTCACGACCTTCAGATTATCAGACTGACGCGCTGCCTAACTGCGCCAACGAGGCATGTGCTCTGACTCGGGTGAGCGGTGAAGCCCTAGATTCTAGATCATCTGCCATTCCGTGTAGGTGCAAAATCGCTGCTGTCCACTGGCCGTCATGTCAGGATGGCCGAGCGGTCTAAGGCGCTGCGTTCAGGTCGCAGCAATATGAGAGTAATACTATTACTGCATTTGTTCAACATTAGTCTTAAAAAAACACTGGATTTCAATTACAGTGCATATGAAGAAATGACAGATTATGAGACTGACGCGCTGCCTAACTGCGCCAACGTGGCATGTGCTCTGACTCGGGTGAGCATTGACCTGCCATTCCCTGTAGGCCGTCATGTCAGGATGGCCGAGCGGTCTAAGGCGCTGCGTTCAGGTCTCAGTCTCCCCTGGAGGTGTGGGTTCGAATCTCACTTCTGACAAACCTAACCTTTGGCTGCGGGCTCAAGCTAGAGTCTTTAACCCTCTGGCAAGTTTATCCAGAAATGCAGTAATGTTGACAAAGCACTGCAATTCAGTTCATGCTAGAATTAACCAAACATTAAAGTAACACTGACCTGCAGTACATGACCTTTATAGTAACACTTTAATGCAATGTATGGGATTCTATGGCACTTGGAATTTCAAGTCATGACATTTCAGAAAAAATTGGACATTTTGATTGAATCGGATTCAACTGAATTACACGAAATAACATGTGATGTTTACCGGAAGAAGATGCAGTAGAATTTCATGGCAAGGATTGTTGGAAATTTCTTGGAATGAAATGTCATGGGTTTGGGGGCATGGGGTGGAGTGTCATGACACAAGATTCAAGGAATGTCATGTAAAACATTACATTAGCATTAACAAGACATGCCATTAGAATGAAAGAATGATATAAGCCTTAACAAAACATTGTAACAACACTGACACATATGACATGAATATGAGAGTAATACTATTACTGCATTTGTTCAACATTAGTCTTAAAAAAACACTGGATTTCAATTACAGTGCATATGAAGAAATGGACAAAGGCATAAAAGGGAATACAGAAAGCAGCTCCTTTATTTACACGGTTCCGTGTATCATAAAGCACCATTCTGCCTCGTGTGAGGCTCGAACTCACGACCTTCAGATTATGAGACTGACGCGCTGCCTAACTGTGCCAACGAGGCATGTGCTCAGATTCGGGTGAGCGGTGAAGCCCTAGATTCTAGATCATCTGCCATTCCGTGTAGGTGGAAGTGGCCAGCTGACCACTGGCCGTCATGTCAGGATGGCCGAGCGGTCTAAGGCGCTGCGTTCAAGCTGGGGAACAATAGTCCAACAAAGGTGGGGAAGAAGGGAAAGAAAAAACGAAGAAAAGAAAGGCTGAAATTTGATGTTCAAAGATATGCCTTCATTAGCATAGATCTTATGATACATTTTCCGGTTTCTTCGTGTGTGAAAATCACGCATTTATATCACACTGTTTTCTATTGCAGGTGTGCACCAAGACAGGGGTTCGAATCCAGCTAAAGACAACTTTTTGTAATATTTATTATTTGAATAAATAATCATTATTTTTGAATGCATACTGTTCCCGTTTTAATAAAATATACATATTTAATTTGTTTGTTGTGTTTTTTTGATATTCTATCATGAAAAATAATGTTATTTGCATTATTATGCAATGAACAAAGATGCAAATCATTAATTAGTAACTTATATGCTGTAAAATGTTTCACAAGAATAACAAAATGTACAAATTATATTTTTACATACAAATGTTATATTGTTGCAGTGTACTGATAAAATATTGTTATAATAAAGTAATAGTAAATAAGCTAAATTTTTTAATGCATACTGTTCCAGTGTTTATAAAATATACATATGTAATTTGTTTGTTGTTTTTTGATATTCTTTCATTTTAAAAAAATGTTATTTGCATTATTATGCAACGAACAAAGATGCAACCCATTAAATAGTAACTAATATGAAGAATGTCTGTCACAAGAATAACAAAATGGACAAATTATCTTTTTAAATACAAATGTTATATTGGTGCAGTGTACTGATGAAATATTGTGTTATATGAAAGTAAAAGTAAATAAGCAAATTCTTTTTGAATGCATACTGTTCCAGTGTTAATAAAATATACATATGTAATTTGTTTGTTGTGTTTCTTTGGTATTCTTTCATAAAAATATATAATTGCCAATGGAACAATGTTATTATTTAGTAGTTGTTGTATTATTATTGATCTGATTAAGTATTTTTTTAGGTTACATTCAAACAAGACACTTGCAAATCTGTTATTTGTAATGAACAAAGATGCAACCCATTAAATAGTAACTAATATGCTGAAAATGTCAATCACAAGAATAACAAAATGTATAAATTATATTTTTTATATACAAAAGTTATATTGTTGCAGTGTTCTGATGAACTAGTGTTATATGAAAGTCAAAGTCAAAAAGAAATCACTTGCCAATTTGTTTTTATTTTCCAGTCATGCCAACAGAACAGTAATGAATATTAAAATGTTAAATACTGGTAACATGTTTTAAAAATAAATAAATAAAATGAAGAGTTAAATAGGTTTTCAAAAACAAGAAATAAAAAGTTAAAATGTTAAATAACGTTAAAAAAACAGTTAAATAATATTCAACACAAGTATTAACTATTTAAACAACTGTTCACACTATATACATGATGCTATATACATGAAAATATATACATTATTTGGAAATGGTACTCCGCATTTCCTCTAACCACACCTCTTTTGAAACAGTCTCAGTCTGTGGGCAGTACACCCTGCCCCTGTACTGGTCATGTCCTGTTGCACTTGTTTTAAATTGCCCACATTTTTTGCAAGTGTTGGCCTCTACGGTTCTCCTGTAGGGTCTCTTGGGCATGGCGTCTGGATTGGCAGCTGGTGAAGCGGGTAAGCAGGTGCCGTGTACAGCTGTTGGCTGTAACAGTGGCTGTACCATTTGCATCCCCTGGGCCATTGGGATGCCCTGGATCATTTGCACTCCCTGGAAGATTGGCACACCCTGGCACATTGGCACAGCCTGGAACATTGGCACACCCTGGAAACCTGCTGCTGATGGTATAAGTATATTTGGTACCATCTGCAGTGATGCTCCAGATGCAGATGGTGTCAGCAACGTCTGACTCTGCGCTGGTGCCTTGGGTCTGAGAGGGGGTCGCCCAACAGAAGCATGCCTCTGCTTTGCCTGACCAGCTGTGCTCTCTGGTAGCTTGTACTGGTGCTGCTCCCCTGGTTGTTCTGGCTCAGTCCGTAGACGTTTGGCTACCTGGAGAGGCTCATGAGCTTCAGGGAGGGGCTGAGGCAACTGAATGCCCTGAAGCAGCACAGACAGCTCCTGCTTTTTCTGTATTTTGTTATACCACTGAATCAGGGTGTTCTGGTTAACCTCCACCAGCTGCATGGATGTTCCTCCCATCACCAAGCTGTTGCCCAGTAAAAGCTGCCTTATCCTGCGATAGTCTTGCAGGATCAGAGACCATCTTGACAGGGCTCCCTTGCCTTTTCTTTTGGGGCTTGGGTGGACAGTGCAAAGTCTGATGAAGATGGTCTCCACCAGACGGCAACAGTCAGGCCACTGAGCAGGTGCGCTGCTTGCACCCAGCACACATCTGGTGGTGCTCTCTACACCAGGGTGAGTGGGCTTCTTCGGGACCTTGAAGCGTCTACACAGCAGTCTCTTTCGGCATCGACTGTCATACACCACCCGTTCCTTGTCCCGGTCATCCAGGTTCTGCCAAAGAGCAATTATGGTGTTGGCTTCCTGGTTGGTCAGGCTGAGGGCTGGGTGGTCCCGGAGATCCACCAGATATTCTGCCAGCTGGTCCACATGTTGATAACCCGGGATATTTTGGTAGTCAACAGCCTATTAAAAAACACAAACATGCAATACAATTATTACATCACATCTGTCTAATGCATAATTCCATAACTGATTGTGTTATTTTCCTGTTTATCACCGTAAAGCACTGTATAGCACAAAGCAGAGAGCGCCATTCTTGACATTTTACAAAGCACCAAATAAATAAAGATGACTTGACTTGATGTGTATTTGCAGCTTACAAATGAGTTTAGGCTGTACTTTTAAATGTAAAATATGTGGAAAGTCTGGATTTAAAGCACTGGATGTTAATTCATCATAATTATTCTAGTTAATTTGAAAGACATACAAAGGAGTAGTATTTACCGTCTCTTCTTCATCAACATCCTGACCAGCATCCTCTGGCTCTGAGGGGAGAGTTGAAACAGATGTTTCAGAGGGAACAGGTGTGACAGCAGTCCCTGAGGGTCCAGGTGATGAAGGAGACTGTGTGAGGACAAGTTTGGGGTCAGGGATCAGTGAAGGGGATGTGGAGCCCAGTACAGGTGTGGCACTGCTGGTGACCAGGGTGGAAGAACCCAGTGTCAGTGTGGAAGAGGGTGGTGACAGAACAGCCTCCGGATCTGCTATTGTGTGATCCTCGCTGATGTCACAGAAGCCCTCATCTCGCTCCTCCACACTGAGGTCCTCAATGAGCTCTGCCGTCTGCTCAGTGTCAGGATTCATGTCCTGCAGTGCCTGACCAGTCTGCTGGAACAGATACTGCACTCCAATGAGCTCACCTGAAATAAAAACAATAAACAAACGGAAATTAAATAGAATGTTGTGTATCATATTTGATACATTAGGCTTTTGTAGTAGCTCATATAGTGTGAGAATATAGAGCTCATCGTCAAGGAGAAAAAAAACAAAACAGTTTTATTTAGAGGCCCAACACGTTTAATTATGTGGGCAAAACATGAAATGAAATGCAATACAATGATGATTGAGAGAAAAGTCTGATGATCATTTTGATATTTACATGTAACATGATTTTCTAATCAAGTGAACCCAAGCGGCTTCAGTCTAGTAACTAGTCATTAAATATTAGTAACAATATAAAAGTTATTCTTACAATTACTTTATAAAATCAGTAAAGGTTTCACAATGAAAAGAAACGTGAAGCACGAGCTGAAGGTGGACACTTTTACAATTATACTAAAAGACTATAATCAATCAGACGACAGAGGGCATGTTTCCTAAAAAGTTTTGATCATGTTGATCATTTAGAGTCCTTTAGAAACTTGCATATAAATTATGATACAATCGACTCTATAGGGTTAAATCTGACATATAGACGGAGGTTACACAGAAATTGCAAGTTGATAAAATAAAAAATATATAAAATAATTCTCACCGGTGTAACATGCAGGGGGACAAAACGTGGGGACCACTTTCCTGCCAAACAGCTTTTCATAATTGCCGTTTACACAGTGAACAAGTTCTCCTGTGTAGCTGCGCAAAGCTGATGGCTCCGATGAAGCCTGAAGCAGCCTCCCGGTCCTGGTTCCACCGGTGTAGACCCTCCAGCAGATAAATCTGAAAGTTCAGACTGTTTGCACTGGTCCCTGTAAATAGACACAACAGTGTTTAGGAGGTGTTAAAGGAACACACAAAAACACTTAATGCTCTTTCTTTACACCTGCACAGTGTGTGTGACAAAGACAATACCTTGGATGAAACGGTTCAGGTGTAAATGAAAGGACTCGAGAGAAGTGGAGCCTCTGGCACATCTGTAGGTCTTTAGAAGCACACCTCCCTTGTTTAGGCTCCCTGTCTCTGTATAGAGCACAACACCAGGGGGGTCTTGAATGCATTTCACATGCTTCTTCTGGACATTCCAGATGTGCTCCATCCTTTCTCGGTCCAGGAGAGGAACACCCAGGGAGTCTTTGCCCTTGCTGCTCAGGAGCTCTGTAAGCAGCCGCTCAAGGAGAAGGATGGTAGTCTCCTCTCCACAGGTCCTCCTCCGGCAATGGAGTGCCAGCTCATTCCTGGTAAGATGCTTGTTGACATCTTCATCTGTCAGCGCAGGCCAACCCTGGGATATCAACAGCTCTCTCTTTGCTTTGCGAAGCATAGAAACATCAGCCGCATCCCACTCAAAAATGCACGCTGACAGCCGTGACATGAAGATGGGATACAGCTGATGGGCATCAGTTGTACACCCCATGGCAATCCTGCGCATAAAATGCCAGATGTCCAAGCGAATCATGAGATCAGGCCACCCTCTGAATCTGGTTTTCAGCTTGGTCTCACCCACATCAGTGCAGCAGCCACAGTCCACGTACAAAACAGCAGGTGGATCCACACTAGCCTGCTGGTACCTTTTCACCAGACCATCGACCATCATGTCCAGTCCTGCTCCTTCCTGTGCTGTCAGCACACTCATGAGCACCTGACCAAACTCATTGCCAACAGAGGTAAGCCAGAGTCCCGTTCCCCTTGCCGTCCCAGCCAGCTTCTTAGTGATCTGCAGTAGATGACAGGAAGCATGCAATGCAATGAAACAAAACACCATGTAGAATATGATACTCATGCTCTGATAATGATATAACAGTAAACACCATAAATTAACAAAAATCCCCTGCTAACCTTTTTAGTGGAATCCATCTTCAAGACTGAACCATACGTAGATGTTATCCTTGCATGGATTTCATCCAGCCTTGTCAGGATGTCTTGGCTGTACACGGTGAGCAGCCACTTGCAGCTTGGGACCACTGTAGGCTCTGGGGGTTCCTGGAATTGTATTTGCAACACCCCGGGTTGTTTGAGGAAGTCCACACATTGGGTGGTGTACCGGGCCATACGCTGGAGCCACTCCACACTGTGGTTCTCACGCAGCTGTTTGATGACCCGCGTGGGACTGTTGCCTAGGCCACGCTCACGCAGGAGCCGAATGACTCTCATATCACAGGCATACCTTAGGAAAAGCAAAATCCACACATTCATATATTTTACATAATTGATTTGTAAAGTATTTGCAAACATATGTGATGATGGGCTATCAACTGGATGTGGAATTAAAGTGCCCTTACTTCCGCGTGAGGATGACCCGAAATTCAGAGCGATGGCCCAGATCCAGCTGTTGCAGGACAGTCTCACTCCAGGACACATGCGAGGCTTTACACTTGGTACAGATGAGGGTTTCTGTGACCATGTTGTACATCCTATCGATGTCCAGAACCTGCCGTGCCCTTTTGTGCAGACCGCCTCCAGTCAGCTGATGCTGCCCGCAGGCAGAATTGGGACAGAGAGCCTTGATCTTCCACAGCTTGTACGGCATCCACAGCAACAGAGCATGACAAAAAAATCTGTCTGGAGCTGGAGCCTGGTTGTAAATAAGTGCTGGCTGTGGTGGGTAATACCAGAGCTGTAGGTTGTCTCGAAGCTCTGGTTTTCCCTTGGGCCCCATTTTAAAAAGCCTGTTGGCAATCCACCTGTGATCCTCTGGTGGCAAAGTGTCCGACCACAAACGATGCAGTCGAACTGCAGATGCATCTTGCAGTAATGCCCCCGAAGGAGTAGTCTGTGAAGGAAAAAGACAAAACATTTAGTCTAGCAGGTCATTTATTTAATTACCGCTTTATCTATCCAAGACTACCCTCATATAAAATAGATAATATTGGATGTCAAATACGTACTTAAGGTTATAGAATAAAATGTATACATTTGTTCCAATAGTTTTCAGAATTGTGTCAGCTGCTAGCACTAATTTGTGTGACTCTACTGAGTTGTGACAGTTAATATGCAAATTCAATTATTTTGGACCAATAAAATTTGAAATTACTTACCGAGACAACATGCAATGAAATATAATATATGTTGCATATATAACAAGAGAAAGAAACAGTCATAACTGTCCAATAATTTTAACTAATCCTAGATGGAATTATACAATACTGTTTAAAGGTCTATGTTCAGTAAGATTCTTTTTGTTTTTGAAATATGATTAAAATACAGTCAAAAACAGTAATAGTGGGAAATAATATTGCAATTTAGGATCGCCGCTTATTTGAATCTGTTTTCAAAAGTATTTTGTCATGATCCTGGTTCCCTTCTCATGTTTTATTGGTCTCTGTCTCCCTCTTCTGGTCATTCTCTGTATCTTTTCCCTTTTGTTCGCTCTCACTCTTCATTCACTTAACTTCCCCAGCTGTTTCTCATCTTCTCATTATCGCACCTGTTCTCTATCATTTCATCAGCTTCTCTCTATTTCTAGTCTCTTGTGTTCCACTCTAGTTTGTCGGATTATTGTTGACCGTCACGTTTGTTACCGCTATTGATCTCCTGTTATTTGTTATGTCCTGTCTAGTCCAGTTGTCAGTTATCCACCTGCTACTTTACCAGATCAGCGGTTACCTGTGTTGAGTCCAGAAGAGGTGTGAGGGATCTGCGCTTCTCCAGTCCACGAGACCTGCTGCGATCGCTTCTCTGTTTCTTCACGAACATTTTGAGACATTTCTGTTGATCGGCCGTTTCGGCTCTGCCTTGTTTTTTCATTAAAGACTGTTAACCTGCTTTTCGTCTCCTGAAGTTTCCTCACGCAGCAGTCTTCGTGACAGAATAATCCGACCACCATGAATCCAGCTGATGGGCAACCCATTCAGAACGTGCTTGAGATCCAGGGAGCCATGCTGGGGAGACACGAAGAGGAACTCGCTGCCGCTCGCCAGGCTGTTGAGACGCTGGCTTCCCAGATGTCTGATTTGTCTGGGCAGTTTCATCTTCTTCGAACAGATCCGGTCCGGTCCTCTTATTCCTCCGCTTCCGAGCCACGTGTGAATAATCCCCCCTGCTATGCGGGTGAGCCTACCGAGTGCATGACTTTTCTAACCCAATGTGAAGTTGTGTTTTCGCTTCAGCCACACACTTATTCTGAACAACGGACTCGCATAGCCTACATCATCTCACTTCTCAAGGGACGGGCTCGTGAGTGGGGAACAGCGGTCTGGAATTCCGAAGCCATCTGCCTCGACAGTTATTCCCTTTTTAAGGACGAGATGTTACGAGTGTTCGACCGTTCGGTGCGGGGACTGGAGGCTTCTCGTCAGTTATCCACTCTGCGTCAGGGAAGACGCTCTGTCGCCGACTTCTCGGTGGAATTCCGCACGCTCTCTACCTCTTGTGGCTGGAACGAGCCCGCGCTGGTAGCGCGCTTTGTCGAAGGGTTAAACGCCGAGATCAGGGATGAGGTTCTGGCTCGTGAGATACCATCTTTCCTCAACCCCCTCATTGATTTGGCTCTACGTGTGGAGGAACGTTTTGAGTTGCGTCGACGAGCACGTTCAGCGGCCCCGCCTTCTCTCTCATCGTCTATCGGCTTCCCTGCTACTGCACCTGCGGCGGACCAGGAACCCATGCAGCTGGGTGGAATCCGGATCTCTGCTTCAGAACGCCAGCGTCGAATTATGAACCGTCTGTGTCTTTATTGCGCCGCTAACAACCATTTCGTCACCTCCTGTCCTTTAAAAGACAAAGCTCCCCAGTAAAGCGAGGGTTACTGGTGAGCGCATCTTCTCTAAGCCCTCCGCCGCCTTCTCGGACTATTTTTTCTGTTCATCTCCGCTGGTCCGACTCTTCTATAGATTGTCAGGCTCTTATTGACTCTGGTTCCGAGGGCAATTTTGTGGACGAGGCCTGGGCTCTTAGGCATGGCGTTCCCCTCATTGATCTTCAGGAGCCCACCACTATTTACACCTTGGATAGACGGGTTCTCGCCAGGGTTCACCATTCTACTGCCCCCTTGAGTCTCACCGTGTCCGGTAACCACCGCGAGACCATTTCTTTTCTGGTGTTTCATTCCCCTAATATACCTGTGGTGCTGGGTCATCCGTGGCTGGTAGAACATAACCCCCAGATTAACTGGTCCAAGAACACAATCTTGTCATGGAATCTCTCGTGTCATGCTAAGTGTTTGGTGTCTGCTGTGTTTCCTGTGTCTTCTGTCTCTGTTTTTCAGGAGGAGCCAGGTGATTTGTCAGGAGTTCCCGAGGAGTATCGCAATTTGCGAGCGGTTTTCAGTCGATCCCGGGCGGCATCCCTTCCACCTCATCGCCCGTATGACTGCAGCATTGAGCTTCTTCCTGGAACTACTCCTCCTCGGGGAAGGCTTTATTCTCTCTCTGTCCCGGAGCGTCAGGCGTTAGAGAAGTATCTCTCTGAATCCTTAGACGCTGGCACCATAGTTTCCTCTTCCTCTCCGGCTGGTGCAGGGTTCTTTTTTGTGAAGAAGAAGGACGGCTCGTTACGTCCCTGCATCGATTACAGAGGTTTGAATGACATAACTGTCAAGAACCGCTACCCCTTGCCACTTATGTCATCAGCCTTTGAAATCTTGCAGGGAGCTAACTTCTTCACAAAACTGGATCTTCGCAGCGCGTATCACCTAGTCCGCATCAAGGAGGGTGATGAATGGAAGACCGCTTTTAATACCCCGCTGGGCCACTTTGAGTACCGGGTTTTACCGTTCGGCCTGGTCAACGCTCCTGCCGTATTTCAAGCTTTGGTCAATGACGTTCTGCGAGACATGCTAAACGTTTTTGTCTTCGTCTACCTTGATGACATTTGATTTTCTCTCCGTCTTTACAGGTTCATGTGCAGCATGTACGTCGAGTCCTCCAACGACTTTTAGAGAACAAATTGTTCGTCAAAGCCGAGAAATGCACGTTTCATGCTCAGTCTGTTACATTTCTCGGCTCCGTCATCTCGGCACAGAGCATCAGTATGGACCCAGCTAAAGTTCGCGCGGTCACCGATTGGCCAACACCCGACTCTCGTATTGCGCTCCAACTTTTTTAGGGTTCGCTAACTTTTACCGTAAGTTTATAAAGAACTTTAGTCAGGTGGCCGCTCCGCTAACCACTTTAACTTCTGTCAAGTCTCGTTTTGTCTGGAGTAACGCGGCTCAGACCGCCTTTGATCATCTTAAGACATTGTTTACGACCGCGCCGGTTCTCGTCACCCCTGACACTTCTAAGCCTTTCATTGTCGAGGTTGATGCCTCAGAGGTAGGAGTAGGAGCCATCCTCTCGCAGCAGTCTTCTGCTGACGAGAGGATCCATCCTTGCGCTTTCTTTTCGCATCGTCTCTCTCCGTCTGAACGAAACTATGACGTGGGTAATCGCGAACTTCTCGCCGTCCGTTTAGCCCTGGGAGAATGGCGTCACTGGCTAGAGGGGTCTTCCTTTCCGTTCGTGGTCTGGACAGACCACCGAAATCTTGAGTACATCCGATCCGCTAAGAGACTCAACGCTCGTCAGGCTCGTTGGTCTCTATTCTTTGCTCGTTTCGATTTCTCCCTCTCCTACCGCCCTGGTTCTAAGAATTTAAAGCCTGACGCGCTGTCTCGTCAATGCTCCTCCCCCGAGTCGTCACCCATTGAGTCTATCCTTCCTCAGGAACGAGTGGTAGGGGCTGTTACTTGGGGAATAGAACGAACCGTCAAGCGCGCGCTTTCTCACGCAATAACTCCTCGTGGCTGCCCTAAGGGTTCATTATTTGTTCCCCCTTCCGCTCGTCGTGCCGTTCTTCAGTGGGGCCACTCCTCCAAACTTTTCGCCCATCCTGGGGTTAGGGGTACTATTGCGTCTGTGTCTCAGAAATTTTGGTGGCCCACTCGGGAACGTGATATCCGTCGTTTCATTGCGGCATGTCCTGTCTGTGCTCAGACTAAGGTTAGTAATAGACCTCCCGCTGGTCTCCTTAGACCGTTGCCTGTTCCGTCACGTCCGTGGGCTCAGATTGGCCTTGATTTTATTACAGGACTTCCTCCTTCGGGTGGAGAGACTGTAATTCTTACTGTCGTCGATCGATTTTCGAAAGCGGCTCGCTTTGTCCCTCTTCCAAAGCTTCCCTCCGCCAAGGAGACCGCCCAAATTGTTGTCGATCACATTTTTAAGATCCACGGTCTCCCTGAGAATATCGTATCCGATAGAGGGCCACAGTTCGCTTCCCTGTTTTGGAAAGAGTTCTGTCGCCTCATCGGAGCCACGGTCAGCCTTTCCTCGGGTTTTCACCCCCAGACCAATGGACAAGCTGAACGCACTAATCAGACCATTGGCCGAATTCTGCGAAGCCTCGCGTACCGCAACCCTGCCTCCTGGTCTGAGCAACTTCCATGGGCAGAGTACGCGTTCAATTCCGCTCCCTCATCCGCCACCGGCCTGTCTCCTTTTCAGAGCTGTTTAGGGTACCAACCCTCTCTCTTTCCTTCCTCGAGTCCGGAATCTAATGTTCCATCTGTAAAATACGTTTATCCAACGCTGCAAACGAACCTGGAGGACGGTGAGATCCGCTCTTTTAAGGTCTCGCTCCATCACCCGTCGGTCCGCTAACAGACGTCGTATCAAGAGTCCCCGTTATGTCATTGGTCAAAGAGTGTGGCTTTCCACCGCCAATCTCCCTCTCCAGTATCCGTCTCGTAAACTGGCTCCCAAATTTATTGGGCCCTATCGCATAATTCCGGTCCTTAGCCCTGTCTCTGTGAGGCTCAGATTGCCATCCAATCTCCGCCGTGTTCACCCCGTGTTTCATGTCTCTTCTCTCAAGCCTGTTGTTCGCCCACCCCCCCGCCCTGTTAACCCTCCGGTTCGTGTCGAGGGCTCCCCAGTCTACCGGGTCCGTAAGATCCTTGATGTCCGTCCTCGTGGTCGTGGACATCAGTTTTTGGTCGACTGGGAGGGTTATGGTATTGAGGAGAGAAGCTGGATTCCCACCCGGGATGTCCTGGACCGCTCGCTCATCGACGATTTCTTTCGCTCTCATCAGTCTTCCTCTTTGAGTGCGCCAGGGGGCGCATTTTGAGGAGGGGGTACTGTCATGATCCTGGTTCCCTTCTCGTGTTTTATTGGTCTCTGTCTCCCTCTTCTGGTCATTCTCTGTATCTGTTCCCTTTTGTTCGCTCTCACTCTTCATTCACTTATCTTCCCCAGCTGTTTCTCATCTTCTCATTATCGCACCTGTTCTCTATCATTTCATTAGCTTCTCTCTATTTCTAGTCTCTTGTGTTCCACTCTAGTTTGTCGCATTATTGTTGACCGTCACGTTTGTTACCGCTATTGATCTCCTGTTATTTGTTATGTCCTGTCTAGTCCAGTTGTCAGTTATCCACCTGCTACTTTACCAGATCAGCGGTTACCTGTGTTGAGTCCAGAAGAGGTGTGAGGGATCTGCGCTTCTCCAGTCCACGAGACCTGCTGCGAGCGCTTCTCTGTTTCTTCACGAACATTTTGAGACATTTCTGTTGATCGGCCGTTTCGGCTCTGCCTTGTTTTTTCATTAAAGACTGTTAACCTGCTTTTCGTCTCCTGAAGTTTCCTCACGCAGCAGTCTTCGTGACATATTTACAGTTTTTTTCAATCGCTAACAAGCGCTTACCCATACTTCAGATACTTTTTCCTAAACTCTTAACACAGACTCACACCAACAAAACACAATTGGCCAAATGGATAATTTTCTTCTCAAGAACACATTTTGTTACAGATTTTTATGATTGTTTACACACTAAAATAAAAATTTCCACGCAATTTGCACAATTCTACTCCAATGAGCAAAACCCCTCCACAGATTTGCAAAACATTACACACAATGTCTGCTTTACCCTTTTAGCAAAACATTACACACAGTGATTTGTAAAACTCTACACACATTTTCACACCTTAGACACAGATAAGGATTGTGAGGTTACTTCCTTGTCATTACAAAGCCCCGGATTGCCATTGACCACACTAATGAATGAATTGGATATGCACATCCATCAGGCGTGGAAGCACACATGTGCTAATTTGAAAACGCATCACTCAGGAGTGCTATAAAAGGCAGCAGGTGAGTTCACCTGTCTTCAACAAAAATGGAAGGAGCTAGAAGAAGAAGAAGAAGAAGAAGAGTGAGAATAAGAGGGGGGGCTCAAAGAGGAGATGAAGGCGGTAGAGGAAGAGGAGAAGGAGGTAGAGGAAGAGATGAAGGAGGTAGATGAAGAGGAGAAGGAGGTAGAGGAAGAGGAGAAGGAGGTAGAGGAAGAGGAGAAGGAGGTAGAGGAAGAGGTGAAGGAGGTAGATGAAGAGGTGAAGGAGGTAGATGAAGAGGAGGTGGAGGTAGAGGACGAGGAGAAGGAGGTAGAGGAAGAGGAGAAGGAGGTAGATGAAGAGGAGAAGGAGGTAGAGGAAGAGGAGAAGGAGGTAGAGGAAGAGGAGAAGGAGGTAGAGGAAGAGGTGAAGGAGGTAGATGAAGAGGAGAAGGAGGTAGAGGAAGAGGAGAAGGAGGTAGAGGAAGAGGTGAAGGAGGTAGATGAAGAGGAGAAGGAGGTAGAGGAAGAGGTGAAGGAGGTAGAGGAAGAGGAGGAGGTAGATGAAGAGGTGAAGGAGGTAGAGGAAGAGGTGAAGGAGGTAGATGAAGAGGAGAAGGAGGTAGAGGTTTTCAAAATTGCGTGTAAACAATTGAAAAAAACTGTAAATATATACTAACTCTTCATTTCAAAATAGAACACATCTTTCTCTGCACACACTAACTTTACCAAAACACTGGAAATCTGACTCAGAATGAAATTATTCTGTCAAAGAATAACACTTGTTTTCACTTCACAAGGTACATGCAGTTAATCAAAGTACACCAGGTTTCAAAATACTGGCTATTGTATTACAAAAACTTCATAGACTTTTGTGTTTCAGTTTTACAGGTATTTGCATACAAAACATGCAATCCACCATTTTTACACTAAATTTATTGGTTGGGAACTGTATGTCCACATGTACAGTATTCCAGTAAAAAGCAAATCAGTTTTTTTTCCCATTACTGTGTACCAGTCTCTCTTTGCGAAAGACCGTGGTTGATTACATGGTCAATGATAGTGGCACGAATTTCATCACTGACTACTGTTCTTGCAGCCCTTGGAAGTCCTTAGGCCTGCTCTTCTCCCTGGCCCTGCTCCTCTCACTGCACCTCTCATCTCTCACTGCACCTCTCACTGCACATCTCATCTCTCACTGCACCTCTCACTGCACCTCTCATCTCTCACTGCACCTCTCACTGCACCTCTCACTGCACCTCTCACTGCACATCTCATCTCTCACTGCACCTCTCACTGCACATCTCACTGCACCTCTCACTGCACCTCTCACTGCACCTCTCACTGCACATCTCACTGCACATCTCACTGCACCTCTCACTGCACATCTCATCTCTCACTGCACCTCTCACTGCACATCTCACTGCACCTCTCACTGCACCTCTCATCTCTCACTGCACCTCTCCCTGCACATCTCACTGCACCTCTCATCTCTCACTGCACGTCTCACTGCACATCTCACTGCACCTATCACTGCACAACTCACTGCACATCTCACTGCACCTCTCACTGCACATCTCACTGCACCTCTCACTGCACATCTCACTGTACATCTCACTGCATCTCTCACTGCATCTGTCACTGCACATCTCACTGCACATCAAACTGCACCTCTCACTGGACATCTCACTGCACATCTCACTGCACATCTCACTGCACATCTCACTGCATCTCTCACTGCATCTGTCACTGCACATCTCACTGGGCCTGCTCTTCTCCCTGGGCCCCTTGCTCTTACTCTTCCTCGTCCAGACATTACAGTGTTTGTCTTTTTCTGTTTCCAAAAACATCACTCCTCAAAGTCCTCCTTTTAATGTATAAGTGTCAATGTAACAGAAAAAAATAACCCCTGCCACTGAGTCTAAGCCAGACTGGAATCAGCTATGGTTGGCCCAATTTACCCAACATAAATCAGGTGTGTGTCAATTATTCAAATGTTTGTTTATTATCAGCTGAGATATATTGTTTTTGAACTGATATCATTGAAGAAGCCGAGGTTTTTATACTGTATCTAAGGTTTGGAATATTGTTTTTGCTATTGTGGGGTGGTGTGTGTTAACATTTGTAAATACTACAAAAACAATCCATAATTTTGTTGGGAGGTATAGCTTTTCTGTTAAGAAAATGTAAGCATTGTGGAAATGTGTTCACTGACTGCATATTGTGTGAAAACTGTATAGTATTGCTCTTAATTCATTATGATAAGATTTCCTGCATACAAAATATATTTTTAAAAAGTGCACAGATGTGGAATGTGACTTAGAATGCAATGTGGATTATGCCAGTACTTACAGAGACAGTGGTGCTTGGTGTAGGGGCACTGGACACTGCTGCGCTGGGTTGGTCAACAGCCTGAGATGGTCTCCTAGCCACACTCAGATTTGGCTTTGCAGCAGCAATGTGGGACCCACCAAATCTTGGCTTGGTAAACTAAAAAAGGGCAAAACAATGTCAATGAAAAGACAAATTGAATTGTAACAGCACATTGGCCAAAAATATTATAAAATGTAAAATGAGAAAATATCTATTGATCCTATCATTCATTATATAACTAAAGGACCTGCTTTCTTTCTTTAACTTATTTTTTTGTCTGTGTATTACCACACTCTACTACTTATACAGATTGAAATAAGCACAGTTAGAATAGAAAAATGTGTGGGAAGGTATTGCTAGAATGTGAGTATATAGTAATTTAACAAGTACCTTTTAAAAATGACTTAAAATCAAAAATAGTTTGCACATAGTTTGTAAGAGAAAGCGTTTATTAACAGTGAAGGGGGTGGATTGGAATCCACTGCTGCTTCAATGTATATGTAATGATTGATTATAATTAAGGTATTAATCAATATTTTTCCTTCTAAATATCAAATGAATTGAATGACTTCTCTGGAGATTTTACTTTATTTATATAAGTTACCAGTGTCATTACTGAAATGTTCTTTTCATGTATTCTTTAATGTCTGTATTTGATATCTGAATGCAGTGCTTGCTTATTTAACACAGCTTCCAGAAATGAAATAGGGACTTGTTTTGTGTTTGAGAAAGGTCTTCAATGTGTTTAAACATATAGGGGTCATTGAAGCCAATAGTTTAAGGGGCCATTTCTTTGTTAAAGCCTTTCTTTCCAGTTAGACCAAAGTTTAGCTATCCTTGAGAGAAAGAAGGTTACCCTTGAAATGGCAACAAAGCAGATTCATGATGACTTAATTAATAATACGTGTATAATTAATTGTGCATTAGTGGAATGTTACCTGAGAAATACAGAATGAAAGATGTAGCTTCAGTAGCCAGTTGGAAAAATCAAGAGAGATGCCATAAAGTACGTGAGTGTCCTTTAACCCATAATGGCAAAGCCCAATTAGAGAGGAAGAGGAGAATGCAAGAGCAGAGCCCAGAGAAGAAAGAGAGATCACATAGGTTACATTGTTCTTTCACCATTTTACTTGATCTAAACCAACCTGAGACAGTGAAACTGACCAATAAGCAGACTACAGCCGCCCCTGTACAAGGTGTCACAGCTGGCAGGTAGGTGTAAAAACATACCAGCCATTTCTACTGAACTTAAACCTTTATACTAAACGCATATTAAAACTGCAATTATATATAAAAAAAATGTTATTACCTTTGACAAACTTGGTATAATTTTAGAAGTAGGCTGGGGTGGGAGCTGACGCTGACTCTGCGCCATGACCTCCTGTGCTGGTCCAGTAGCGGCAGACTGTTGTTCAACAACCCTTGGTGCTTGTCCAATAGAGGCTGTGGCCTGCTTAAGACAACCACAAAAATACATAGGCTACAATAATTGTTGAACGAGAAGAATTTGTTCAGTAAATTATATATATATAAAAAAAAATACAAGTTACATCTTTACATTGTTACCTTTTGAGTGTGAAAACCACATATGCACTTTGGGACCGCTCCGAGCAAGGTTGTCTGGCCGCGAGACTGCATCGGACATCTTTCAATCTGTAAACATTATCACACATATAATATAGAATACATGCATTTCTAACTTATCAGTATGAATGCCACATTAATTTATTGTAGTGTGTCATTTATTTTTATTCATGTTCTTTAAAAGAACAAGAGAGGAACATTTCACACCTTCAAAAAAACATCCATTCACTCAACATCCCCACCCCCACTGCCTCAAATCTTTGAATCTTCCAGTGCAAAAAAATTTTTTTTTTTTTTTTACATAAATAAACATAAATCTCAAATACCTGCAACATTATCTACATACATATCTATAAATAATGATGACATTGAATTAAATGATTAGGATTACAATTATTACATCATGCAAAGGTGACAAAAGCACACTCACCCTTTGGTACACGTCATGCCACTTTTTCTGTCGAGGAGCTGGCCTGTTACCCTCATTTGATGGCCAAACTCCTGTGCTGGCAAACTTTTTTAGCCTTGCAATCCAGTCAGTATCTGACATGGCTTTATGGGATTCTTTGCCAGACATTTTTTGTTGGGGGGCTAACGGTTAGGTTATATCGTTTTGAACAACTATAATACAAATTATTTCTTTAAAAAAACACACACGATATTTACAATTATAATATATACAATTATATACAAATAAAAAAATACATTGTCCGAAAATACAGTTAAAGTTACCGAAAAATAAGTTTCGCAGTCCTCCGTTAAAATGATGCTGCCTGACCTCCGTGACAGTGATGCTCGACGTCTGAACTTTTTGACCTCTGACACGCCCCTCAGGATATGTCATTACCTCGTACACCTTCGGCTCAGTTCGGCAACTTGATTGACACTTGGCTAGCTTCCTGACTCCTCCTCCTAGCGGTGCTAAGCGTAAACGTGCCATCGACATTTCCTTGTACTCTGATTGGTCAAATGTCGAAAATGATAAGGAAAAAGTGAAGAATGGTGCTCTCTGATTGGCTGCAAATGTTATAATGTCGAGAATGGGGCTCTCTAATTGGCTGCAAATGTTATAGCGCGTCGACGTGATTGGCTGTGGCGTTCAACATTGTTCAACATTATCCCCATTTTGACGGACTATCCTTCGGCAGCTGGCGTTCAAGTCCCAGTCTCCCCTGTAGGCGTGGGTTGGAGTCCCACTTCTGACAAACCTAACCTTTGGCTGCGGGCTGAAGCTAGAGTCTTTAACCCTCTGGCAAGTTTATCCAGAAATGCAGTAATGTTGACAAAGCACTGCAATTCAGTTCATGCTAGAATTAAGAGAGGAACATTTCACACCTTCAAAATATCCATTCACTCAACATCCCTCATTTGATGGCCAAACTCCTGTGCTGGCAAACTTTTTTAACCTTGCAATCCAGTCAGTATCTGACATGGCTTTATGGGATTTTTTTCCAGACATTTTTTTTGTTGGGGGGCTAACGGTTAAGTTATATCGAACAAAACTACTATCAATAAAAATGATTTCTTAAAAAAAAGCACACACGATATTTACAATTATAATATATATACAATTATATACAAATATAAAATGACATTGTCCAAAAATACCGTTAAAGTGACCGGAAAATATGTTTCGCAGTCCTCCGTTAAAATGATGCTACCTGACCTCCGTGACAGTGATGCTCGACGTCTGAACTTCTTGCCCTCTGACATGCCCCACCTGATATGTTATTACTTCGTACACCTTCGGCTCAGTTCGGCAACTTGATTGACACTTGGCTAGCTTCCTGACTCCTCCTCCTAGCAAGGCCGGCGCTATGGGCGGGCCTTAGGGGGCCGGGCCCGCCTAGAGAGCTCCTGTGCCACCCCTCCATCCAATTTGCATTTAATAAATTATTTTAATAATAATAATAATAATTTACGTGCAGTATTTATATATTTATTGATGTGTATTTAAGTGCAATGTTTGACTTATAGGCTAATCTTATAAAAAAAAACTCCCGGAAGTTTGACTGATTGTTTACAAAAAAGGGGTTTCCCGCTGAGCCGCTCTGACCGTGTCAGGGTTACATCATCCAGATCACCATCTCCGCCCACTCGTTCCCTTTCACCCAACCAGACTTTTCCCCGTTCATTATCCCCTGAGTACTAATCACCGTCACCTGTGTCCCATCAACCATATGGACTATAAAACACTCACCTTCACTGCAGTCACTTGTCTGGTCTCGTCATTCCATGGCTCACAGACTTCCCGATCACTTACCTTCTACTTACCGTCGCTTCACTCATCTTGGATCAACCCATCCGTACCAGCCATCGCCATGCCACCTGCAAGAGAGGGAAAGAAAGAGAGAGACTTAAAACCACAGCTAAGCTTCATTGAACTTTCTATGTTACTTCTTCTCACCTGTTATCTCCGACCGCATTCCTTCTGCAAAATAAACACTGATAACTTACCATCTTGTCTGATTCCTCTGTGATCCGTGACTGAAGACCAGTCCACAGAAAGGAGTAATTATGCAGAATCAGTCGGATTTAGAAGAGGATTCCTCAGCGGCTAATCCTTCGGTCGCCGCGGCACTCTTTCCACCACCTCCACTTCCGCAACCTCCCGCTGCTTCGTTCACTGCCTCTGCGAGTCCCATGGCCCGGCCAGCACCCTACTCTGGTGAGGCGGAGAACTGCAGTGGGTTTCTTCTCCAGGTATCCTTGTATATCTCCATGAATGAGCATCAGTTCCGTAGGGATACCGCCCGGGTGGCTTTCATTATCTCACTGTTATCTGGTCAAGCACTTCGATGGGCACAGTCATTGTGGGATTCAGATGCCCCGGTGGTCAAATCCTTCTCAAGTTTTAAACAGCACTTTAAAGAGGTTTTTGGGCAAACAATATCAGAACTGTCCATTCACGACCAACTCTATAACCTCCGTCAAGGAAATTCTTCAGTGAGTTCGTATACGCTTCAGTTCCGCACACTAGCCGCAGCTAGCGGCTGGAATGAAACCGCCCTGATCACCGCCTTTCGTCATGGTTTGAATTCCAACGTCCGCCAGCTGTTGGTGGTGTATGAGGACAGCATGGGGTTAGAGAATCTGATCCAGCAGACAATCCGTACAGCCCAGCGTCTCACCGCTTGTGATAGGTTTGTACCCACTGTAAGTTCTCCGCCTCCGGCGCCTTCAGTCACTCCTCCAGCACCAGTTCCAATGGAAGTAGACTCCACCCACCTTTCTACAGCTGAACGCCAGCGCAGATTTCAACATTCCCTCTGTCTATACTGTGCTTCCGACAAGCATCTCCTCAGTTCTTGCCCTGTACGACCTCCGCGACAGGCGGTAAGTGCCATTCAACTCTCCCCGAAGATTGAGCCTCTCACACGTACCAGAGTACATGTATTAACCTCCTGTGTTTGTCTCCCAGCGCAAGCCCTCATTGACTCCGGGTCTGCGGGGAACTTCATATCCACCCAGTTTCTCCAAAAGTTGAATATTCGGCGACGCCGTCTGTGCCGAGATCTTCCCGTCCAAACCATACAAGGCAAGCCATTAGGTCGTGGTCGAATTCGCCATTATACACCCACTCTAACTCTTCGTATCGGCTGTTTACACTCTGAGGAAATTTCTCTTATGGTGCTGGAGGAGTCCACCGCGGATATCATCCTGGGACGTCCCTGGTTAGTACAACATCAGCCGGTACTCCACTGGGGAACTGGAGAGGTACTCCGTTGGGGTGAAGATTGCCATAGATCCTGCCTCTGTTCCATCCAGAAGGTTCATTCTTCGTCCCGTTCCAAGTCACCCGCGGGGGAAACTAGAGTTCCTGTCTGTTCTACTTCGGTGGAAAGCCCTGAAGTCCAAGTTCAAGGCGAAATCCCAGTGGAGTACCAGGCGTTCCAGGACGTATTCAGTAAGGAACTGGCAACCAAACTACCTCCACACCGGCCATGGGACTGCGCCATCGACTTGCTACCCGGAGCCACCCTTCGCAAAGGTCGTATATATCCTCTGTCCATCCCGGAACAGAAGGCCATGGAGGAGTATGTGAAGGAAGCTTTACATCAGCAGTTTATTCGACCATCTACCTCCCCTGCCGCTTCGAGCTTCTTCTTTGTGGCCAAAAAGGACGGAGGCTTGCGGCCCTGTATCGATTACCGTCATCTTAACTCTCAGACTGTCAAATTCAGCTATCCCCTTCCTCTGGTACCTGCCGCCCTGGAACAGCTGCGTGGTGCACGCATTTTCTCCAAACTGGACCTTAGAAGTGCGTATAATCTGATCCGAATCCGGCATGGAGATGAGTGGAAAACTGCCTTTGTGACCCCCTCGGGCCACTACGAGTATCAGGTCATGCCTTTCGGACTGTCCAACGCTCCTGCCGTCTTCCAAGGTCATATGAATGAAGTCCTTCGAGAGTTCCTCAACCGTTTTGTAATCGTCTACATTGATGATATACTCATATACTCTTCTTCTATGTCTGAGCACCATCAACATGTCATCCAGGTCCTCGAGAAGCTGAGAGCACACAGGTTATATCTGAAGCTGGAGAAGTGCGAATTTCACACCTCTACCGTTCACTTCCTGGGTTATGCCATCAACCAACAGGGCATCCAAATGGACCAGAGGAAGGTGGAAACTATCCAGAACTGGCCACAAGCCTCCTCCGTAAAGGAACTGCAACGATTCCTGGGGTTCGCGAACTTCTATAGACGATTCATCCGGAACTACAGTCATATCAGTGCTCCCCTCACTTCTTCCCTCAAGGGACGGCCCAAGTCTCTGTCCCTATCTCCCTCCGCAGTACAGGCCTTCCAGCGTTTAAAGGAAACTTTCATCACTGCTCCCATCCTCATTCATCCAAACCCGGACCTTCCGTTTGTGGTAGAGGTAGATGCCTCATCTACTGGAGTAGGAGCAGTTCTCTCTCAGCGGCAGGGTGAGCCACCCAAACTCCTTCCATGCGCCTTCTTCTCCAAGAAATTAGCCCCGGCGGAGCGGAACTATGACGTCTGTAACCGAGAGCTGCTGGCCATCAAACTGGCCCTTGAGGAGTGGAGGCACTGGCTGGAGGGAGCTAACCATCAATTCACAGTAATCACTGATCATCGCAACTTGGAGTACTTAAGGGAGGCTAAAAGACTGAACCCTAGACAAGCCCGCTGGGCTCTATTCTTCACACGCTTCAACTTTGTGGTGTCATATCGTCCCGGGAGTAAGAATTGCAAGGCTGATGCACTTTCACGACTCCATCACACCTCTGTTGAAGATCTTCATCCCGAACCTATCCTCCCTCCAGCCGTAATCCTCAGTCCAATCGTCTGGGAGGTTGACCAACAGATCGCCCAGGAACTGACACGTCAACCCGCTCCGCCGGGAGGTCCAGAAGGGCGTATTTTCGTACCTCCACATCTACGTACTCCCCTTCTGGACTCCGCTCACTCCCTTCCGGGCTCTGGACATCCGGGTAGCAAGCGTACCCTCTCGCTCCTCAGTCAACGGTACTGGTGGCCGTCCATCTCCAGAGATGTCTCCAGGTTCATCCGCGGTTGTTCAGTCTGTGCCATCACCAACACCCCGAGGAGAGTCCCAGAAGGCAAGCTCGTGCCGTTACCTCTTCCCAGGCGACCATGGTCACACATTGGTGTCGATTTCATGACTGATCTACCCAATTCAGAAGGCTTTACCTGCGTATTCGTTGTTGTGGACAGGTTCTCTAAAGGTTGTAAGCTGATTCCCTTACCTGGTCTTCCCACTGCGTTACAAGCAGCTGAAGCTCTATTCCACAACGTCTTTAGGAACTTCGGCCTCCCAGAGGATATCGTCTCGGATCGGGGACCTCAGTTCATCTCAAGAGTATGGCAAGCCTTCTTCAAACTCCTCGGGGTCACCATCAGCCTTTCCTCTGGCTACCATCCGCAGACTACCGGCCAGACTGAGCGGAAGATTCAGGAGATTGGACGTTACCTGCGGACGTACTGCCATCAGTACCAGGACAGCTGGAACCGTTACCTCCCATGGGCTGAGTATGCCCAAAACTGGCAGAACTGGCAGAACACCACCGGGCTCACCCCCTTCCAGTGTATCCTTGGTTACCAGCCTCCACTCTTTCCTTGGTCGGGTGAGCCCTCGGAGGTTCCAGCTGTCGACTTCTGGTTCCATCAGAGCGAGGGGGTATGGGACTCAGCTCATGTGCATCTACAGCAGGCAGTACGGAGACACAAGGAACAAGCGGACCCTCACCGACTCGACACCCCTCAGTATCAGCCAGGTCAAAAGGTGTGGTTGTCGACTCGAGACATCCGTCTCCGTCTACCTTGCCATAAGCTGAGTCCTCGATTCATCGGACCATTCACCATCCAGAGGCAGTTGAACGAAGTGACCTACAGGCTCAATCTTCCCCCTCATTTCAGGATTGCTCCTTCATTCCATGTTTCCTTACTTAAACCCTTCACTGACCCTGTCACCCCTGTTCCCTCAGATAACCTTCCCACTGACGTACCTCCTCCCGTTCCCGTTGAAGAGGAGCCCATTTATCGAGTCCGCTCTATCATGGATTCTCGGCGGCGAGGTCCTCGGCTGGAGTACCTGGTGGACTGGGAGGACTACGGACCAGAGGAACGTTCCTGGGTCCTGCGAGATGACATCTTGGATCCAACGCTACTCACCCAGTTCCACAGTGATCATCCGGATCGTCCGGCTCCCAGGGGTCGTGGTCGACCTCGCCGCCGGCAGCGCCCGTCTCAGGCGTCAAGAGCCGCCTCGGGAGGGGGGGGTACTGTCAGGGTTACATCATCCAGATCACCATCTCCGCCCACTCGTTCCCTTTCACCCAACCAGACTTTTCCCCGTTCATTATCCCCTGAGTACTAATCACTGTCACCTGTGTCCCATCAACCATATGGACTATAAAACACTCACCTTCACTGCAGTCACTTGTCTGGTCTCGTGATTCCATGGCTCACAGACTTCCCGATCACTTACCTTCTACTTACCGTCGCTTCACTCATCTTGGATCAACCCATCCGTACCAGCCATCGCCACGCCACCTGCAAGAGAGGGAAAGAAAGAGAGAGACTTAAAACCACAGCTAAGCTTCATTGAACTTTCTATGTTACTTCTTCTCACCTGTTATCTCCGACCGCATTCCTTCTGCAAAATAAACACTGATAACTTACCATCTTGTCTGATTCCTCTGTGATCCGTGACAGACCGCAGCATCTCGGTAAAGTTATAGCGACGCGACGTGCTCGGTTTTGCCTATTCAGAAACGAATGGAAAGAGAAACTCATGAGATTCCAATCCCAAAAACGTCAACTTCAGCTGTATTTAGAACGTGAGTAGGACAGTTGGTTTTATTACTCTTCGTAAGTTGCACCAGACGTGGTGTAAATTATGCATTTGACACTGATATGCAATATGTGTGTGAGTGTGTCGTAGTTGATTATGCATGGTTGATTTAATACTTAACTTGAGATTTGTGACTATTTGGCTGTTATTATAGGAAGTTGGCTTATAGCATGCTGTGTTCACGGAACAATTCAGACAAGGTTCATTAGTTAACATTAGTTAATGACTAACATGAACTAACCATGAGCGATACATTTGTTACTGTATTTGTTAATGTTAGTTAATAAAAATACAGCTGTTCATTGTTTGTTCATGTTAGTTCACAGCCTATAGGCTATAAATGTAAAATGATATCTCATGATAGCCGAAATATGATTGGGCAATAGGCTAATTATAGTTAGGATATTGAAATCGGTGTGAAACTGTTGTAGCTAGTGTTGCCACCCGTCCCGGTTTTTCCGGGATTGTTCTTCTTTTTAACAACCTGTCCCGGGAAATTTATAAACTCTCCCTGATATACAAAAGGCTCATAAGAATTATGATATACAAAAGGCTCAAAAAAATTTCAAAAGGCTATGTGAATATGTCCCGGTTTTCGAAAGGCAACGAAGAATATGTCCCGGTTTTCGAAAGTCTACGTGAATATACGTTCAAACAGCGCGCACGGCAGAGAGGTAGAGAGCGCGAGACCTTGCGTGCATGAAGCGCATGTAAGCACCCCCCCCCACAATTTATTTGTTTGTCATAATTAGCCCCCCCCCAAGAATATTAAATGCCCGTCCATTGATTTGTTTCTGCCGCCAGCTCTGCCTCCTAGCGGTGTTAAGCGTAAACGTGCCATCAACATTTCCTTGTACTCTGATTGGTCAAATGTCGAAAATGTTAAGGAAAAAGTCAAGAATGGCCCCCTCTGATTGGCTGAAAATGTTATAATGTCAAGAATGGCGCTCTCTAATTGGCTGCAAATGTTATAGCGCGTCGACATGATTGGCTGTGGCGTTCAACATTATCCCCCTTTTGACGGACTATCCTTCGGCAGCTGGCGTTCAGGTCGCAGTCTCCATTGGAGGCGTGGGTTTGAATCCCACTTCTGACAAACCTAACCTTTGGCTGCTCAAGCTAGAGTCTTTAACCCTCTGGCAAGTTTATCCAGAAATGCAGTAATGTTGACAAAGCACTGCAATTCAGTTCATGCTAGAATTAACCAAACATTAAAGTAACAAAAACCACCCACAGTTTCCTCCCAGTTTCGAACTGGGGACCTTCTGCGTGTGAAGGGAACGTGATAACCATTACACTATGGAAACACATCTTCAGGATTCAGACATAAATCATTAGGTGCACGCTTTTTAAAAAGCGTATAAAGGAAATGAGCGCTACACCCACCTAGCGTGGCAAACAGTTTAAATCTTCTGTCAGAAGACAACTGCTGTTTCTGCTCAGTTTCGAACCAAGGACCTTACGCACGTTAGGCGAACGTGATGACCACTACACTGAAGAAATCTGTTGATCAGGTCATTAGGCATGGCAGTCTGCCTACAGCTCCTTGGTACGATGGCCTTCACCTGTCTCAAAAGTAAGGGTTTTGTAGCGAATTGCAGCATTTATGTCTAAAGTTCCTCCACTTGGGAGATCCAGTCCTTTACTGCTGCCAAAAGACCGGTACAAAAGTTTTGCTCCAGCAAACAAGTTACAGGAGGAGCTGGCCAGGGTCCCCAGACAACTGTTTTAATGACAGCTTGAGCAAAATGCAACGTGTTGGCCAGGAATCGAACCCGGGTCAAATGCTTAGAAGGCAGATATTCTCACCACTATACCACCAACGCAAGACCATTGGGTGTAGGCTTAAAAAAATTGCATGAACTTATTGACCTGACCTACCAGGCACCATATTAAAAAAGAGGTCTCTAATATAATAATGTAACACGTTTTATACAGACACTTCATATTTAAATGGTATTAGATTATTTTTTGGATTCTCTGGCTTCTGTGAAGCGTTGAGGTAAAATGATGCATGACGTCGTTCCTGGAAATCGCGCTGTCGGGGACTACTACCTGTCTCTGCAACTCCTCTTTAGTATAGTGGAAAGTATCTCCGCCTGTCACGCTATAGTCTGGGGTTCGATTCCCTGATGGAGAGATCCAGTTCTTTACTGCTGCCAAAAGACATTAACAAAAGTTTTGCTCCATCAAACAAGTTACAGGAGAAGTTGGCAAAGGGCCCGGACGACTGTTCTAAAGACAGCTTGAGAAAAATGCAATTCGTTGGGCGGGAATCGAACCCATACAGCAAGAATGGACAGACCCAGGAATTGAACCCATACAGGAAGAATTCTCATAATCAAGGTATTTAATTTAAAAATGTGAGACTTTTTATACAGACACTTCATATTTAAATGGTATTAGATTATTTTTTTTGGATTCACTGGCTTCTGTGAAGCGTTGAGCTAATATGACGCTGTTCCTGGAAATGGGAAGGCTGTTTGTAGCGAGCTGTAGTCGCGCTGATCGGGGGTGACAACCTGTCTCTGCAACTCCTTGTTAGTATATTGGAAAGTATCTCCGCCTGTCAAGTGTAAGACCGGGGTTCGATTCCCCGACGGGGAGATCCAGTCCTTTACTGCTGCCAAAAGACCAGTACAAAAGTTTTGCTGCAGCAAACGAGTTACAGGAGGAGCTGGCCAGGGTCCCCAGACAACTGTTTTAACGACAGCTTGAGCAAAATGCAATGCGTTGGCAGGTAATCGAACCCAGGTCAACTGCTTGGAAGGCAGCTATGCTCACCACTATACCGCAAGACTGTTGGATGTAGGCTGGAAGCCCTGTTGTGCGGTCAGCAAAGAAATTTTGCAATACATTAGCAGCTGGCAGGTGCAGATGAACTGAAACTCTCTTTGTTTGGACCTGGCACTTAAAAAAAATTGCATGAACTTATTGACTTGACCTACCAGGCTCCATATTAAAAAACAAATTTTTAATAATGTAACACGTTTTATACAGACACTTCATATTTGACACATGACGCCGTTCCTGGAAGTCGCGCTGATCAGGTACATCTACCGGTCTCTACAACTCCTCGTTAGTATAGTCGAGGTATAGTATAGTAGTATAGTATAGTATTTTTAGAAGATGGCTCCTTCCCATAATCTGCCCTGCAAGCAGTGTGACAGTCTGTAAATTCCACAAACAACAGTATAGAGGTCATTCGGCATGGCAGTCTGCCTACAGCTCTTTGGTACGATGGCCTTCATCTGTCTCAAAAGTAAGGGTTTTGTAGCGAATTGCAGCATTTATATTTAAAATGCCTCCACTTGAGCACCTTTCGCGTGTAAAGCAAATGTGATAACCACTACACTACGGAAACTTGATTTGTATGTCAGTCCCACCTCTTCTAGGGTACGCTTGTTCAAAAGCAAATTAAACTATAGACTGCCCAGTGTTTTTAACATGGCAAAAGCTGCTAATTTTGTTGGCAGACCAAACATTTTTTTATTATTGTACAGGAAACCTCAATGGTCATTTGTTTTATTTTTGTCCTTTTCTAAAGAGATTGAACCACAAACATCCCTGCAAGTGTACTGACCTGCTCAACAGAAAATCGCATATGAAATTTTTACAAAAACCACCCACAGTTTCCGCCCAGTTTCGAACCTTCGCGTGTGAGGCGAACAGTCTGCCTACAGCTCCTTGGTACGATGGCCTTCAACTGTCTCAAAAGTAAGGATTTGTAACGAATTGCAGCATTTATATTTAAAATGCCTCCACTTGTTTCCGGCCAGTTTTGAACTGAGGACCTTTCGCGGCGGGAGTCGAAAATGGTTAAGCTTAACTTCCCTTAACTTTTCCCATTCATTCTCTATGGTAGTGCTTAACACTACGGATGCAATATACCTTTGGCCACACGTAGACTTCCTGGCGCTGTTCCGCTTTTCCGTGGCGGGGAGTTTAAATAGCATAGTGTCATCTGTCAGTCATTCGCAGTGGAGGAGGGGAGACCCGTTTTACGAACGGAGAGATATTTGTTTACCGACTTGTCAGCAAACTTGTTTTGTTTTGTTGCTGTCTAAACTACCTGCAGACAGATTTTCCCTCAGGTGACCGCATATACATTATTATTCAAATATTTTATAATTTAAATTGCATGTATATTGTCATGTAATCGTATTGTTATCGTGTTGAATGGATTGTGACGATAAGAAACAGTAAACTCCTCGTTGTGAATACAGCTGTTATTTTATAAGAGTATCTTTGTTTGTAAAGGTGAATGTTTCATCATAATCTCTCACTATGCTTAAAATATATGTTAACAGTGCAGTAAGATGTAATGTGCAGTAGTATGGAGGACCAAACTTGCAATTAAAAATGAATGAATAAATAAATGAATAAATAGATAGATAAATAAATGTGATAATAGGAAAATAAATAAAGGAATAAACGACTTGATAAAATAAATATGATTCATTTTAATCAAATGTATTTTTGTATATTTTTCCCCTAATTTATAATTTTTTGCTTTTATATTTTAATGTATTTGTATTATTTTTAATTGTATTTATTTATTATTTTATTTATTTGTTTGTTCCATTTATTCTTATATTTATTTATGCATTCATTTATTTGTATATTTATTTATTCATATATGTATTTATTTCCAGATTTATTTATTTTAATCTTTATTTATTTTTATTTTTATTTCTTTATTTTTATATCTATTCTTAAATTTTTTTGATGTGCATGATAATTAGGTTGGTTGGTCTTGCTTACCAAATATAAATATTAATTAACAAATAAATAAAAGCAGAAAATAAATTAAGGGAAATAATACAAAAATTAGTTTGATAAAGAATAAATCATATTTATTTTATCAAGTCGTTTATTCCTTTATTTATTTTCCTATTATCAAATTTATCTTTTTATTTGTTTACATGTTTATTTATTAATTTAATTTCTGCGGGTTTGGTCCTCCTATAATGTAATTAATATCAGACACACACATATATTACATTTAAATTACAAACAAATATATATATGTGTACAATTTAATGGTACAATTTAACATTTTTAATTAGTTAACTTGTTAACTTTTTATATATACATATATACATTTTTAAAGCAATTTAAATAATGAATATTAAATAATGCAAATTTAATAAACAGTACGTGCTCTAAGGCTGCATTTATTCAGAAACATTATATAAAGAAACATTAATATTATGGAATATTATAGCATTGTAAAATAACTTTTTTATATATATCACTGATGCTTTAGTATTAACTGTTTAATTTCATTTTGTTACTGTAAGTATTTAAATGCTTATGCTGAGACACTAATGAATACATTCTGATTTCAGAACAGCATCATGAAGAAAACAGTGTTCTTCCCAGGGAAAGTCAAAGTGTCTTTCAGGAAAGGCCCATCAGGCCATTTACGCCGGGACCCATCAAAAGAGGCAAAAAGAATTAAAGACAACCCCTTACTGCAGGACAAGTCAACACCTCAAAGAGAAGATCTGGTCAAGTTGAACGCCCGTTCTGTTGTGTTACATAGAGGAGGGGATGTCTCTGACAAGCAAGAGGTGTTGGGAGAATGCATTCTTCAGTTCGGCAAGTACAAGGGCAAGTCTTTCAAGTGGTTATTAGAGAATGATGGCAGCTATGCTTTGTACCTGTCCGATAAGGTTGAGGAAGAAGAACAGGCTGGGCAGTTCAACCCAGAGGGTCCATGCAAGGATAGCCTCATTTCCTTTCTTGAGTATTCAAGAAGCTTCAAGGAAATTGAAGATCTTAAACAGTATCTGTCTCAAAGGCCAGACGCAGTGCCTTTTTTGACAGAGGATGACAATACTGTTGGATTTGGATCCAGAGCACAAGACACTTGGAGGAAGATTTGGGATACCAGGGCAGACGGATATGCTTTCTTTATAATGAGGCAGAAGTGTGTGCCAGGCAGCAAAATGTACAATTTGCAGCAGTATCTTTTAAAACAGCAGCAAAAACAGATGACCAAAAACACTCCTCCGATGCCCTCACCATCAGCTTCCGCTGCAAGACCACCTGTTCCTTCCATTACTGACTCTGATCAGCCTGGTGAGTTAATAAAATTCATGCAAGTTTGCTTATATTGATTCTTAAAGCCTGCCTAGCTACTGATGCATTTGTCATATTTTATAGTAATGGAGGAGGATGAAGAACTGGAGAGGATGATGCTGAGTATTTCTCCAACAAAATATCTCACACAGCTGAGTAAGTAAATCAAGTATCGTGTCATGTGTGTTATATATACCCATGTCAAATTCTTATAAAATTGGTATAAAATTGTACATACTGGAGAGAAACCATTCAAATTATAATGCTTAATTTTTAGGATCATCTGCAGCCACAGGATCCACAGTCTTATCTACAACAGGTTACTTTACACATCAGTTTTGGAGGCTTATTCGGTTACATACAGACTTATCTTACATTTCTGTTTTTTAATTATCTTATTTGTTGTTTTGGCACTGTTCTTGCCTGTTCTAAAACACATGTTCTTTTGTTCTAACTACTGTTAAGGTTTGAATATACCAGTGGTGAGGGTGAGTGCACTTCATGAATTGTATGCATGCTATTTAAACTGTTTTTATTTGTTGTGAAAAAGTGGACTGTTTACTTACAGACATTTGAACATTATCAGAATGTGCATTACTAGAATAAATAACAAAATACATAGAATAAAATAATAAATAATGATTAGTCATTTAATGTAGTCAAGACAATCAAATACATATCATGTACATTCAGTGTTTTAATATGTTTTTAATTTCCTCCCTGTGCTTTTCCTTGCAGCTCTGCCGCAGCCTCCATCAACATCAGCTCCTGTGTGTAGGCCTTCTTCACAGGGTGAAGGCTTTATACCAACTCAAGCAGCACAATCAGCACCTACACCTGCACCAATGCCGTCTGCACTGACTGAAACCCCTGTTCCCAGCTACTTGAACAAAAAAAGTAAAGACAGTTAAACACACGAGCATTAAATGTGTTATACACGCATATATATATATATATATATATATATATATATATATATATATATATATATATATATGCATTTATTTCCTTTGCTTTGTGTTCCGTGCAGTTCTGCCACAGCCTTCACCACCATCACATGCAGTCTCTAGTTCTCCCAATCCACCAGCTCCTGTGTGTAGACCTTCTTCACAGACTGATGGCTCTGTACCACCTCCTGCAGCACAATCAGCACCTACAGCTCCTTCATCAATGACGTCTGCACAGACGGAAGCACCTGTTACTAGCTACTTGCAAGATATTAGCCACTGGAACTGCTCTCTTCATCAAAGAATTTGGATGAAAACAGAGATGGAGTCCATGGGGCTCTGGCCAGGATCACACCCAGTAAGACACCTAATGAATATGGTCTCCTTGTGGCGCTATCCACCTCAGCCTGAGCTTATAGAGACAAACATGGGCCTTCCGTCACCAAAGTACTTCCAGCTCCATCCCTTTTTCATTTGGAAACCTGAGCACAGTATAAATGAAAGGCTTAGAAACAACTACATCCTGCCCTGACTCTACAGCTGTCCAAATCCTCATGTTGTGTCCTCAGGTGTTGGAAGACCCCGAGTGATCCTTGGCACTAGTGGGCAATATTACATCCTTGCTTCACGTCTGTGCTGTAAGGCATGTAAAAAATACTGGTTCGCTGATAAACCTCAGTGGGTGGACATGCTACCACAGCAATTCAGAAACATCTTGCCAACCTTCCTCACTCATAAGAAGGCAATCTGTAAAACTGTGATGGATGAACTGAGGCGCTCTGGAAAATCCCCTAATGACAAGGCCAACCAGCTGTCTGAGTTGCTTCACCTTAAGTTTGAAAGAGCCCACCTTGCATACCTTCTCATTGTGCAGAACGTCAGGGATGCTGAAGCAGGGCTGTATGGCCAGAAAACCATCACAGGAGCATTGAGGAAGGATGACACACCTGCTTCGTTTGGGGGTTACGAAGATACTGATGGGTGGCATGGGGTGTCTGTGTCTGCACATTATCTGGTGGAGTGCCTGCTTCAGGAATATCACCGGCAAGAGGCAGCTCTCCCTCAGCTCCTTCAAGGAACTTTTGGACAGGTGTTCAGATCAGATCACACACGCAAAGTTGCTAGAAAAGTGACCCTCTCATCTGGCACAATGTCATCCTACGCTGTGATGAACGAGAACTGGATGATCCTGTCCTGGGTGATGCTGCAGTCTGAGAGTGAGCAATCCTTGAGGTCAATGTACTGTGGGATGGCCAATCGCTACAGTGCTGCTAGCATACCCAAGGCCAAGTACCAGTGGGTGGACAGGTAAGAATAATCACATCTCATCACACATCACATCAAGATGTGTAAGCAAAGGTAATGAATACATTAAAATTAAAATGTATTTCCCTTTTATGTACTTAGGGACTGCTGTGCTGCTTTCAGAGTGATGGACCCAGGACCGTATGAGCACCAGCAGTGGGAAGCTTGGAGGACCACTGAAGCTACTACTGTGGCAGAGGTTACATCAGAAAACCTCAAGAATGTAAATGCCGCTTGCCAGAAGTACAATGAGGACATGGTGGTTAAACTAGACTTGTTTCACTGTATGCGGCGATTCACCAGGGAATGTGTTTCGGAGCGCCATCCTCTGTATAGCTCGTTCTGCCAGTTCCTCTCTTCTGCCGTAGTAGATCAGAGGGACCTGGAGAAACTGAGGAACGCATACAAGTTCTGTGGAATTGAGCCTGCTAATCCCACAAAGCAGCACATCAGAGCGCACTGCAGGACAAAAGTGCCACATCCTAGAGAGCTGGTCCAAAGAGTGGAAGAAGTACTTCACCATTTCCATCTTGCAAAGGATCCCAACAACATCTTCCTTTTTAAACCCTCGATGCTAAAATTGTGGTACAACTGAATCATGTCAAGGGTGAAGGAGCTGCTGTGCCCATCTGGATCCCTGTCAGAGGCACTTCACAGCAAGAGGGGTTTCATTTCCAACAGGCTCAGTGAGTAACGGGTAATCGCGTCTCTCCTGAGCTGTTCCAGGCGCAGGGTATGACTGGTGTCGCGCGCTGGAATTATCAGCCGCTGGTGGACCTGAAGCAGCCTGAGCTTGTCTTACCTGGAGTGTTTGACCCTGTTTTGATGATGGAGTTAAACAGGGCATCTATAAGAGTGACTGGGTAACCCAAATATCCAGCCTTCCACATCTCCAGCTGGGACACAAGAGAGAGGTTTGGCCTACAATATGTGGAGCCAGGCTGTCGACCTGTGCCTCTTGACTTTGACAAACACAAAAGCAGGAAGACAGACCTAGGGATGCAAGAAGAGTCTTCATCTGGCACTGATTTCTCCTTTCCATCTCAGGTAAGCCTTTAAAGTTCTTTGATAACAAACATTTTATTGAAAAACAAATACTTAATAATTCTCGCTCGCATATTACACTAATTTTGCTGAATTTCAGAAATGCTTAGAGGATTCCTCTTCTGCTGAGACCCCTCTTGCTCCTGAACCAGAGGCCACCCAACAGACTCTCATTTTCAATGTTTTTCTACTCCGAGTGCTGTGACAGTGAAGGAAAAAACATCTGAGGAGTTTCTTTTAGATGCAGGTAATTATATTATTCATACAGGCACCAATGTGTGTAATCTGTTTGCCTAATCTATGCACACAAAACAAATACTTTGTTTAATAATTTTGTGAATCTCTTTTAGAACTGCCAAGCACACCACCACTGCCTTTAGCTGCTTCTCCCTGTGCTGCTCGGACTGGACCCATTAAGACAGGCGGTCGAGTCTTTGTGTTGGACCATAACAGATGGACAGATCCAATGAGAAATGCCATTGATGGTTTGCTGGCCAAGCACCACGGGAGCAAGGACCTCTTGACAAAGGTGGATGGTGAATATGCTGCTATGGTACAGAGTGCCTGCACTGACCCAAACAGCCTTTTGCACTCAACCACAAAGCAGTACATGAGCAGGTACATAAAAAACCTTGCTAAAAAAAAGAACACTAATGCTTCACATGCCCAGAAAAGCTCCTGGAGACACAGCAGTTATGGCAGCTTCTTCACTCAGGCAGTGAAACCATCAGTGTCCCAGTGACAGTACTGCCACCTGCCCCAGTCAATCCTCCCGCAAAGAGTGTTCCTGAGACTGTCTTTCTGGACCAGGCAGCGCTTGAGAAGATGGTGAAGGACATCATAGAGAAGAAGCAGGCAGTTCAGCAGCAACAACAACAGCATATGCTGCAAAAAAAGCACACTAGATCCTGTTTAGCCTGTGGTCAGCCTAATTCTCGATACATGGGTGATGGCACCTCAATACATTTCTTTTATCAAGGTGGTGATGTTAAATACTTCTACTGCTCCAAGAAAGTTTTTGACACATATTCCGCAGAGGGCCTGACCAACCCCAGAATGCCCTTTGAAGACTTTGCAGAGACTCCTTTTTTTCAGCGAGAACTGGAGTCCTCGAAGCAGAGAGGGGCAGTAAATAGGAGGGTGATTGAGGAGAGAAGCAAGAGAAAGTCAGTAATGGAGCATCCTACTGGTCGTCTGTGCAGATTCTGCCACCTGCCACTGAAACAAGGACCCAACAGTCCTCATATTCACACTGGTTTCCCTGGAGTGGCAGGCAAATACATTTACTTTCCTGCTAAAGTGTTTTCCCTTTATCAGGCTCAGGGAATGAAATTTCATGGAAAGACTTTCAGCAGTCTCCATTCTATGAGGCTGAGAAGCAGAGGTGGATTGAGGAAAAGAAAAAATGACTTCACTGACAAATGACATGCCCAGACCTCAAATACTGTTTATAGCTCAAAGACATTCCTTGCACAATCTTATGCATATATGTATATACATATTATTGCACTTTTAATGTATATATATATATAATTTTTTTAAATATTTAATTTATTTCCATTTGTTCATTAAAATACCAAAAGTATTGTATTTTATTGTATTGGATTGTGTTTTAGTGTTTTTTTAAGTTCATTTATTGACTTGCATTATTTTATCTTGCTCAGATTTGAAAAACACTAAATGTTAAGCACTGGTACTATTATACTCTGTACATAATTGTTTAATTTAAAATACTTTTTTTCTTGTTTTTACCTGTTCTCCTCAACTTTAGATATTATTATTGCTGTTGTTTAATCTATAATCTATCATTTTAAATTGTTACATTTATTTCCATTGTTCATTAAAATCAAACAATTGTGTCCTTGTTTGCATTGTACTTTAGTGTTTTTAAAGTAAATTTTATTGACTTGCATTATTTTATCTTGCTCAGATGTGTAAACACTAAATGTTAATAACTGTTGTCATTAAACACTACATAATTATTTGATTTAAAAAATCTTGTTTTTTTCCTATGTTCTCCACAGCTTTATATTTTATTATTTTTATTATTAATGTTATTGTTGTTTAATCTATAAGTATTTAATACATTACCTTTTTTAGTTTTACATAATAATATGTATATTTTTGTACTATAAATAAAACGAGAAACTTACTATTTGGTGTTTACTGGTTATATTTCATATATATATTGGATTTCTGTACATAGTTAAACAAATATAATGTAAATATCTCAATGTAAAATGTAAAGGTCTAAAACATTATCAAAATGTTCTTTACAATTATTCACATTCAAATATTTTCTATATTAAAGAAAACTAAACCCTATTATAATGTAAATGTTTATTAAGGTAGTTGCACATTTTGTACATTCTACACAATAACAAATCTTACACGTTTTATTCTATTTTTGTGCACAAAGTTAGTTTATTATATGTAAATCGTACTTAACATGAGTTTCTAATCATTTTTTAATCTAGATACACTTTATGGTAGTTGTGGTCGAGACGAGACTCGAACCTGTAATTTCGTGTATTTTTTCAGGCCCGCCTCCCTGGAATTTCCTGCGTTCTTATTGGCTAGCAACGCTCTACACCTACATGCGACTGGCCCTCCCTGGGATTTCCTGCGTTCTTATTGGCTAGCAATGCTCTACACCTACATGCGACTGGCCCCCGCGTGGAAGGCAGCTATGCTCACCACTATTGAAGACTGTTGGATGTAGACTGGAAGCCCTGTTCTGCGGTCAGCAAGAATTTTCGCAATACATTAGCAGCTGGCAGGTGCAGATGGACTGAAACTCTCTTTGTTTGGACCTGGCACTTAAAAAAATTGCATGAACTTATTGACCTGACCTACCAGGCACCATATTAAAAAACAAGGTCTCTAATTTAATAATGTAACACGTTTTATACAGACACTTCTTATTTAAACGGTATTAGATTTATTTTTGCATTCACTGGCTTCTGTGAAGCGTTGAGCTAAAATGACGCATGACGCCGTTCCTGGAAGCCGCGCTGATCGGATACAACAACCTGTCTCTGCAACTCCTTGTGGAAAGTGGAAAGTATCTCCGCCTGTCACGCGGAGACTGGGGTTCGATTCCCCGACGGGGAGATTCAGTCCTTTACTGCTGCCAAAAGACCTTAACAAATGTTTTGCTCCAGCAAACAAGTTACAGGGAAGTTGGCAAGGGGCCCGGACGACTGTTTTAAAGACAGCTTGAGAAAAATGCAATGCGTTGGCCGGGAATCGAACCCATACAGCAAGAATGGACAGACCCAGGAATCGAACCCATAGCAAGAACGCTCGTAATCAAGGTCTTTAATTTACAAATGTGATGCGTTGGCCGGGAATCGAACCCGGTCACCTGCTTGGAAGGCAGCTATGCTCACCACAATACCACCAACGCAGGCCTTTGAACGTAGACTGGAAGCCCAGTTGTGCTGTCAGCAAGAATTTTCGCAATACATTATCAGCTGGCAGGTGCAGATGAACTGAAACTCTCTTTGTTTGGACCTGGCACTTAAAAAAATTGCATGAACTTATTGACCTGACCTACCAGGCACTGTAGTGATCTTTTTCTTTGTAGAAAAGTTAGAAGCTCAGACCAGGAGACAGTGGAAGTTTTCCAAGCAGAAGTTCTTTATTGCTTGTCGGTAGCTGCAGTCATTCCAACATCGTCTAACTAAGGGAACTTTACATTGTAGTTTATATACATTTCAAGGGGGAGGGATTACATTGTGAGGAACAAAGCATTAAATGAGCTGAAACATGAGAACAGAACGGTGCAGGACTTCTCGCACTGAGATAAGAACTCCAAGACAAATGGTCTCAGTAAAAAAATGGCAGGATTTCAAACTTGCTCAGCATGCCTCTTCACCCGGTAAAACAATGAGAACAGGAAAAGCCTAGCCTTCTCGTTCTGAGATGGGACAGTCAGGAATATCCTGCTGGGAACCCCTACCATTTGCAGAGATTTCCTGGTCTCATCATTTATAAACTTTCTCAATATAAAATACTATTGTATTGGAAATCTAAATTAAACATTTAAATAAAATTTGTAATCCTACAGCACCATATTTAAAAACAAGGTCTCTAATTTAATAATGTAACACGTTTTATACAGACACTTCATATTTAAACAGACAGACCCAGGAATCTAACCCATAGCAAGAATGCTCGTAGTCAAGGTCTTTAATTTACAAATGTGATGCGTTGGCCAGGAATCGAACCCAGGTCAACTGCTTGGAAGGCAGCTATGCTCACCACTATACCACCAACGCAAGACTGTTGGATGTAGACTGGAAGCCCTGTTCTGCGGTCAGCAATAATTTTCGCAATACTTTAGCAGCTGGCAGGTGCAGATGAACTGAAACTCTCTTTGTTTGGACCTGGCACTTAAAAAAATTGCATGAACTTATTGACCTGACCTACCAGGCACCATATTAAAAAACAAGGTCTCTAATTTAATAATGTAACACGTTTTATACAGACACTTCATATTTAAACGGTATTAGATTATTTTTTGGATTCACTGGCTTCTGTGAAGCGTTGAGCTAAAATGACGCATGACGCCGTTCCTGGAAGCCGCCCTGATCGGATACAACTACCTGTCTCTGCAACTCCTCGTTAGTATAGTGGAAAGAATCTCCGCCTGTCACGCGGAAGACCGGGGTTCGATTCCCCGACGGGGAGATCCAGTCCTTTACTGCTGCCAAAAGACCTTAACAAATGTTTTGCTCCAGCAAACAAGTTACAGGAGAAGTTGGCAAGGGGCCACCAACGACTGTTTTAAAGACAGCTGGAGAAAAATGCAATGCGTTGGCCGGGAATCGAACGCATACAGCAAGAATGGACAGACCCAGGAATCGAACCCATAGCAAGAGTGCTCGTAATCAAGGTCTTTAATTTACAAATGTGATGCGTTGGCTGGGAATCGAACCCGGCTCAACTGCTTAGAAGGCAGCTATGCTCACCACTATACCACCAACACAAGACTGTTGGATGTAGACTGGAAGCCCTCTTCTGCGGTCAGCAAGAATGTTCGCAATATATTAGCAGCTGGCAGGTGCAGATGAATTGAAACTCTCTTTGTTTGAACCTTGCACTTAAAAAAATTGCATGAACTTATTGACCTGACCTACCAGGCACCATATTAAAAAAAAGGGTCTCTAATTTAATAATGTAACACGTTTTTACAGACACTTCATATTTAAACGGTATTAGATTCTTTTTTGGATTCACTGGCTTCTGTGAAGCGTTGAGCTAAAATGACGCATGACGCCGTTCCTGGAAGCCGCGCTGATCGGATACAACTACCTGTCTCTGCAAGTCCTCGTTAGTATAGTGGAAAGTATCTCCGCCTGTCACGCGATAGACCGGGGTTCGATTCCCCGACGGGGAGATCCAGTCCTTTACTGCTGCCAAAAGACCTTAACAAATGTTTTGCTCCAGCAAACAAGTTACGGGAGAAGTTGGCAAGGGGCCACCGACGACTGTTTTAAAGACAGCTTGAGAAAAATGCAATGCGTTGGCCGGGAATCGAACGCATACAGCAAGAATGGACAGACCCAGGAATCGAACCCATAGCAAGAATGCTCGTAATCAAAGTCTTTAATTTACAAATGTGATGCGTTGGCCGGGAATCGAACCCGGCTCAAATGCTTGGAAGGCAGCTATGCTCACCACTATACCACCAACACAAGTCTGTTGGATGTAGACTGGAAGCCCTCTTCTGCGGTCAGCAAGAATGTTCGTAATATATTAGCAGCTGGCAGGTGCAGATGAATTGAAACTCTCTTTGTTTGGACCTGGCACTTAAAAAAATTGCATGAACTTATTGACCTGACCTACCAGGCACCATATTAAAAAAAAGGGTCTCTAATTTAATAATGTAACACGTTTTATACAGACACTTCATATTTAAACGGTATTAGATTATTTTTTGGATTCACTGGCTTCTGTGAAGCGTTGAGCTAAAATGACGCATGACGCCGTTCCTGGAAGCCGCGCTGATCGGATACAACAACCTGTCTCTGCAACTCCTTGTGGAAAGTGGAAAGTATCTCCGCCTGTCACGCGGAGACTGGGGTTCGATTCCCCGACGGGGAGATTCAGTCCTTTACTGCTGCCAAAAGACCTTAAAAAATGTTTTGCTCCAGCAAACAAGTTACAGGGAAGTTGGCAAGGGGCCCGGACGACTGTTTTAAAGACAGCTTGAGAAAAATGCAATGCGTTGGCCGGGAATCGAACCCATACAGCAAGAATGGACAGACCCAGGAATCGAACCCATAGCAAGAACGCTCGTAATCAAGGTCTTTAATTTACAAATGTGATGCGTTGGCCGGGAATCGAACCCTGTCACCTGCTTGGAAGGCAGCTATGCTCACCACAATACCACCAACGCAGGCCTTTGAACGTAGACTGGAAGCCCGGTTGTGCTGTCAGCAAGAATTTTCGCAATACATTATCAGCTGGCAGGTGCAGATGAACTGAAACTCTCTTTGTTTGGACCTGGCACTTAAAAAAATTGCATGAACTTATTGACCTGACCTACCAGGCACTGTAGTGATCTTTTTCTTTGTAGAAAAGTTAGAAGCTCAGACCAGGAGACAGTGGAAGTTTTCCAAGCAGAAGTTCTTTATTGCTTGTCGGTAGCTGCAGTCATTCCAACATCGTCTAACTAAGGGAACTTTACATTGTAGTTTATATACATTTCAAGGGGGAGGGATTACATTGTGAGGAACAAAGCATTAAATGAGCTGAAACATGAGAACAGAACGGTGCAGGACTTCTCGCACTGAGATAAGAACTCCAAGACAAATGGTCTCAGTAAAAAAATGGCAGGATTTCAAACTTGCTCAGCATGCCTCTTCACCCGGTAAAACAATGAGAACAGGAAAAGCCTAGCCTTCTCGTACTGAGATGGGACAGTCAGGAATATCCTGCTGGGAACCCCTACCATTTGCAGAGATTTCCTGGTCTCATCATTTATAAACTTTCTCAATATAAAATACTATTGTATTGGAAATCTAAATTAAACATTTAAATAAAATTTGTAATCCTACAGCACCATATTTAAAAACAAGGTCTCTAATTTAATAATGTAACACGTTTTATACAGACACTTCATATTTAAACAGACAGACCCAGGAATCTAACCCATAGCAAGAATGCTCGTAGTCAAGGTCTTTAATTTACAAATGTGATGCGTTGGCCAGGAATCGAACCCAGGTCAACTGCTTGGAAGGCAGCTATGCTCACCACTATACCACCAACGCAAGACTGTTGGATGTAGACTGGAAGCCCTGTTCTGCGGTCAGCAATAATTTTCGCAATACTTTAGCAGCTGGCAGGTGCAGATGAACTGAAACTCTCTTTGTTTGGACCTGGCACTTAAAAAAATTGCATGAACTTATTGACCTGACCTACCAGGCACCATATTAAAAAACAAGGTCTCTAATTTAATAATGTAACACGTTTTATACAGACACTTCATATTTAAACGGTATTAGATTATTTTTTGGATTCACTGGCTTCTGTGAAGCGTTGAGCTAAAATGACGCATGACGCCGTTCCTGGAAGCCGCGCTGATCGGATACAACTACCTGTCTCTGCAACTCCTCGTTAGTATAGTGGAAAGTATCTCCGCCTGTCACACGGAAGACCGGGGTTCGATTCCCCGACGGGGAGATCCAGTCCTTTACTGCTGCCAAAAGACCTTAACAAATGTTTTGCTCCAGCAAACAAGTTACAGGAGAAGTTGGCAAGGGGCCACCAACGACTGTTTTAAAGACAGCTGGAGAAAAATGCAATGCGTTGGCCGGGAATCGAACGCATACAGCAAGAATGGACAGACCCAGGAATCGAACCCATAGCAAGAGTGCTCGTAATCAAGGTCTTTAATTTACAAATGTGATGCGTTGGCTGGGAATCGAACCCGGCTCAACTGCTTAGAAGGCAGCTATGCTCACCACTATACCACCAACACAAGACTGTTGGATGTAGACTGGAAGCCCTCTTCTGCGGTCAGCAAGAATGTTCGCAATATATTAGCAGCTGGCAGGTGCAGATGAATTGAAACTCTCTTTGTTTGGACCTGGCACTTAAAAAAATTGCATGAACTTATTGACCTGACCTACCAGGCACCATATTAAAAAAAGGGTCTCTAATTCAATAATGTAACACTTTTTATACAGACACTTCATATTTAAACGGTATTAGATTATTTTTTGGATTCACTGGCTTCTGTGAAGCGTTGAGCTAAAATGACGCATGACGCTGTTCCTGGAAGCCGCGCTGATCGGATACAACTACCTGTCTCTGCAACTCCTTGTTAGTATAGTGGAAAGTATCTCCGCCTGTCACGCGGAGACTGGGGTTCGATTCCCCGACGGGGAGATTCAGTCCTTTACTGCTGCCAAAAGACCTTAACAAATGTTTTGCTCCAGCAAACAAGTTACAGGGAAGTTGGCAAGGGGCCCGGACGACTGTTTTAAAGACAGCTTGAGAAAAATGCAATGCGTTGGCCGGGAATCGAACCCATACAGCAAGAATGGACAGACCCAGGAATCGAACCCATAGCAAGAACGCTCGTAATCAAGGTCTTTAATTTACAAATGTGATGCGTTGGCCGGGAATCGAACCCGGTCACCTGCTTGGAAGGCAGCTATGCTCACCACAATACCACCAACGCAGGCCTTTGAACGTAGACTGGAAGCCCGGTTGTGCGGTCAGCAAGAATTTTCGCAATACATTATCAGCTGGCAGGTGCAGATGAACTGAAACTCTCTTTGTTTGGACCTGGCACTTAAAAAAATTGCATGAACTTATTGACCTGACCTACCAGGCACTGTAGTGATCTTTTTCTTTGTAGAAAAGTTAGAAGCTCAGACCAGGAGACAGTGGAAGTTTTCCAAGCAGAAGTTCTTTATTGCTTGTCGGTAGCTGCAGTCATTCCAACATCGTCTAACTAAGGGAACTTTACATTGTAGTTTATATACATTTCAAGGGGGAGGGATTACATTGTGAGGAACAAAGCATTAAATGAGCTGAAACATGAGAACAGAACGGTGCAGGACTTCTCGCACTGAGATAAGAACTCCAAGACAAATGGTCTCAGTAAAAAAATGGCAGGATTTCAAACTTGCTCAGCATGCCTCTTCACCCGGTAAAACAATGAGAACAGGAAAAGCCTAGCCTTCTCGTACTGAGATGGGACAGTCAGGAATATCCTGCTGGGAACCCCTACCATTTGCAGAGATTTCCTGGTCTCATCATTTATAAACTTTCTCAATATAAAATACTATTGTATTGGAAATCTAAATTAAACATTTAAATAAAATTTGTAATCCTACAGCACCATATTTAAAAACAAGGTCTCTAATTTAATAATGTAACACGTTTTATACAGACACTTCATATTTAAACAGACAGACCCAGGAATCTAACCCATAGCAAGAATGCTCGTAGTCAAGGTCTTTAATTTACAAATGTGATGCGTTGGCCAGGAATCGAACCCAGGTCAACTGCTTGGAAGGCAGCTATGCTCACCACTATACCACCAACGCAAGACTGTTGGATGTAGACTGGAAGCCCTGTTCTGCGGTCAGCAATAATTTTCGCAATACTTTAGCAGCTGGCAGGTGCAGATGAACTGAAACTCTCTTTGTTTGGACCTGGCACTTAAAAAAATTGCATGAACTTATTGACCTGACCTACCAGGCACCATATTAAAAAACAAGGTCTCTAATTTAATAATGTAACACGTTTTATACAGACACTTCATATTTAAACGGTATTAGATTATTTTTTGGATTCACTGGCTTCTGTGAAGCGTTGAGCTAAAATGACGCATGACGCCGTTCCTGGAAGCCGCGCTGATCGGATACAACTACCTGTCTCTGCAACTCCTCGTTAGTATAGTGGAAAGTATCTCCGCCTGTCACGCGGAAGACCGGGGTTCGATTCCCCGACGGGGAGATCCAGTCCTTTACTGCTGCCAAAAGACCTTAACAAATGTTTTGCTCCAGCAAACAAGTTACAGGAGAAGTTGGCAAGGGGCCACCAACGACTGTTTTAAAGACAGCTGGAGAAAAATGCAATGCGTTGGCCGGGAATCGAACGCATACAGCAAGAATGGACAGACCCAGGAATCGAACCCATAGCAAGAGTGCTCGTAATCAAGGTCTTTAATTTACAAATGTGATGCGTTGGCTGGGAATCGAACCCGGCTCAACTGCTTAGAAGGCAGCTATGCTCACCACTATACCACCAACACAAGACTGTTGGATGTAGACTGGAAGCCCTCTTCTGCGGTCAGCAAGAATGTTCGCAATATATTAGCAGCTGGCAGGTGCAGATGAATTGAAACTCTCTTTGTTTGAACCTTGCACTTAAAAAAATTGCATGAACTTATTGACCTGACCTACCAGGCACCATATTAAAAAAAAGGGTCTCTAATTTAATAATGTAACACGTTTTTACAGACACTTCATATTTAAACGGTATTAGATTCTTTTTTGGATTCACTGGCTTCTGTGAAGCGTTGAGCTAAAATGACGCATGACGCCGTTCCTGGAAGCCGCGCTGATCGGATACAACTACCTGTCTCTGCAAGTCCTCGTTAGTATAGTGGAAAGTATCTCCGCCTGTCACGCGATAGACCGGGGTTCGATTCCCCGACGGGGAGATCCAGTCCTTTACTGCTGCCAAAAGACCTTAACAAATGTTTTGCTCCAGCAAACAAGTTACGGGAGAAGTTGGCAAGGGGCCACCGACGACTGTTTTAAAGACAGCTTGAGAAAAATGCAATGCGTTGGCCGGGAATCGAACGCATACAGCAAGAATGGACAGACCCAGGAATCGAACCCATAGCAAGAATGCTCGTAATCAAAGTCTTTAATTTACAAATGTGATGCGTTGGCCGGGAATCGAACCCGGCTCAAATGCTTGGAAGGCAGCTATGCTCACCACTATACCACCAACACAAGTCTGTTGGATGTAGACTGGAAGCCATCTTCTGCGGTCAGCAAGAATGTTCGTAATATATTAGCAGCTGGCAGGTGCAGATGAATTGAAACTCTCTTTGTTTGGACCTGGCACTTAAAAAAATTGCATGAACTTATTGACCTGACCTACCAGGCACCATATTAAAAAAAAGGGTCTCTAATTTAATAATAAAACAACACGTTTTATACAGACACTTCATATTTAAACGGTATTAGATTATTTTTTGGATTCACTGGCTTCTGTGAAGCGTTGAGCTAAAATGACGCATGACGCCGTTCCTGGAAGCCGGGCTGATCGGATACAACTACCTGTCTCTGCAACTCCTCGTTAGTATAGTGGAAAGTATCTCCGCCTGTCACGCGGAAGACCGGGGTTGGATTCCCCGACGGGGAGATCCAGTCCTTTACTGCTGCCAAAAGACCTTAACAAATGTTTTGCTCCAGCAAACAAGTTACAGGAGAAGTTGGCAAGGGGCCACCGACGACGGTTTAAAGACAGCTTGAGAAAAATGCAATGCGTTGGCCGGGAATCGAACGCATACAGCAAGAATGGACAGACCCAGGAATCGAACCCCTAGCAAGAATGCTCGTAATCAAGGTCTTTAATTTACAAATGAGATGCGTTGGCCGGGAATCGAACCCGGGTCAACTGCTTGGAAGGCAGCTATGCTCACCACTATACCACCAACACAAGACTGTTGGATGTAGACTGGAAGCCCTCTTCTGCGGTCAGCAAGAATGTTTGCAATATATTAGCAGCTGGCAGGTGCAGATGAATTGAAACTCTCTTTGTTTGGACCTGGCACTTAAAAAAATTGCATGAACTTATTGACCTGACCTACCAGGCACCATATTAAAAAAAGGGTCTCTAATTCAATAATGTAACACTTTTTATACAGACACTTCATATTTAAACGGTATTAGATTATTTTTTGGATTCACTGGCTTCTGTGAAGCGTTGAGCTAAAATGACGCATGACGCCGTTCCTGGAAGCCGCGCTGATCGGATACAACTACCTGTCTCTGCAACTCCTTGTTAGTATAGTGGAAAGTATCTCCGCCTGTCACGCGGAGACTGGGGTTCGATTCCCTGACGGGGAGATCCGGTCCTTTACTGCTGCCAAAAGACCTTAACAAATGTTTTGCTCCAGCAAACAAGTTGCAGGAGAAGTTGGCAAGGGGCCTCGGACGACTGTTTTAAAGACAGCTTGAGAAAAATGCAATGCGTTGGCCGGGAATCGAACGCATACAGCAAGAATGGACAGACCCAGGAATCGAACCCATAGCAAGAATGCTCGTAATCAAGGTCTTTAATTTACAAATGTGATGCGTTGGCCAGGAATCGAACCCGGGTCAACTGCTTGGAAGGCAGCTATGCTCACCACTATACCACCAACGCAAGACTGTTGGATGTAGACCGGAAGCCCTGTTCTGTGGTCAGCAATAATTTTTGCAATACTTTAGCAGCTGGCAGGTGCAGATGAACTGAAACTCTCTTTGTTTGGACCTGACACTTAAAAAAATTGCATGAACTTATTGACCTGACCTACCAGGCACCATATTAAAAAACAAGGTCTCTAATTTAATAATGTAACACGTTTTATACAGACACTTCATATTTAAACGGTATTAGATTATTTTTTGCATTCACTGGCTTCTGTGAAGCGTTGAGCTAAAATGACGCATGACGCCGTTCCTGCAAGCCGCGCTGATCGGATACAACTACCTGTCTCTGCAACTCCTTGTTAGTATAGTGGAAAGTATCTCCGCCTGTCATGCGGAGACTGGGGTTCGATTCCCCGACGGGGAGATTTAGTCCTTTACTGCTGCCAAAAGACCTTAACAAAAGTTTTGCTCCAGCAAACAAGTTACAGGGAAGTTGGCAAGGGGCCCTGACGACTGTTTTAAAGACAGCTTGAGAAAAATTCAATGCGTTGGCCGGGAATCGAAACCATACAGCAAGAATGGATAGATCCAGGAATCGAACCCATAGCAAGAATGCTCGTAATCAAGGTCTTTAATTTACAAATGTGATGCGTTGGCCAGGAATCGAACCCGGGTCAACTGCTTGGAAGGCAGCTAGGCTCACCACTATACCACCAACGCAAGACTGTTGGATGTAGGCTGGAAGCCGTCTTGTGCGGTCAGCAAGAATTTTCGCAATACATTAGCAGCTGGCAGGTGGAGATGAACTGAAACTCTCTTTGTTTGGACCTGGCACTTAAAAAAATGGCATGAACTTATTGACCTGACCTACCAGGCACCATATTAAAAAACAAGGTATCTAATTTAATAATGTAACACGTTTTATACAGACACTTCATATTTAAACGGTATTAGATTATCTTTTGCAATCACTGGCTTATGTGAAGCGTTGAGCTAAAATGACGCATGAAGCCGTTACTGGAAGCCGCGCTGATCGGTTACAACTACCTGTCTCTGCAACTCCTTGTTAGTATAGTGGCAAGTATCTCCGCCTGTCACGCGGAGACTGGGGTTCGATTCCCCGATGGGGAGATCCAGTCCTTTACTGCTGCCAAAAGACCTTAACAAAAGTTTTGCTCCAGCAAACAAGTTACAGGAGAAGTTGGCAAGGGGCCCCGGACGACTGTTTTAAAGACAGCTTGAGAAAAATGCAATGCGTTGGCCGGGAATCGAACCCATACAGCAAGAATGGACAGACCCAGGAATCGAACCCATAGCAAGAATGCTCGTAATCAAGGTCTTTAATTTACAAATGTGATGCGTTGGCCGGGAATCGAACCCGGTCACCTGCTTGGAAGGCAGCTATGCTCACCACAATACCACCAACGCAGGCCTTTGAACGTAGACTGGAAGCCCGTTGTGCGGTCAGCAAGAATTTTCGCAATACATTATCAGCTGGCAGGTGCAGATGAACTGAAACTCTCTTTGTTTGGACCTGGCACTTAAAAAAATTGCATGAACTTATTGACCTGACCTACCAGGCACTGTAGTGATCTTTTTCTTTGTAGAAAAGTTAGAAGCTCAGACCAGGAGACAGTGGAAGTTTTCCAAACAGAAGTTCTTTATTGCTTGTCGGTAGCTGCAGTCATTCCAACATCGTCTAACTAAGGGAACTTTACATTGTAGTTTATATACATTTCAAGGGGGAGGGATTACATTGTGAGGAACAAAGCATTAAATGAGCTGAACCATGAGAACAGAACGGTGCAGGACTTCTCGCACTGAGATAAGAACTCCAAGACAAATGGTCTCAGTAATAAAATGGCAGGATTTCAAACTTGCTCAGCATGCCTCTTCACCCGGTAAAACAATGAGAACAGGAAAAGCCTAGCCTTCTCGTACTGAGATGGGACAGTCAGGAATATCCTGCTGGGAACCCCTACCATTTGAAGAGATTTCCTGGTCTCATCATTTATAAACTTTCTCAATATAAAATGCTATTGTATTGGAAATCTAAATTAAACATTTAAATAAAATTTGTAATCCTACAGCACCATATTTAAAAACAAGGTCTCTAATTTAATAATGTAACACGTTTTATACAGACACTTCATATTTAAACGGTATTAGATTATTTTTTGGATTCACTGGCTTCTGTGAAGCGTTGAGCTAAAATGACGCATGACGCCGTTCCTGGAAGCCGCGCTGATCGGATACAACTACCTGTCTCTGCAACTCCTCGTTAGTATGATGGAAAGTATCTCCGCCTGTCACGTGGAAGACCGGGGTTCGATTCCCCGACGGGGAGATCCAGTACTTTACTGCTGCCAAAAGACCTTAACAAATGTTTTGCTCCAGCAAACAAGTTACAGGGAAGTTGGCAAGGGGCCCGGAAGACTGTTTTAAAGACAGCTTGAGAAAAATGCAATGCGTTGGCCGGGAATCGAACCCATACAGCAAGAATGGACAGACCCAGGAATCGAACCCATAGCAAGAATGCTCGTAATCAAGGTCTTTAATTTACAAATGTGATGCGTTGGCCGGGAATCGAACCCGGTCACCTGCTTGGAAGGCAGCTATGCTCACCACTATACCACCAACGCAGGCCTTTGAACGTAGACTGGAAGCCCGGTTGTGCGGTCAGCAAGAATTTTCGCAATACATTAGCAGCTGGCAGGTGCAGATGAACTGAAACTCTCTTTGTTTGGACCTGGCACTTAAAAAAATTGCATGAACTTATTGACCTGACCTACCAGGCACTGTAGTGATCTTTTTCTTTGTAGAAAAGTTAGAAGCTCAGACCAGGAGACAGTGGAAGTTTTCCAAGCAGAAGTTCTTTATTGTTTGTCGGTAGCTGCAGTCATTCCAACATCGTCTAACTAAGGGAACTTTACATTGTAGTTTATATACATTTCAAGGGGGAGGGATTACATTGTGAGGAACAAAGCATGTAAATGAGCTGAAACATGAGAACAGAACGGTGCAGGACTTCTCGCACCGAGATAAGAACTCCAAGACAAATGGTCTCAGTAATAAAATAGCAGGTGTTCAAACTTGCTCAGCATGACTCTTCACCCGGTAAAACAATGAGAACAGGAAAAGCCTAGGTTTCTCGCACTGAGATGGGACAGTCAGGAATATCCTGCTGGGAACCCCTACCGTTTGCAGAGATTTCCTGGTCTCATCATTTATAAACTTTCTCAATATAAAATACTATTGTATTGGAAATCTAAATTAAACATTTAAATAAAATTTGTAATCCTACAACACCATATTAAAAAAAAAGGGTCTCTAATTTAATAATGTAACACGTTTTATACAGACACTTCATATTTAAACGGTATTAGATTATTTTTTGGATTCACTGGCTTCTGTGAAGCGTTGAGCTAAAATGACGCATGACGCCGTTCCTGGAAGCCGCGCTGATCGGATACAACTACCTGTCTCTGCAACTCCTCGTTAGTATAGTGGAAAGTATCTCCGCCTGTCACGCGGAAGACCGGAGTTCGATTCCCCGACGGGGAGATCCAGTCCTTTACTGCTGCCAAAAGCCCTTAACAAATGTTTTGCTCCAGCAAACAAGTTACAGGAGAAGTTGGCAAGGGGCCACCGACGACTGTTTTAAAGACAGCTTGAGAAAAATGCAATGCGTTGGCCGGGAATCGAACGCATACAGCAAGAATGGACAGACCCAGGAATCGAACCCATAGCAAGAATGCTCGTAATCAAGGTCTTTAATTTACAAATGTGATGCGTTGGCCGGGAATCGAACCCGGGTCAACTGCTTGGAAGGCAGCTATGCTCACCACTATACCACCAACACAAGACTGTTGGATGTAGACTGGAAGCCCGCTTCTGCGGTCAGCAAGAATGTTCGCAATATATTAGCAGCTGGCAGGTGCAGATGAATTGAAACTCTCTTTGTTTGGACCTGGCACTTAAAAAAATTGCATGAACTTATTGACCTGACCTACCAGGCACCATATTAAAAAAAAGGGTCTCTAATTTAATAATGTAACACGTTTTATACAGACACTTCATATTTAAACGGTATTAGATTATTTTTTGGATTCACTGGCTTCTGTGAAGCGTTGAGCTAAAATGACGCATGACGCCGTTCCTGGAAGCCGCGCTGATCGGATACAACTACCTGTCTCTGCAACTCCTCGTTAGTATAGTGGAAAGTATCTCCGCCTGTCACGCGGAAGACCGGCGTTCGATTCCCCGACGGGGAGATCCAGTCCTTTACTGCTGCCAAAAGACCTTAACAAATGTTTTGCTCCAGCAAACAAGTTACAGGAGAAGTTGGCAAGGGGCCACCGACGACTGTTTTAAAGACAGCTTGAGAAAAATGCAATGCGTTGGCCGGGAATCGAACGCATACAGCAAGAATGGACAGACCCAGGAATCGAACCCCTAGCAAGAATGCTCGTAAACAAGGTCTTTAATTTACAAATGTGATGCGTTGGCCGGGAATCGAACCCGGGTCAACTGCTTGGAAGGCAGCTATGCTCACCACTATACCACCAACGCAAGACTGTTGGATGTAGACCGGAAGCCCTGTTCTGCGGTCAGCAATAATTTTTGCAATACATTAGCAGCTGGCAGGTGGAGATGAACTGAAACTCTCTTTGTTTGGACCTGGCACTTAAAAAAATTGCATGAACTTATTGACCTGACCTACCAGGCACCATATAAAAAAAAGGGTCTCTAATTCAATAATGTAACACTTTTTATACAGACACTTCATATTTAAACGGTATTAGATTATTTTTTGGATTCACTGGCTTCTGTGAAGCGTTGAGCTAAAATGACGCATGACGCTGTTCCTGGAAGCCGCGCTGACCGGATACAACTACCTGTCTCTGCAACTCCTTGTTAGTATAGTGGAAAGTATCTCCGCCTGTCACGCGGAGACTGGGGTTCGATTCCCCGACGGGGAGATCCAGTCCTTTACTGCTGCCAAAAGACCTTAACAAATGTTTTGCTCCAGCAAACAAGTTGCAGGAGAAGTTGGCAAGGGGCCTCGGACGACTGTTTTAAAGACAGCTTGAGAAAAATGCAATGCGTTGGCCGGGAATCGAACGCATACAGCAAGAATGGACAGACCCAGGACTCGAACCCATAGCAAGAATGCTCGTAATCAAGGTCTTTAATTTACAAATGTGATGCGTTGGCCGGGAATCGAACCCGGGTCAACTGCTTGGAAGGCAGCTATGCTCACCACTATACCACCAACACAAGACTGTTGGATGTAGACTGGAAGCCCTCTTCTGCGGTCAGCAAGAATGTTCGCAATATATTAGCAGCTGGCAGGTGCAGATGAATTGAAACTCTCTTTGTTTGGACCTGGCACTTAAAAAAATTGCATGAACTTATTGACCTGACCTACCAGGCACCATATTAAAAAAAGGGTCTCTAATTTAATAATGTAACACATTTTATACAGACACTTCATATTTAAACGGTATTAGATTATTTTTTGGATTCACTGGCTTCTGTGAAGCGTTGAGCTAAAATGATGCATGACGCCGTTCCTGGAAGCCGCGCTGATCGGATACAACTACCTGTCTCTGCAACTCCTCGTTAGTATAGTGGAAAGTATCTCGGCCTGTCACGCGGAAGACCGGGGTTCGATTCCCCGACGGGGAGATCCAGTCCCTTTGATCCAGTCCTTTACTGCTGCCAAAAGACCTTAACAAATGTTTTGCTCCAGCCAACAAGTTACAGGAGAAGTTGGCAAGGGGCCTCGGACGACTGTTTTAAAGACAGCTTGAGAAAAATGCAATGCGTTGGCCGGGAATCGAACGCATACAGCAAGAATGGACAGACCCAGGAATCGAACCCATAGCAAGAATGCTCGTAATCAAGGTCTTTAATTTACAAATGTGATGCGTTGGCCAGCAATCGAACCCGGGTCAACTGCTTGGAAGGCAGCTATGCTCACCACTATACCACCAACGCAAGACTCTTGGATGTAGACTGGAAGCCCTGTTCTGCGGTCAGCAATCATTTTTGCAATACTTTAGCAGCAGGCAGGTGCAGATGAACTGAAACTCTCTTTGTTTGGACCTGGCACTTATAAAAATTGCATGAACTTATTGACCTGACCTACCAGGCACCATATTAAAAAACAAGGTCTCTAATTTAATAATGTAACACGTTTTATACAGACACTTCATATTTAAACGGTATTAGATTATTTTTGCATTCACTGGCTTCTGTGAAGCGTTGAGCTAAAATGACGCATGACGCCGTTCCTGCAAGCCGCGCTGATCGGATAAAACTACCTGTCTCTGCAACTCCTTGCTAGTATAGTGAAAAGCATCTTCGCCTGTCACGCGGAGACTGGGGTTCGATTCCCCGCCGGGGAGATTCAGTCCTTTACTGCTGCCAAAAGACCTTAACAAAAGTTTTGCTCCAGCAAACAAGTTACAGGGAAGTTGGCAAGGGGCCCGGACGACTGTTTTAAAGACAGCTTGAGAAAAATGCAATGCGTTGGCCGGGAATCGAACCCATACAGCCAGAATGGACAGACCCAGGAATCGAACCCATAGCAAGAATGCTCGTAATCAAGGTCTTTAATTTACAAATGTGATGCGTTGGCCGGGAATCGAACCCGGGTCAACTGCTTGGAAGGCAGCTATGCTCACCACTATACCACCAACACAAGACTGTTGGATGTAGACTGGAAGCCCTCTTCTGCGGTCAGCAAGAATGTTCGCAATATATTAGCAGCTGGCAGGTGCAGATGAATTGAAACTCTCTTTGTTTGGACCTGGCACTTAAAAAAATTGCATGAACTTATTGACCTGACCTACCAGGCACCATATTAAAAAAAAGGGTCTCTAATTTAATAATGTAACACGTTTTATACAGACACTTCATATTTAAACGGTATTAGATTATTTTTTGGATTCACTGGCTTCTGTGAAGCGTTGAGCTAAAATGACGCATGACGCCGTTCCTGGAAGCCGCGCTGATCGGATACAACTACCTGTCTCTGCAACTCCTCGTTAGTATAATGGAAAGTATCTCCGCCTGTCACGCGGAAGACCGGGGTTCGATACCCCGACGGGGAGATCCAGTCCTTTGATCCAGTCCTTTACTGCTGCCAAAAGACCTTAACAAATGTTTTGCTCCAGCCAACAAGTTACAGGAGAAGTTGGCAAGGGGCCTCGGACGACTGTTTTAAAGACAGCTTGAGAAAAATGCAATGCGTTGGCCGGGAATCGAACGCATACAGCAAGAATGGACAGACCCAGGAATCGAACCCATAGCAAGAATGCTCGTAATCAAGGTCTTTAATTTACAAATGTGATGCGTTGGCCAGCAATCGAACCCGGGTCAACTGCTTGGAAGGCAGCTATGCTCACCACTATACCACCAACGCAAGACTCTTGGATGTAGACTGGAAGCCCTGTTCTGCGGTCAGCAATCATTTTTGCAATACTTTAGCAGCAGGCAGGTGCAGATGAACTGAAACTCTCTTTGTTTGGACCTGGCACTTATAAAAATTGCATGAACTTATTGACCTGACCTACCAGGCACCATATTAAAAAACAAGGTCTCTAATTTAATAATGTAACACGTTTTATACAGACACTTCATATTTAAACGGTATTAGATTATTTTTGCATTCACTGGCTTCTGTGAAGCGTTGAGCTATAATGACGCATGACGCCGTTCCTGCAAGCCGCGCTGATCGGATAAAACTACCTGTCTCTGCAACTCCTTGCTAGTATAGTGAAAAGCATCTTCGCCTGTCACGCGGAGACTGGGGTTCGATTCCCCGCCGGGGAGATTCAGTCCTTTACTGCTGCCAAAAGACCTTAACAAAAGTTTTGCTCCAGCAAACAAGTTACAGGGAAGTTGGCAAGGGGCCCGGACGACTGTTTTAAAGACAGCTTGAGAAAAATGCAATGCGTTGGCCGGGAATCGAACCCATACAGCCAGAATGGACAGACCCAGGAATCGAACCCATAGCAAGAATGCTCGTAATCAAGGTCTGTAATTTACAAATGTGATGCATTGGCCGGGAATCGAACCCGGGTCAACTGCTTGGAAGGCAGCTATGCTCACCACTATACCACCAACGCAAGTCTGTTGGATGTAGGCTGGAAGCCCTCTTGTGCGGTCAGCAAGAATTTTCGCAATACATTAGCATTCACTGGCTTCTGTGAAGCGTTGAGCTAAAATGACGCATGACGCCGTTCCTGCAAGCCGCACTGATCGGATACAACTACCTGTCTCTGCAACTCCTTGCTAGTATAGTGGAAAGTATCTCCGCCTGTCGCGCGGAGACTGGGGTTCGATTCCCCGACGGGGAGATTCAGTCCTTTACTGCTGCCAAAAGACCTTAACAAAAGTTTTGCTCCAGAAAACAAGTTACAGGGAAGTTGGCAAGGGGCCCGGACGACTGTTTTAAAGACAGCTTGAGAAAAATGCAATGCGTTGGCCGGGAATCGAACCCATACAGCCAGAATGGACAGACCCAGGAATCGAACCCATAGCAAGAATGCTTGTAATCAAGGTCTTTAATTTACAAATGTGATGCGTTGGCCGGGAATCGAACGCGGGTCAACTGCTTGGAAGGCAGCTATGCTCACCACTATACCACCTAAGCGAGGTGGTATAGTGGTGGTAAAAAAATTGCATGAACTTATTGACCTGACCTACCAGGCACCATATTAAAAAAAAGGGTCTCTAATTTAATAATGTAACACGTTTTATACAGACACTTCATATTTAAACAGTATTAGATTATTTTTTGGATTCACTGGCTTCTGTGAAGCGTTGAGCTAAAATGACGCATGAAGCCGTTCCAGGAAGTGCCGCCTATCGGGGACAACTAACTGTCTCTGCAACTCCTCGTTAGTATAGTGGAAAGTATCTCCTCCTGTCACGCGGAAGACCGGGGTTCGATTCCCCGACGGGGAGATCCAGTCCTTTACTGCTGCCAAAAGACCTTAACAAATGTTTTGCTCCAGCAAACAAGTTACAGGAGAAGTTGGCAAGGGGCCTCTCACAACTGTTTTAAAGACAGCTTGAGAAAAATGCAATGCGTTGGCCGGGAATCGAACGCACACAGCAAGAATGGACTGCCCCAGGAATCGAACCCATAGCAAGAATGCTCGTAATCAAGGTCTTTAATTTACAAATGTGATGCGTTGGCCGGGAATCGAACCCGGGTAAACTGCTTGGAAGGAAGCTATGCTCACCACTATACCACCAACGCAAGACTGTTGGATGTAGACTGGAAGCCCTGTTCTGCGGTCAGCAATAATTTTTGCAATACTTTAGCAGCTGGCAGGTGCAGATGAACTGAAACTCTCTTTGTTTGGACCTGGCACTTAAAAAAATTGCATGAACTTATTGACCTGACCTACCAGGCACCATATTAAAAAACAAGGTCTCTAATTTAATAATGTAACACGTTTTATACAGACACTTCATATTTAAACGGTATTAGATTATTTTTTGCATTCACTGGCTTCTGTGAAGCGTTGAGCTAAAATGACGCATGACGCCGTTCCTGCAAGCCGTGCTGATCGGATACAACTACCTGTCTCTGCAACTCCTTGCTAGTATAGTGGAAAGTATCTCCGCCTGTCACGCGGAGACTGGGGTTCGATTCCCCGACGGGGAGATTCCGTCCTTTACTGCTGCCAAAAGACCTTAACAAAAGTTTTGCTCCAGCAAACAAGTTACAGGGAAGTTGGCAAGGGGCCCGGACGACTGTTTTAAAGACAGCTTGAGAAAAATGCAATGCGTTGGCCGGGAATCGAACCCATACAGCCAGAATGGACAGACCCAGGAATCAAACCCATAGCAAGAATGCTCGTAATCAAGGTCTTTAATTTACAAATGTGATGCGTTTGCCGGGAATCGAACCCGGGTCAACTGCTTGGAAGGCAGCTATGCTCACCACTATACCACCAACGCAAGACTATTGGATGTAGGCTGGAAGCCGTTTTGTGCGATCAGCAAGAATTTTCGCAATACATTAGCAGCTGGCAGGTGGAGATGAACTGAAACTCTCTTTGTTTTGACCTGGCACTTAAAAAAATTGCATGAACTTATTGACCTGACCTACCAGGCACCATATTAAAAAACAAGGTCTCTAATTTAATAATGTAACACGTTTTATACAGACACTTCATATTTAAACGGTATTAGATTATTTTTTGCAATCACTGGCTTATGTGAAGCGTTGAGCTAAAATGACGCATGAAGCCGTTCCTGGAAGCCGCGCTGATCGGTTACAACTACCTGTCTCTGCAACTCCTTGTTAGTATAGTGGCAAGTATCTCCGCCTGTCACGCGGAGACTGGGTTTCGATTCCCCGACGGGGAGATCCAGTCCTTTACTGCTGCCAAAAGACCTTAACAGGAATCGAACCCATAACAAGAATGCTCATAATCAAGGTCTTTAATTTACAAATGTGATGCGTTGGCCGGGAATCGAACCCGATCACCTGCTTGGAAGGCAGCTATGCTCACCACAATACCACCAACGCAGGCCTTTGAACGTAGACTGGAAGCCCGGTTGTGCGGTCAGCAAGAATTTTCGCAATACATTAGCAGCTGGCAGGTGCAGATGAACTGAAACTCTCTTTGTTTGGACCTGGCACTTAAAAAAATTGCATGAACTTATTGACCTGACCTACCAGGCACTGTAGTGATCTTTTTCTTTGTAGAAAAGTTAGAAGCTCAGACCAGGAGACGGTGGAACTTTACATTGTAGTTTATATACATTTCAAGGGGGAGGGATTACATTGTGAGGAACAAAGCATGTAAATGAGCTGAAACATGAGAACAGAACGGTGCAGGACTTCTCGCACTGAGATAAGAACTCCAAGACAAATGGTCTCAGTAATAAAATAGCAGGTGTTCAAACTTGCTCAGCATGACTCTTCACCCGGTAAAACAATGAGAACAGGAAAAGCCTAGCCTTCTCGCACTGAGATGGGACAGTCAGGAATATCCTGCTGGGAACCCCTACCGTTTGCAGATATTTCCTGGTCTCATCATTTATAAACTTTCTCAATATAAAATACTATTGTATTGGAAATCTAAATTAAACATTTAAATAAAATTTGTAATCCTACATTTCCCCCTTTGAGAGTTCTAAATAACTCTCACAAAATACAAATTTAAACACTTAAACAAACATGCAATTTTAGGGTCCGTGACGTCCCTACGGGTAATAATCTTCAGTCATCTGGTGTAATTTGCTGAAAGATCAAGAATGTCTTGTTGGCCCACCATGTTTGCGCACAAGTGAGTCCTGGAATGCAGTCATCTTCAGATGTGACATGCACACTTTCTTTCCAGCAAACAAGGCATTTGTGACATATTCATCAGCTCTAAGAATATGTTGTTTCTGGAGTCCGGACTTTGTGCGATCTTCATGATGTGTAGTAGTAGGACAATCTTGATCATGTCGATGGATGATTGAAGGTTTCGTATGTGAGTCTCTGCGTTGTGTATTTTTTTTTCTTTCGTGATAGTATGTTCGGCAGTGGGTCTAGTTGTTTTCTGGAGGTTGTGGCTTCATACGCAGGTGAGGAGGTTGATGCGTATGGGTCTCGGGACAGTCGTCAGTGGTGTCTGCACAGAGTAAGAAAGAAAAAACAAAATACAGTAGAGCAGTATTTGTTCAAACACTAGGATTGTGAACTTTTTCTGAGTCTGCTAGACAGTGGAGCAGTATTTGTTCAAACACTAGGGTTGTAAACTTTTCTGAGTCAGCTTTTGTTGTTTCCTCTTTCCCTATTTCTTAAACCTTTGACACCTAAGGAACAGTGAGGTAAGGATGGACTAGGATAGGGCCTATGAGGGAAGTCTTCACCCCAGGGTTAACCCCCGAAGCCTGTTGCGTTGGGTACTTCCCGGGGCTCCTCACTGGTTCCGTGTCCTAACCTATCCCTGTAGGTGGGGGAACAACCTTACAGTGTGTACAATGAGTCCAGGTTTTCCTTCCCTGACACAATACTGCAGCTGCTGTAATCAACATCACTTGATGTGGCCCATGCCACTTTGGTTCTAATGGAGGAAACGTTTTTGTACAGATCAATTATTGATTCAGGAGGCATAATTTTCTTCTGTGCTGCACTACCTGAACAAACTTGTACAGTTGCATAGAAACAAGCCTGTTTAGCTGCCATATCAGCAAGATAATTATCTTTAGCTTCCGTAGTATTAGTTGTGAGATGTGCTTTCACTTTGATCACTGCTAATTTCTTTGGAAGTTTCATGGAAAACATTAGATCTTTCACTAATTCAGCATGCTTAATGGGGGATCCAGCAGAAGTTAGAAACTGTCTGGTTTGCCAAATGACACCAAAATCATGAATTACCCCAAAAGCATATCTGGAATCTGTGTAGATATTAGCAACTGATCCTGTAGCTAGCGTGCATGCTCTTGTTGGGGCTACTAGTTCTGCAGCTTGAGCTGAAAAATGATCTGGAAGACGTCCTGAAGCTAACACTTCCGTGATGGACGTTACTGCATAACCTGCTCGTCTGTAGTAATTTCTCCTTCATCCTCTAACAAAACTTCAGTCATAGCAGACATCGTACATGAGGACGGATTCGTGACAGGTGCAAGCTGTAAGACAATATTCGGCATTATTGTGGACAGTGCATGATGGCTTTTTTTACGTTTACAGTCTGACCTAACACTATTACATTTAAAATACATTAAAATAACATTTAAGGCTGTGAGTCTACTTTAACCAGTGTCCCCCAAAGGAGAAACTGAGATAGTTACTTTCCTTTTGTTCTATTAAACAAAAACAGAACTCTTTTATCTCTGTTGTAAGTTAGTAGGGAAATTAAGCACTCACAGCCCAACTGGTTAACAACTAAAACAGCCGCCCAACGAGCTTAATGACGAGGGGAGGGGCTGCTTCAGAGGAGCCAGCAGGCTGAGCAGAAGCTGAGTTACATTGTTAGTTTCTCTAACATTCTTTTTGTTTTTTCTACACTCTTTTCCCCAATGTCCATGTTTACCACAATAATAACAACTGCTGCCCTCTCTCTTAGGACATTTGCATTTCTGTTGCTTCTCTGCGTTGACCTTAAAGGATGCTGCTGCAATTTTCACTCTTGCCTTGACATCAGAGTTTCTTTCCCAAGTAACTAAACTGTCCAAGTTGTTTTGCAGGGTTCTAGTGACCCATGTGACATTTAAGAAATGCAATGCATTTCTATGCTCTGACAAAAGACCATCACACCATGTGCGAGCTAAGGGGCCATTATCATTTAACACCTTCTCTGAAGTGTCCGCTATACCACTGTATGCAGCAGCTGACTGACAAAATATTTCTGTGTACTGACTAACAGTTTCATTCTTCTTCTGTACACAACTAGTTATCTTTGACCAGTCCACTTTTGGTCCAACAATGCTTTTTAACGCTCTCATAACTATCTCTCAAGTCATCTTTTCTAGCATTTTGAAACTCAAAATAGTTTACAGAATTTTCAAAATCACTGAATTCTGACTGTTGCTTTTGTGTTTTCCCGCTTTATTTTCTCTTCAGGTGCTGATTGTAGACACCTGAAGTTTTGCTGTTTTTCTTTTCACTTTATTTTTGTTATAGGTAATTAAGAAGATTAAAATTTAGTTAGGATAGTTTTGTTTATTATTTTTGCTCCCTCCTGAAGCTTTTATTCCCTTTTTCCCTGTTTTAATGAATTACGCTTCAGTTTTACCTTTGGTTGGCAATATTCTTTCTTGAGCTGGGGCTGGACATGAGAAGTTCCCCATGGTCTCTCTCATCTCTTTGTTACATTTTCCCTTAACACCAAAAACAGGAAACTGAGGCTGCAATTCACATCAGCTCAATAAAACCTAAGAATAGAAGATTGGAAAAACGTTGCCTGGTCTGCTAGTCTCAATTTCTCCTGCAACATTTAGATGGGTCTCCTGCAAAAACTTGAAAGCATAGATTCATCCTGCCTTGTATCAATGGTTTAGGCTGTGGTGTGAGGGAAACTGGTTTCTTGAACACGAAAATGAGTTCACTAAACTCGAATGGCCCCCAAAGTCACCAGATCTCAATCCAAAAGAGCCCTTTTGGCATGTGCTGAAACGGAAGATTAGCATCTTGGATATGCAGTTGACAAATCAGCAACTGTGTGATGCAATCATGTCAATATGGACCAAAATCTCTGAGGAATGTTTCCAGCATCTTGTTGAATCTATGCAACAAAGGATTAAGTTCTGAAGGAAAAAACATGTCTAACCTAGTACTAGCAAAGTGTACTTATTGAATGGCCAGTGAGAACAACTCCCTGTTGTTTTCTGACTCATATACACTGTATTATCTAATAAAGGCACAACACATATTAAAGTGTTCTAATTTTGTAAGGACAGCACTCACTTTTGCACCACTATGAATGTGGGTGTCTGATCGACGAGTTCCCTGTCTGATGAAGTGAGCCGGAGTCTCTTCCAGGTGGAGCAGAGATCTCTTTGGTCATGCACACAAATAATCATTTCATCATAGAATATTTTTTTTAATCTTTTAGCTAAGGATTATGAGTTTGAGTATGTTTTGAACTTTGATGTTATTCACTATACATCTTCATAGAAATATATTAATTGAATTTTATAAATACTCACTGTGCTCGTCACACGTGGAGTCTAGATCCATTCTGAGAGCCCGGTTTGATGATTTGGTACAAGGTAAATAAATGGGCCTGTGTAGAAAGTTATAAGATGTAAAGCATTAATTGGCCATACAGAACTCCAAGGCAGTCTGCTTGTTAAGCCATGACATATGGAATACTGTTTTTGGTCCAAGACTTTACTCCGTTTCAACTGAGAATACCATCTCAACAGCTGTTTATAAGCCTTATTTATTTACTTATAGCAAACATTTAAGATAAAAACAAAACACTCAAAAAAATGATGTGTTGGCTTTACTAAACTTTTTTATGTAAAAAGGTTCCACCGGTTCCACATAACTGGGTTTCATTAAACAAACATACTTTGTTTAACGAATAACTTCAACATCATGAAAGTCATTTTAAGCGGCCCAATTAAACTCTGAGCTGGGTGTTAAATGAACACTGGAGCAGTGTTGAAGTTAATGAGATAATTAAGTGAATAATTGATTGATGATTGAGCATTATTGAAGACACCTGATGTTAACAAGCAGAATCACTGAAGGAGAAAACCGGAATTTCAGGTCACCAATATGGTTATCAGTGTTTGTTTTAGTTGGGCTCTTGACCCCCACATTATTAACTTTATATTTTGTCTGGCTGCTGTATCTGAGTTACAATAGCCAGATAATCAAATAGAAAATGTGATCTGTAGATGTTGGTTGTGTTTTAACATAATCATTATATCACAATCATTTGACCTGAATCACTGAACTCATACAGAAGCCAAATTCTGAGTTAAGTTTACCTTATGGATTATCGCAGCACTGCCATTGTAGAGCAACTATAAGTTACATGAACAAATTATGTTTGTTTAACGAAACCCAGTAATGTGGAACCAGTGGAACCTTTTTACATAAAAAAGTTTAGTAAAGCCAATACATCATTTTTTTGACTGCAGAATAGGTTTGCAAGCATCTAAATATATATCCAAGGAATGGGTAGTTGAATCTTACCTTGCCATCAAAGATATCGTCTACGGTTACGTATGTAACCCTCGTTCCCTGAGTAGGGAACGGAGACGTTACGTCGGATGACGACGAATGGGGTTTCGCTTAGAAAGCCTATCAACTTCGAGTATTACAAAACGAGCCAATGGCAAAGAAATGCCATGGGTCTGCGGAATTTGCATGGCGTAACTCCGCCCCACCTCGTGGGTATAAAAGGAGGAAGCCGGCAGCAAGCAGATATGTTTCTTCGCTGAGGAGCCAAGACTGAGCTCAGGCGATCCCCGCGGTACAGCGGAAAGTGGCAGGCAGACGTAACGTCTCCGTTCCCTACTCAGGGAACGAGGGTTACATACGTAACCGTAGACGTTCCCTTTCGTTGTCACTCCGAGTTACGTCGGATGACGACGAATGGGGTTACCAGTCTAATCACGCCACCTTCTCAGCTGTCTTCCAGTGCCCTGCGTAAATCGAGATCCCTGTCAGCCTGGACAAAGGACTCCATATAACACAGGAATACCAAGGTACACTGGGAAGCATATCCCAAGCTAGGGGAAGTATGCAATTAATGCCAGCCCGGAGGGGGGGGACTTAGAGAATACACATATGACCCGAAGGAAGCATATGGGAAACACTGGGGTGTCCAGCCGCAGGTGGAATATTTCAACCCCAGGGGTGGCAAGGTGGCTTGCCAAGGGAAAGACACACGCTCAGAGAGGCTTACAGTGGAAATACACATGTGGGGGTCGCTCAGAGGAGGGACCATGCACACGGGAGGCACCTAGCCGACGCACAGGCAATAGACACTGGCGCCGACGTCAGGAGTGCTGGAGGAGCTCAGGGCTTTCGGAGAAGCTCACCTGAGAAAAATATCGCACGTATCCAGTCCGTGGAGTGGAATGGCGAGCAAGCGAAGACACCTGAGCGGGTCCGGTACTAGCTGGTTGAAGCGAGTACACGAGAGGACACAGGCTCCACTCGGAGATTATAGAATCTGGCGAATGTGTTAGGTGTCGCCCAGCCTGCAGCTCTGCAGATGTCTGTTATCGAGGCGCCATGCGCTAGAGCCCAAGAGGACGCCACACTCCGGGTGGAGTGGGCAGTCACACCAAGGGGGCACGGTCGACCTTGCTGCTGGTAAGCCAAGGCAATGGTGTCCACTATCCAGTGAGACAACCTTTGCTTGGAGAGAGCCTTTCCCTTCAGCTTCCCACCATAACAGACAAAGAGCTGGTCTGAGGTCCTGAAACACTGCGTTCTGTCTACATAGGCGCGGAGAGCGCGTACTGGACAGAGCAGTGCCAAGGCTGGGTCTGCCTCCTCCGAGGGCAGCGCTTGCAGGTTCACCACCTGGTCCCGGAAGGGAGTGGTAGGAACCTTGGGCACATATCCAGGCCGGGGTCTCAGGATCACGTGAGAGAAAGCCGGCCCAAATTCCAGGCACGCTTCGTCAACGGAGAATGCGTGCAGGTCCCCAACCCTCTTGATGGAGGCCAGTGCAACCAGAAGCGCTGTCTTCATCGACAGGAACTTAAGCTCAACTGATTGCAGGGGCTCAAAGGGAGCACTCTTCAGGGCAGTTAGAACCACTGAGAGGTCCCAAGAGGGAACGAGAGGAGGACGAGGAGGATTTAGTCTCCTCGCTCCTCTCAGGAACCTGATGATCAGGTCGTGCTTCCCTACCGACTTACCTTCGATGAGGTCATGATGTGCGGCAATGGCGGCAACATAGACCTTCAGGGTGGAGGGAGACAGCCTTCGCTCCAGCCCCTGTTGAAGGAAGGAAAGCAAAACACTGATCGAGCATCTCCGGGGGTCTTCTCGGTGAGAAGAGCACCAGTTGACGAAGAGGTTCCACTTCAACGCATAGACGTGTCTCGTGGACGACGCTCTAGCGGAAGTGATGGTAGCCACCACCGCTGGTGGTAGGGTACTCAAACCTGCCTCGTCCCATCCAGGAGCCACACGTGGAGGTTCCAAAGATCGGGACGAGGGTGCCATAGGGTGCCCCGTCCCTGAGAAAGAAGGTTCTTCCTCAGAGGGATCGGCCAGGGAGGTGCTGTCGCGAGGAGTACTAGTTCGGGGAACCAGGTCCGGTTGGGCCAGTAAGGGGCAACCAGAATGACCTGCTCCTCGTCCTCCCTGACCTTGCGCAAAGTGTGCGCAAGAAGGCTCACTGGGGGAAACGCATACTTGCGGCCCTGCGGCCAGCTGTGCGCCAGAGCATCTGTGCCGAGCGTGCCCTCGGTCAGGGAATAGAACTGGGCGCAGTGGGTCGAGTCGTGAGAGGCAAACAGATCTATCTGCGCGTCCCCGAACTGGTCCCAAATCAGCTGAACCGACTGGGGATGGAGTCGCCATTCTCCAGGGAGGGGCTGAAGCCGTGAGAGCTCGTCGGCTGCACAGTTCAGCGCTCCGGGAATGAAGATGGCTCGAAGCGACCTCAGATGCTTCTGACTCCATAGGAGGAGGTGGCGAGCGAGTTGTGACATACGGCGGGAGCGTAGACCACCTTGATGGTTGATGTACGCTACAGTGGCGGTATTGTCTGAGCGGATTAGTACGTGTTGACCCCTGAGCAACGCCCGGAAGCGGTGCAGGGCAAGGCGTACTGCCAACAACTCGAGGCAATTGACATGCCACAGCCGCTGGGGTCCTGTCCAGGAGCCCGCAGCAGCATGTCCATTGCACATGGCGCCCCAGCCCGTGGTGGAGGCATCTGTTGAGACAACAACATGCCGGGAAGCTCGAGCCAGGGGGACACCGGCCCTGAGAAAATCGAGGTTCGACCACGGGGTGAAGAACTGACGGCAGGTCGGAGTAACTGGTACTCGGAACGTGCCGTGTTGCCATGCCCACCTCGGGACTCGGTCGCGAAGCCAAAGCTGAAGCGGTCTCATATGAAGCAATCCGAGCGGCGACCGCGGCTGCAGATGCCATATGCCCCAGGAGCCTCTGAAAAAGTTTCAGTGGAACCGCACTCTTGCCCTCGAATTGTCTTAGGCAAGTCAGCAGTGACTGCGCGCGCTCGCTCGTAAGCTGCGCGGACATGGCGACCGAGTCGATGTCCATACCGAGAAAAGAGATCCTCTGCACGGGGCAAAGTTTGCTCTTCTCCCAGTTGACCCGAAGGCCCAGACGGGCTAGGTGCCGGAGCACTAGGTCCCTGTGTTCGCAAACCTGATCTCGAGAGTGAGCTAGGATCAGCCAGTCGTCGATATAACTCAGGATGCGAACCCCTTGCTCTCGAAGGGGAACAAGGGCCGCCTCGACGACCTTCGTGAAGATGCGAGGAGACAGGGCTAGCCCGAAAGGGAGAACCGCGTACTGGTATGCCTGCCCCTCGAAAGCAAACCGGAGGAACGGTCTGTGTCGAGGAAGAATGGAGACATGAAAGTAGGCGTCCTTCAGGTCGATCGCTGCAAACCAATCCTGGGGCCGTACGCATTCGAAAACGCGTTTGGCGGTGAGCATCTTGAACGGCATCCGATGAAGGGAGCGGTTCAGCACGCGCAAGTCCAGGATTGGCCGTAACCCACCGGTTTTCTTGGGGACAATGAAGTAGGGGCTGTAGAAGCCGGACCTCATCTCGGCTGGAGGGACAGTCTCGATTGCACCCTTCGCCAGCAGGGTGGCAATCTCTGCTCTCATGATAGGGGCATTGCCACCAACCAAAGTGGAGCGGACTCCCCTGAAGCGGGGAGGAGACCGTGCGAACTGAATCGCATAGCCGAGCCTGACGGTACGCACGATCCAGTGGGACAGACGGGGAGCTCTAGCCAGGCTCCCAGGAACTGAACCAACGGGATCATGCGAGCCACAGGCGTCCCCCCGGAGGGGCAGCGAAGCGGAGTAACTGGCCCAGATGTGGACGGCATAGCGGCCCGGAGAGGGGGCACAGTTAGCAACCGCGCCCTGGCAGAGGGGGCCAGGGGAGGACCAGGCTGGTCGTCCCGCGGGGGCCTGCTCTGCCAGGGGTCTGGCGACAGAGGGGGACAGCGGCGAAGCGGTCCGTGGACGGCACGCCATGTCAACCACCTCTGGGACAGAGGGGGACGAGGAGAGCACGGCTTGTGGGCGGCGCTCTGTGACGTCCGAGAACTCTGTGCTCAGAGACGGGAGAATCAGCTCTTTGGAGAATAAGGATTCTTCCCCGGCCCTCCCCGGGGAAAGGAGCGGTCCTGCTACCAACTCCTGGAAAGAACTGAGTCCCATCTCTGAGGAGCCCAACTCAAGAGCGCCGCTTAACCCGGCGTGTAGCGGGGTGCGGGGCTGGAGAGGACTGTGGCGTCCGACCGCGGCCTCCAGAGCCGACCCGGGTGAACGGGCGGGGTGGGAGCCGCGGGGGGGCGCCCTCGGCAGTGGGCAGACGGAGGGATCTGAGCGGACGGCGGGGCCGTCGGGACAGAATCAACCTCAGTCTGCTCCATCGCCGAGGTGCCCGTCTCACGAGCGCCGCTTAACCCGGCGTGTAGCGGGGGGCGGGGCTGGAGAGGGCTGTGGCGTCCGCCCGCGGCCCCCAGAGCCGGCCCGTGAACGGGCGGGGTGGGAGCCGCGGGAGGGCGCCTTCGGCGGTGGGCAGACGAGGGATCTGAGCGGACGGCGAGGCCGTCGGGACAGAATCAACCTCACTCTGCTCATGGGCGGCTGAGAGCTGTTGGGCAAGCCCTCAACCGCACCGCCGAAGAGGCCGACCTGGGATATGGGAATGTCGGACAGACGGGTCCGCGCGACATCCAGCACATCAGACAGGTTCAGCCACAGACTGGTGAGCATCACCTGACCCAGGGAGCGTACGGCCACTTTCGTCGCTCAGAGAGCAAGGTCAGTGGCGGCGCGCAGCTCAGTGAAGAGCCCTGGGTCAGTCCCGCCCTCGTGCAGGTCCATGAGCATCTGGGTCAGGTGGACCAGCAGAATGACCATGGCATGCAGTGAGGCGGCTGCCAGTCCCGTGGTGCTATAGGATCTCGCCACAAGCGTAGACGAAAAACTACAGGCCACGGGCGGGTGCTTAGGATTGCGCCGAGAAGAAGCACTCTGAGGACACATAGCATCGCAACAGAGCGTTCAGCCGGGGGAACCCCAGTGTACCCATGGGCAGCGGCCCCATCGAGGGGAGGAAAGGCGGATGAGATCAGCGAGCGGTCCCGAGAAGACAAGGGGGTCTTCTTGGACTTCGAGATCTCATCATGCACGTCCGGGAAGAGAGGTATTGGGGTTTGCCGTGGACGAGGGTCGGCGGCCTTACCCAAAACCCATCGTCCCAGGAAAGCATGGTCGTCATCTCCGGATCAGACTCAGGCACAGCCGTATGCACACCGGAAGGTGGCAGCTGTGATGAGCCCTCACTTCCAGAAGACTCAAACCCACCTAGTGATGCTGCAACAGACATGGCATCTTCCTCTGTAGCTTCAACTGAAACACGCGGGCCACCAGAGGGTAGACTCGCGGGAATCAGCAGTTCACTAGCGGGCACCGTCATTGAAGAGGGGGGCTGGGGACACGGACACATAGTCGGCGCCTAGATCCAGACCGTAACCCTCAGGTCACCCTGGCCACCAGCCGAAGATCGGGGGGTGGATGAGGGGACTCTCACTCTTGCGAGTTCACCGAGTCTCGACCTATATATGACGCGATGATCACGTTCCCAGCGAGAACATGAGTCACCCACGAGCGCTGTTCAAGCATGATCAAAGCCCAAACACACTAGACAGCGCTCGTGCCCATCAGAGTCCGATACCAGTCCGCTGCAACCAGAAATGCACGGGCGAGCCGTCTTTAAAAAGACGTGCCACGTGTAAGCTCTTTTAGTGAGAGAAAACTCAAGTGTTGAAGCACCCGGGGAGAAACGCACCGACTGGCAGACCACTGCAACAGATCAGCAGGAAGCACGCTCTCGCCGTAGATCGCCGTCACACCAACACTCGAGGTACTCGTTTGTAAAGCTGACAATTCAGAGATGGCTTGTGGAGAGAAGAATACACTTGGCTCCGAAGCGAAAACATATCTGCTTGCTGCCGGCTTCCTCCTTTTATACCCACGAGGTGGGGCGGAGTTACGCCATGCAAATTCCGCAGACCCATGGCATTTCTTTGCCATTGGCTCGTTTTGTAATACTCGAAGTTGATAGGCTTTCTAAGCGAAACCCCATTCGTCGTCATCCGACGTAACTCGGAGTGACAACGAAAGGGAACGTAATGTTTTCTCTCATCCTAACCAGAGCAATGTCGTAATCATAAAACTCCTTTACATTTTTGTCCTTAAGGCCTCTCAAATTAAACAGTGGATGAAGAATCAACTCCATAGCTTTAACTTCACCAATACCTTTGTAAGAGAATTGAAGCAAAGTATAGTTTGTATAAAAAAGTATAATCAATGTAGTTTAGCGTGTGTGCATGACAGGATACAATCAACATAAATTCACAATTATATATATATATTTTTTATTTAAAGTTTCTTCGATTAGGCTTTGATTTTTTAGCGGACTTATAAGAGATACTCTCTGAGTAGCATGAGTCACCTTGAATTATTCCATAACATTGTTGACTAAAGCAACAATTCTTACCATGGTGAACTGTTATGTCATCAGCACTGGCAAATGATACAGATTCATCTGTATTCACCTTTATAAAGCAGTGTGCAGCTGTCAATACCATGCTCTTAGTCACTAGACAAGCAGTGTGCAGCTGTCAATACCATGCTCTTAGTCACTAGACTCCCTTTGCATTTTTCAGCTCTCTGGATGACAAAAAAAGTAAAATATGATCTACCATCTGAAAGCAGTGCTTTTATAGAAGTCTTTATCTCAAGTTTTATTAAATCATTAAACTCTTGATATAAATTTACTAACCCAGCAAACATTGACATGCCAGGGTCTGGTGTAAGTGGTCTTCTCTTGCTCGTCTTGGTCATCTTGCTCTTGTGCCAATCCACACTTAGTCACAACACAATCCAAACACAAACACGTCTATGAAACATAAATGCACACAACTGGTAAAACTAAGAAAAAAAGGCTGTATTTTTTTGAAACCTTGGATCAGGGCTTGCACAACCACACTGCTACACAAAACACACCCACAGGTAAATAATGTATGATGAACTGGCTTGCTTACACTACCTACAGTTGTGGTCAGAATTATTGGCACCCCTGGTGAATATGATCAAATATGGCTGTAAATTTAAATCTGCATTGTTTATCCTTTTGATCTTTCATTTAAAAATCTAACCGTTCATTGTAGGAAAATAATTGAAATCACACTATGAAGTAAATGATTTTCTCCAAAACAAGTTGGCCATCATTTTTGGCAATTTTTAATTGTTGCCAATAAACCTTTTTATTTTATATAAAATCCTTGTGCCAAGATAACAGCTCTGAGTTTCCTCCTATAGCTCGGAGAACAACTGACAAAAGATCAGAGACTGTTCCTCCATAAAGAATCTCTTCGACCTATAATTGACCAATGTCTAGGACCTCCAGCAAAAAATAGGCCCTCAAGATTAAAGATCCAGCAGTATATTTAACCGTGGACATGGGGTACTGTTTATTCCTGTTTTCCCCAAACCCATCTGGTGGCTTTGCTGCCAAAAAGCTCTTTTTTTTACACTGTAAAAAACTGGCAGCTGTGGTTGCCAGTATTTTACCGTAGAAAATATGGTGGCAACCTTTTATGTTTTATGGGGCTTAAATTTACGGGCAAAAAAAAAAAACACAATGTAAAAAAAACTGTGAAATTTATGGTAGAAAAACGTCAGGGTTGGTTGCCAGCATTTTACCGTAAAAAAATATGCTAGAATCCTTACTTTGGACGAAAAACAAAACAAAAAAACATCAGCAGGACTTAACTCTCTGATGGTCTTCAAAAAACAATCACACTCGTGGTCTTCGGGGTCTATTGGACCCCAGACAACAACATTTAATTTTGTAACCGAACAATATATTTTTTTTAACAAATATAATTTTACTCGGTTCATTAATGTTTTTACTCAACATTTGTGCAGTTTTTGTAGAATTTATGATTTTTAAAAAATTTCTATAAATAAATAAATAAATATTTAATTAAATAGGATTTTTACAAAAAAAACAGCATTTTATGTTAAATAAACTTTATAAAAGACCCAGATTTCTAACTTTCATTCCTGGGGATACCATGGATAATTTTACAAGGTTTAATGTAAGATTTTTGCCCATTTTTTGGAAAATACAGATTAAAATTTGTAATAAATCACTTTAACCACTAGATGGCTATAGAGCTCCATTATATGCTATTTGCTATTTGAATTACTGAAAGATATAGTTTCTAAAGTTGGATTCAGTTGGATTCATATCTAAATATTATAAAATCACAATTATAACAAAAATAAAATAATTTTTGTCAAAATTTTGCATTTTTTGTACTGAAAAAACACAGCACACACAAAAACAACCACAACAGTGAAGTGCCAAACCTGCAGACAGGGTTGGAGCAAACACAGGGTGTGTGTGTGTGTACATTTTATTTTTATTTTTATGTGTACAGTGTCACCAATTTATTTTTGAGGTGGTTCTTCATTTTGTATGATTTTATTTGACAAATTATAAGACTTTTTATAGCCTTACAAATGTATTTCTGTGTGTGTGTGTTTGTGTGTCTGTGTGTGTGTGTGTGTGTGTGTGTGTGTGTGTGTGTGTGTGTGTGTGTGTGTGTGTGTGTGTGTGTGTGTGTGTGTGTGTGTGTGTGTGTGTGTGTGTGTGTGTGTGTGTGTGTGTGTCTGTGTGTTTGCGCACGCACATTTTCAATGCGTCTAAGTGTTACCAATTTATTTTTTCTGGTGGTTCTGCATTTTAGATTATTTTATTTTACAAATGATAAGAGAACAGTTTATATAGTCTGTATGTATTCCTGTATAAATGTATTCCTCTTTATGTGTGTGTTTGTGTGTGTGTGTATGCCTGTGGTGAGCATGATAATTTTGGATTGTGGATGTTTTTTGCATTGTTGGAAGTGTGCCACTTTATTTCTGTCATTTCTGTCTATGTGTTCTACATTGTTTCTGATTTTGATGATGTTATTTTGTCTATTTTGATTGCGGGGTCCAATAGACCCCGAAGACCACGAGTGTGACTATTTTTGTCACGCCAACATAAAAACAGATATCATAAAAAAAAAAAAAATTGTTGTAGATCTAGAAAGTGTTGAGAGCCGTAGAAAGTTTCAAACCATTTGGACAAAGAGAACATTTTTTTTAATTTGAGCAAAAGTCATTTGGGGTCCAATAGACCCCGAAGACCATCATAGGGTTAAATGTGTGGTTAAAAAAAACATCATATGTGGTTCCCAGTACTTTACCAAAAAGAATATAGTAGTAACTCTTTAGTTTCCACAGGACAACCCTTATATTTCATTAAATGATAAACGTCATCATTCACTTTCACTAGAGTATTAAAATCTGCTTTATATCTTAATATTATACTGATAACCACCATAATAATGCAGGCTGTAAAAAAAAACACATGATGATTCAAAGTTCATCACCATTTGACACAAGCTGAGGCACATGTTAATATAAAGAAGGTGCAGAGTGTGACACACAAATACAAAACACCATCATGTTGATACACACATGACTCCAAAAAAATGCCATTAATATCCATTAAACAATATATAATGTAATACAAACCCCAAATGTACATAACTAATAACAAAACCCAAGAAGGAACATGATTAATTAAAACCAATAACATCAAATGTGAAGTGTCACTCAAGGGAATTTAGGCAATGTCAATTTAGAGAAACAACAAGAACAGAAAAAAGAGAAGCGACGAGCAGAAACAAAATAACTACTTCAGCCACAGCCTTAGATCAACTGAAGATAACAAACATTAAATCTCTGAAGATCTCAGCAGAGGAGGATTAAACAACTCCACAAACAGTATTACCAGCTTCACTTATTACTAACCAGACTGACTTTATTTCTGTCATACATCTATAGCTCTGTTTGAGAATTAACAGAGGTTTAGATGTTGATGATTTACTTTATTTCAACCCAAGAGAGAGACTAGGGGGCTTTTACACTGGGCTCGTTTGCTGCGGTCCGAAGCCGAGCGCGATTGTTCCCGGCGCCCCCCGCAATGTTGGTCTGGTTTCACACTCAACTTTATTCTATCGAACTCTGGTGCGATTGCGTCACCTTACGTCATTGCAAACGTGCACGGTGCATGATAGAAAACACCACGGGAGGCTGCCAAGATGGCGCTCTTACTATACGTGCTTTGAGGAGCTTCGCAAATTCAAACTAATAATTCGATTTGTAGTGCGGTAAGAAAGACCGTCTATCTTTCTTTTGGTGCATAGGATATTGTTTCTACGAATATAATGATTGAAATTGGGAAAATCTGAAAAAAGAAAGAACAAGAACATGAGCCAAGCCAAAGTTAATCCTGCTAAAGCTACACCGACAAAACAGCAAGTTTCAAACAAACTTTTGAGTGACAATTTGCATGATTACTTCGAGTCAGAGGTGGATTGTGTCGATATTATGCCTGCTGAAGTAGATTTCCCTCCTCTCCCCGAAACGTCATGTAAGTCTCCTGTTATAAAACAGTGGAAGATTGAGAACATTGATGCAGCTAATGTCCTCTCACAACTCAAAGAACGTATCGGTTACCTAACGTAACCTCGGTTCTCTCTTAAAGAGGGAACGAGTATTGTGTAAGTTAGCTTACGCTACGGGAAAGATTCATCTTTTCGAGATATTGAAGCCAAAAAATTATCCTTAATTTTGTATCCATTGTCAACGCAGTGCAGCAGCTAGCAGACCTAGAGCAGGCTGTCTAGCGTGCTCATAGGCTGCCCTGCGGGAACTGCAGCAGCCTACCACTGAGCCCGACGTGATGTCACGTCCAGTGAAGGGTGCCCGCGCCTTCACAGGTTCAAAGCCCGCCAGTATGGGCATGGCTTAGCGTATATAAGCAGGGCTCGTAGGCTGATTCCCTGGTTTCCATCGACTGAAGCGAAAACGCTCGTGGCGTGAGCACGGCATGTTACATAAGACTCATTCCCTCTTCTAGAGAGAACCGAGGGTTACGTTAGGTAACCGGTACGTTCTCTTACGAGAGGTACTCTCGTATTGCATAAGTTAGCTTACGCTACGGGAACCCTTTGTCAACGCCGTGCGCGCCAAGCATCCACAATGTGTCCCAGGGTTTTCCGGGGAACCCAGATAAGTGGGAAATAAGGCGGCCAGCAACGTGGGCCAGCACTTGTACATAAGCACTCATAGGGAATACAGAGCGGCGTCGCCGGTCTGTATAAGCATATAGCATATACCCAATAGTGCAGCTCAACCAGAAGAGCTATTATACGTGAGAGTAGCCTGCACACGAACATATCTGGACAGAACGTACCACTCACTTAAACTGACAGAAGTTTTGCCTGCAGAGCGGGAACTTCTAGGTTATAAAACCTGACAAAGGTGGACGGGGAGGCCCAGCCCGCCGCGACACATATGTTGTGAATAGAAATTCTGCTTGACCATGCCCACGATGAGGCCATGCCTCTGGTGGAATGAGCCCTGATGCCCAGGGGGCATTGCAGACCTGTCGAACTGTAAGCGACTGCTATAGCGTACACATTCCATCTGGATAGGCTTTGTTTCAAGGCAGCGAGACCCTTGGTGCGCCCACCAAACGAAACGAAAAGCTGCTCCGAGAGCCTGAAAGGGGCGGAGCGCGCAGTGTAAACCCTCAGCGCCCTGACTGGACTGAATGTCGCTCCCGTTATCAGATGAAGGCAGAGCCGATAGAGAAATGACCTGCGCACTGAAGGGAGTGCCAATCACTTTAGGAACATAGCCGTGTCTAGGTTTGAGGATGACTTTTGAGTCATTTGGCCCGAACTCGAGACACGCGGCGCTGACAGACAGCGCGTGTAAGTCCCCCACACGTTTCACTGATGACAGGGCTGTCAGAAAAACGTTTTTGAGTGATAGGTACTTTAACTCCACGGAGTCTAGTGGTTCAAAGGGGAAAGCTTTCAGGGCCTCGAGGACCAACGAAAGATCCCACATAGGAACCGACGGGGGGTGCGGAGGGTTCATCCTTCTGGCTCCTCTAAGGAAGCGGATGACAAGCTCGTTTTTTTCCTAGTGACCGTCCGCGTGTCGACTCAGCGTACGCTGCAACGGCCGCCACATAGACTTTGAGTGTGGATGGGGACCTCCCCTTATCCAACAGCTCTTGTAGGAAACTGAGCAGCCACGAGACCCCACACGTCCGTGGGTCCAGGTTTTTGTTGGTGCACCATTTGGAGACCACAGACCATTTAGACGCGTAAAGCTTTCTAGTAGAGGGATCTCTAGACTGCGTGATCGTGTTCATCACTCCTTCTGGCATGGCAGCGGGTACCCGTTGATCACCTATGCTTGCAGAGACCAGCGCTCTGGATGGGGATGCCAGATCGAGCCGCGAGCTGGCGAGAGGAGATCCGTTCTCACCAGAATCGGCCAGGGGGCTGTTAGTGACAGCCGCGTCAGCTCCGGGAACCAAATCTGATTCTCCCAGCGCGGGGCTATGAGGAGCACCGAGTGGCGCGTTTCCCTGATTATCTTGATTACCTGCGGTAGCAGAGAGATCGGAGGGAAGGCATACAGAGGGCGGCTGGCCCAGACTTGGGCCAAAGACCGGTCTGCCCTCGAGGAGCGCACCCCAACCTGAGTTGGAGGCATCTGTCGAGATGACCTTTCGGTACGAAACCGCTCCCATCATCACACCCCGCTGATACCAGTTGGCTGTTAACCAGGGCTGCAGAGCCGTAATACAGGTCTGAGTCACTCTGATTTGTTCGCAGCCAGCAGCCCAAGCTCGGCGAGACACACGAGCATTGAGCCAGCGTTGGAGCGGACGCATGCGCAGTAAGCCCAGCTGAAGCACTGCTGCAGCTGAGGCCATACAGCCCAGGATCCTCTGGAATGTCTTCAGAGGGATGATGCTGCCCTTCTGGAAAGTGCGCTGTGCCAATAAACGAGCCGTCATGGCCACAGAGTCCAGTTCTATTCCTAGGAAGGAAATTGACTGACTGCCTGCTCTAGGTCTGCTAGCTGCTGCCCTGCGTTGACAATGGATTCAAAATTAAGGATAATTTTTTGGCTTCAATATCTCGAAAAGATTAATCTTTCCCGTAGCGTAAGCTAACTTACGCAATACGAGAGAACCTCTCTAAAGAGAACTCTCGTTCCCAATTAATAGTCGATCTGATGCCCTGGAAAGAATGGTGGCGGAGAATGCACGAGCGATCGCGAGTATGAAAGAGACCGTTAACGAAAACCCCAAACAGATAGCCGACGTGAAGACAGCTGTTGAGTTTGTATGTGCCGAAGTTAATGATGTTAAAATCCAGCTCGGTGTTATACAGAAACAAGTGAAGAAGATTGAGGTGAAATCATCTGAGCATGAACAACGTTTATCTCATCTCAAAGGATACACACGTCGTTGGAATCTGAGAATCTATGGGATCCCTAAAAAAGGAGAGGGAGGATGTTCGGGAGAGGGTTATCCAGGTCTGTCAGCAGCTTTTACCAGAAGCAAAGGACAAACTTCAACACACTGTCAATTCTGTACATCGACTTGGGTGTAAACAAGGGAGCAACTACAAACCTTGAGGGATCATCTTTCAGTTTACCGCGCACTTCTACCGTGATGCCATTTGGCGGGCTGCGAAGGACTCTCCTTTTCTCAGGAATAACAACTTAAAGTTGTCTGAGGATCTGTCCCCGACAGATAGAGAAAAGAGGAACAAACTATGGCCTCTCGTGGACAAATCACGGCGGGACAACAAGCGGGCATACACAAAAATACATAGCAATTAACCTTAACATATGCACAAGAGAAAAACAATATGTCCTTGGACGTAACATATGGGATGAAGATCCAGAGAGTTGCAAGGATCTCTGAGCGACTTCGTTGTCACTTTTGCCTTGTGACATGTTGCTCCATCATGCTGGAAAATGCACGGATCATCACCAAATTGCTCCTGAGTCATTGGGAGAAGTTTCTCTTGCAGGACCTTTTGATACCATTCTTAATTAAGCAGCATTTTTGGGCAGAATTGTGAGAGCGCCCACTCCCAGAGATGTGAGAGGACAGAACATGAATGGCCTCAGGATGTTTCGCTGTTGGAACGACACGGGACTCATGGTAGCGTTCACCTTTTCTTCTCCAGACAATCTATTTTCCTGATGTCCCAAATAGTGGGAAGTGAGCTTCATCTGAGAAAATAACTTTGCACTAGTCTTCAGCTGTCCAATCCTTGTACCTCCTGCAGAATTTCAGTATGCTCTTGATGTTTGTCATGGAGAGAAGTGGCTTCTTTGCTGCTCTTCTTGACACCAGGCCATTATCCAGAAGACTTGGCCTCAATATGCATAAAGATGCATCACAGCCACCTGCTGACAATACTGAACAAGCTCTGCACTGGTGGTGACACGATTCTGTAGCCATTTACTCATTCTGGACACTCTGGGACATCCTGAAACATTCTTCAGTACAGTCAAACCTCTCTCCTTGAAGTTCTCGATGCTGCGGTAAATGGTTCTTTTAAGCGCAATATTCTTTGCAGCAATTTTCTTGCATGTGAGGCAATGTTAATGCAAAGTGATGATGGCTGCAAGTCTTTTTTTGGAGGCAACCATTGCTAACACAAGAACACAATGATTGGAAGCACTTCTTTCCTTCCTTTAATACAATAAGATTGTTCTGTTAATTCAATCGGAATGATAGAGTGATTCGTTCACACTTTCTCATGAGCTATTGATATGATTAGTGAAATTATTTTAGATGCCAGGGCCAAAAAAACAACAACATATTTTGGGGTTTTTGTGATAAAGTGAAGCTTTTTGCTGTTCTATAAAATGTATCTGATCCCTCTGCACAATAATCTAGAAGCAATGTGCATCCAAGCAGCAAACTTCATTTTGCAGTGATTTCTTTGCACAGAATTTGTCACTGCCTAATCTTCTGGCCACAGCTGTACATAGAGCAACAATTAAAACAGGAAGTAAGAACACATCTGTAACGTTCGGAATCCACTGAAGACAAAGATAAAGATATCAAAGTTTATTTAACAGGAACTTACAAAAGCCAACAATACGAAACAGCATGCAAGGCACAAAAATGTGCATTAACCACAAACAATAACCAACACTGCACATTGACATGAGCGGAACTTAAATACACAGAGGAATAAAGAGGACAACAGCTGAAGACGGTGAGTGGTGAGGATGATTGCTGGCAGGTGCGAGTAATGGTGAAGGAGGTGCAGGTGTGGGCCAAGGAGGATGCTGGGAACTGTAGTGCAGACAGGGACTAACACATGACAGTGACGATGACAGTGACAGAGACATTAGGTGTGTTCGACATCTGATGTAACTGATCGGCGAGAGTTGCCGCATGCAGGCGGGGAGGAGCTGCAAACGGAGACGTGAAGTCGGACACTTTCTGGTGCATACTTTACCACACCTGAAGTGAATAAATGCAATATTTGCAAAATACACAGATGTTTCAGAGACATTTTCATTCAATACTTTATGTACTGCTTCATACAGCGTCTGTTTGAACAAGTATAAAGTTCAACATAAGCCTACAGCTACTATCAATGAAGTGGAATCAACGTTTTTTAATCAGTTTTATTTTGATAAACATGACACAATATAACATTGCGACTACATGAAAAGAGTGTTTACTGTTATAAAAAACTGATTTGTGAGCTTTAGTGGAACTAAAGGTGTGAGAATAAACACGAAAAAAACGTGATCGTTGTCATGCGGTGAATCCGGCCAATCGTGGAACAGCTGTGTCGTCATCAGAGCTCGTGCAGCCGCTCTTGAGAAGCTGCGCTGGCTGAGTTCTCCGGCTTCTCTCGAATTGCTCTCGCGGTACTTTGATGGTATATGTCACAGTCACGTGGCGTCGGCGCTGTATCAAGTCAGACAAAATTTCTAACCGGCATGCACTATTTCAAGTCAGCCACCGATCGATCTGCGCAGAGCTGTATGAAGTCGAACAAGCCTGATGACAGTGACGATGACCATTAGGTGGTGACTGTGACAACATCCTTTGTGAATAAACATGTAGGACTGAAGGACAGTAGGCGTGTTTCCGTTACAGATTTGCACAAACTTTTGCGATTTTTTTCTAAATGTCTACAAAAAACTATTGCGAAATGACACCGTTTCCATTAAGCGATGTTATGCGACTAAAACGTATTTTTTTCCTCTCAAGATAAGTCATTCTAAAAATCATGCCGTCTGATATTGGTAGATTTACTATATCCCAGCCATTGCACTGGCCATTATTATTAATCGTATGTGTGTTATCCATGCTTTAATGGTAAGGAAAGACCCTTATACTTAGTGCGGCTGGTGTTTCTGGGTGTTTCTCCCTCATATCTGCTTCGAGGTCTTGATTGTGGCATTTCTTTGAGGTTTAGACTCCAGTATTACTCCATGTAATTCTATTGTCTTTTATGAATTTAATAAAGAACTCTGTCTTTTATACTATCCAAACAAACCGCGTCATCTGTGTGAGCGTAAAAACTTTTTTTCGATAAATGGGAGTTTTTGCGAAATTGATGTGTTTCACAATGTGTTTCAATTTGCCCAATTTGAAGGGTAATGGAAACGCAGCTAGTGATAGACTTGTGTTCAATAAAATGGAAATAAAACAAACAATAATTCACTTGTAATGTGATTACTTGTGAACCATTTGATTAATTAATCAGTGCATCCTATCATTTTACTTAATTTAATGTACTTCCACAGAGAGGTGAATGCTTAAAGAAAGCAAGATCCACCTTCCCTGCAAACAGCAGCGCATCACTGTCAGACGTGATCACAGACAGGTTCATGTGCACTGGAGGAACAGAGACAATCAGACATGAAATGACTTGCAAAGGTTTGATTTAAGAAATAAAATAAATAATATATATATATATTCAAGTGAGTGCTGTGTCGTTTACTTTCAAATTTCTTTCATCTTGATAAAGAGAGAGCCCCCGAGGTGGAAGTTAAAGTGCACAGCAAAAAACTAAAATAATTATTTATTTATTTTTGTCCTAATAATACTTTTACTTGAGTCAAAACAATGTAAGATAATAATACGTGTTTTTAAAGAATATGTCTTGATATCACTGACAAATAATAAGACATTTCTAGGATGACTTTCCACTTCATATTCCAATACTTCCAATATGCATATTGCAATATATGCAAACAATATTGATCACCAGGATAAGTGAATTGGTTCCCAACCCTGCTCCTGGAGGACCCCCAACATGGCACGTTTCTTTGTCTCTCTAATCAAACACACCAGATTCAACTCATCAGCTCATTATCACATTGGTTTATGAGCTGATGAGTTGAATCAGGTGTGTTTGATTAGGGAGACAAAGAAAACGTGCAGTGTTGGGGGTACTCCAGGAGCAGGGTGGGGAACCACTGAATTAGAGAGATCCGTGTCCATAAGTGTGAATATGTACAGTAGTGGCAAAAAGTGATGTCTGGAGCAGATATTTGTTTTTAATGACCCTAAAAGTTTGTTTAAACCATCAAAATATGAGGAAAATATAATTTTTTTTTAAATATGATGGAGCAAAAAAATACATAGCAAAAACAAAAAAGCTCATGGGGAAAAGCATACACTGACTACAACATAGAAATTATAAACGCATGCAAAAACATATTAATAATTGATTTTGTATGACAGCCTCATTTTGAATAAGTACTTACTGTGTACTAGTACTAAAGTACTAAAAAAGTATGTTCTATATAGTATGAATGTGTATAGTATGAATGTAATCCAAATGACTACATCCGCTATGTTGTCATTACAATGTGTTGCGTCGTTTTACTGCCACTCATAAATCTCCTGTGGCCTCAATCTAACTGAAAGTAGTCATCATCTTCAGGAGGGTCAATCGGGACTGACGACCCTTCGGGTGGCCATGTCGGAGAAGACCCTTCGGGTGGCCATGGCAGAGAAGACCCTTCGGGTGGCCATGACAGATAAGACCCTTCGGGTGGCCATGGCAGAGAAGACCCTTCGGGTGGCCATGGCGGAGAAGACCCTTCGGGTGGCCTTGGCGGATCGGCCTTCGTGGCCTTTCCGTGGGAGCCCGGTCTGGTCACTAAGGCCGAGGACGTATAGCCCCTTTCCAAAATTTTCTTGGGCGGAGCTATAGGTTTAGGCTCAGGGAATGGTTCAGGGATAGGCTCAGGGACAGGCTTTGAGGCAGGCACAACGTGAACGGTCTCTGGCCAGCAGGCGCGACGTGAACCGTCTCTGGCTGCTGTTCCTGATCCTGATCGATTGCTCCTGTCTGCCTAGCTGCCTGCTGTGTTTTGTTTGCTTCGAGGCTGTAAGCTCCGTCTAAGCCTCGTATTAGCTTTGTATTTCTTTCTGTTTTGAACCATCATTTACTACCATTTCTAGTTGTTTATACTACTAAATACAGCTTAGACAACATCTCAGATTAACCTGACATCGCTAGCTTCCGTTATTGTTAGCCCTAGTATAGCCCTCCCCGTCGGCAATATAGGGTTTATATGTGATAAATGCAAGGAAACAGTCAGGCTGACAGAGAAGATTTCAGAATTAGAAACACCCATCCAAACTTTAATTGAGGATAGTAAGTGTGCTAGAGCTTTAGATTCTATTTTGGATGCGCCTAGCATTGTGAACTCTTTACATGATTCGGTTCCGGCTGAATTATTGCCTGTGCAGCCAGGCAGATGGGTGACAGTGAGGGATCGCTCTAGTCGCGGATCAAAAAAACACTCTTCTGTTCCGATTACCACAACAAATCGATTTGCCCCACTCAGTTAAACACCCACTGAGAATTCTGTTGATTGTGCCCTGGTAATTGGCGATTATATTACACGGAACGTGAAAATAGGGACACCAGCCAACATAGTCACATGTTTGCCGGGTGCCAGAGCGCCTGACATCAAAGCAAATTTAAAAGTGCTTGCTAATGCTAATCGTAAATTCTGTAAGATTGTTATTCACGTCGGCACTAATGATGTTCGACTCCGCCAGTCGGAGATCACCAAAATTAATATTAAAGAGGTGTTTGAACTCGCAAGTAGGATGTCAGGCAATGTGATTGGCTCTGGCCCCCTTCCTGTTCGAAGGAGTGACGAGATAGTTAGCAGATTGTCATCACTCAATGGCTGGCTGTCTAAGTGGTGTCCGCAAAATAATATAGAATTCATAGACAATTGGAAAAGTTTTTGGGGCAAACCTGACCTGTTGAAAAGAGATGGTATTCTTCTCTCCTGGGATGGTGCTGCTCTTCTCTCTAGTAATTTGGCTCATAGTCTGAGAGATAAAACATGACAATCTGGGCCTCAGGTCAGGAAGCAGACAAACTGGCTAAACCGACCGTCTGCTAGCGGCCTCGCGTCACCAAGGTCAGATAAATCCCATCACATAGAGCCTCTTTCACCTAGATATCATCATATAGAGACTGTGTCTGTTCCCCGAATTTGGAAATCCAAAAAATGTCCAAAACCGATCTAAGGTTAAAAATGTAATTGATACTCAACAAATAAAAAATAGATATAATGCAGATGAGCAAACGATAAAGCTTGGGTTGCTGAATATTCGATCCCTTACTTCAAAAGCGCTCATAGTTAATTATATGATTTCAGATTATAACTTAGATGTGCTGTGTATGACAGAAACCTGGCTAAAACCAGACGATTACATTACTTTAAATGAGTCCACCCCCCATGATTACTGTTATAAACATGAACCTCGCCTGAAAGGCAAAGGGGGAGGTGTTGCTGTAATTTATATTATTATTTTCAAAACCACTAAAAAAATCTAGTTTTAAAATTACTTCTTTTGAAGTGTTGGTGCTTAATGTAAAAATATATAATGTAAACGATAAAACAAGTTTGAGAATTCTGCTGGCAACTGTATACAGGCCACCAGGGCACCATAAAGATTTTATCAAAGAATTTGCTGACTTTCTATCAGAATTAGTATTGACTGCAGATAAAGTCCTAATTGTTGGTGATTTTAACATACATGTAGATAATGGAAAAGATGCAATGGGATTGGCATTTAAAGACATTCTTAACTCTATTGGAGTTAGACAATACGTGTCAGGACCTACTCATTGTCGTAATCATACTCTAGATCTAATATTATCACATGGAATCAATGTTCAATCACCAGGATACTGTTATAAGCATGAGCCCCGTCTGATCGGTCGTGGCGGCGGTGTTGCAACAATCTATAGAGATATTCTTAATGTTACTCAGGAAACAGGTCACAGGTTTAATTCGTTTGAAGTACTTGTACTAAATATTACGCTCTTAGATGTAAGAAAGAAATCCCTATTATCTCTAGCCTTGGCTACTGTATATAGACCTCCAGGGCCCTATGCTGATTTCCTAAAAGAGTTTGCAAACTTTCTCTCAGATCTATTGGTCAATACCGATAAAGCAATAATTGTTGGAGATTTTAACATACACGTAGATAACACAAATGATGCGTTAGGGACTGCGTTTACAGATTTATTAAACTCTTTTGGGGTCAAGCAAAACGTCAGTGGTCCCACTCATCGTCTAAATCATACACTAGACTTAATTATATCATATGGAACCAATCCAACTGATATAGATATTATACCGCAAAGTGACGATCTCACTGATCATCACATGGTAACTTGTATAATACGTACTGCTGAAATTTGTCATGTTGCGCCACGTTATAGACCAGGCAGAACAATCGTTCCAACCACTATAGATAGATTCTCAAACAGCTTACCTGATCTATCTCAGCTGCTCAGTGAACCCAAACAAACAGATGAACTAGAGGAAATGACTAGCAGTTTGAGCACCATTTTCTCTAGTACATTAGATATTGTTGCACCAATTAGATCAAAAAAGGTTAGAGAGAAAACTAAAGCACCATGGTACAACATGTTATCAAGAGAGAAACTCGTAACTTAGAGCGTAAATGGAAACAAACTAATTTAGAGGTCTTTAGAATCGCGTGGAAAGACAGTATGTCACGTTATAAAAAGGCTCTAAAAGCAGCCAGGGCTGAGCGTCTCCACAAACTAATAGAAAATAACCAAAATAATCCAAGGTTTTTATTTAACACCGTGGCTAGACTAACAAATATACAGACATCACCAGAGCAAAATATTCCGTTACAGTATAGTAGTAATGATTTTTTGAACTACTTTAATGAGAAAATAGAAAGCATCCGTAACACAATTGTAAATGTACACTCTTTTATGGTGTCTTATGATTCAGCCTCAATTATCGCCCCTCTGGAACAACTACACCGCTTTACAACTATAGGACAGGAAGAGCTAAATAAACTTATCATTGCATCGAAACCAACAACAGGTTTATTAGATCCAATACCCACTAAACTACTGAAAGAAGTGTTACCTGTAGTGGAAGAGCCTCTTCTCAATATTATTAACTCGTCTTTATTTTTAGGTCATGTTCCAAGAATATTCAAGCTGGCAGTAATAAAACCTCTCATTAAGAAACCGCAATTAGACCCAAATACCTTAGCAAATTACAGACCCATTTCATATCTTCCATTTATGTCTAAAATACTAGAAAAAATTGTGTCCGCTCAATTGTGCTCTTTCTTGCAAGAAAATGAGATATATGAAAAATTCCAGTCAGGATTCAGACTGCATCATAGCACAGAAACTGCGCTAGTTAAAATTACAAATGATTTACTTTTAGCTTCTGACCAAGGCTGTATCTCAATACTAGTTCTACTCGATCTTAGCGCTGCGTTCAACACTATAGATCATAAAATACTCTTGGATCGACTACAAAACTACACTGGTGTTCAGGGACAGGCATTAAGCTGGTTTAGATCGTACTTATCAGACCGTTATCATTTTGTCTGTTTAAATGGGGAAAAATCAAAGATAACGTCAGTAGACTATGGAGTACCGCAAGGATCGGTGTTAGGCCCTCTGCTATTCTCAATATATATGCTCTCACTTGGTAATATTATAAGAAAACATGGAATTAATTTCCACTGTTATGCTGATGACACTCAATTATATATTTCATCACGGCCAGATGAAAACACTAACTTATCAAATTTGACAGAGTGTCACAAAGATATAAAATGCTGGATGACGCGTAATTTCCTGCTACTAAATTCAGATAAAACGGTGGTATTACTTATTGGTCCAAAAAACTACCCACAAACTCACTTACAATACAACTTTAATATAGAAGGATGTCCTTTTACTTTATCCACTACAGTAAAAGACCTGGGTGTTATACTAGACCGCAACTTGTCTTTCGAAAATCATATTTCATATGTTACAAGAACAGCCTTTTTCCACCTTAGAAACATTACAAAGCTACGTAACATGCTATCTGTTTCTGATGCAGAAAAGTTAGTTCATGCATTCATGACCTCGAGACTAGATTATTGTAATGCTATATTAGCTGGCTGTCCTGCATCCTCAATAAACAAGCTACAGTTAGTGCAAAATGCAGCTGCTAGAGTTCTTACTAGGTCAAGAAAATTTGATCATATAACACCAATTTTATCATCTCTACACTGGTTACCTATCAAATTCCGTATCAATTACAAAGTACTATTACTGACCTATAAAGCCCTAAATGGTTTAGCTCCTGTGTATTTAATGGACCTTCTATCGCCCTACAATCCATCGCGTTCTTTAAGATCACTAAATTCGAGGCTTCTGGTCATTCCTAGGATATCTAAGTCCACTAAAGGAGGAAGGGCGTTCTCACATTTAGCTCCAAAACTCTGGAATAGCCTTCCTGATATTGTTCGAGGCTCTGACTCGCTGTCCCAGTTTAAAACTAGATTAAAGACGCATCCCCTTAGCCAAGTATTTACATAATGCTTACCTTTTATACCACTGCTGAATCAGATCAAATGCATTTAATATTATAAAACTTGAAGAGTCTGTAGGTTATTTGTATAGGTTGCATAGTATTTACAGTCATTACGTTCCTGTGTATATTGCGTGAATGACGGGTGGTTGGGTAGATATTGTGTTTTGCGGTAGGTGGTATGCCGTATGGAACCGTTGCCACTTAACCTGCTTTAACGACGACAGTGGGGCTCGACAGCCTTAGTCAAACGGGTCGGCGCGTATGGTTGGGCTGCGGAGAGTTGTGAGATTGTGGTTGGGACTCAGCAGCAGGAGGGATGTAGAGGTCAGTAAGCAGGGCTGAGTTGAGTGGGGGATGGAGGGGGGTGACTCTGGGACGCAAGAATCACTGTCTTAATGTTTTTTATCATTTACGCCCGTGTTATGGAAATCATTATGAACAGCAGTTACGCAATTTTTTTTCCCTTTTTGCTTTTCTGCTGTTAAAAACGGCGTTCGTCAGCTCCAGTTTGTATCCAGCCTTTCACGGAGACTTCAGATACCCCAATCACAAAGCCTGTGAAGAGACGACTCAACACCGGCGATATGGACCCTCTATGGTGGACGGCACTGATTCTCAACAACTCGTTTCAACACCGGCGTGATTACTTGGACTTCCAAAAAATGGAAATGGATAAATATTCTAAATGTTCCGATCCAATCTGCCTTGTAATGCTGCCCGAATCATAAATCATGCACTGTTCCTTCGTTGGCCAGAGGAGAACAGGCCCTCCGACTGAGTCTGGTTTCTCCCAAGGTTTTTTCTCCATTCTGTCACCTGATGGAGTTTTGGTTCCTTGCCACTGTTGCCTTGGCTTTTGGCTTGCTTAGTTGGGGACATTTAATATTCAATAATATTATTGATCTGCCTTACTTAAGGTGGATGTTGACTCAATTTTCTTTTAAAAACAAACTCTGTTATATTATTTTCATGTTATCACTGTGAAGCTGCTTTGATACAATCTGTATTGTAAAAAGCGCTATATAAATAAAGGTGACTTGACTTGACTTGACTTGACTTGTATGTGACAGAAGTTTCTCTGTGAAGTCCAACCTGACTCGGCACATGCAGCTACATGGTCCAAAGGAACATGTGTGTGAAGTGTGTGGGAAAAGCTTCTCACTGAAACAGCAGATGAGCAGCCACCAAAAACAGCACCTGTACCCATGCATCCGTCTGTACAGACAGGGAGAGGCCAAGCTGCAGTGTACTGATGCAGCTAAGAGTGTGGCAATGGCCCCCAGCAAAGCAGTAGACCCCAGCTGTCTGGATTCTGAAAAGGCGGAGGCTGCTGCAAAGAAAGCTGGAGGGGAAATGTGGAAAGGCCAGCTAGTTGTCACATTCGGCAAATATGAAGGACAGTCTTTCAGGTGGCTGCTTGAAAATGATGTGGGCTGGGTCATATGGCTGCTGTCTGAATATTGCCAGAAGGGTGAGAAGAACGATCTCCTAAAGTGGCAAAAGGAGCGATTGCTGCAGTATGCCAGAGAGTTCCCGCCTGTCACCTTTCATCTTGACAAACGCTTGGAGGTAACTTTAACCCTTTAACCCTTCGGAGTCTTGGGATATTTTGGCTGTTTTTGAGTACTTTTTATTTTTTTTATTTTGCGACATAAACAAATGTTTACCATACCAATATTGGGTATCATTTTTTTCAGCACAACATCTCCTATATGACCAGATAATTAGTTTTTCACTTTGATGTACTGTATCAACATACTGGACCCAAAATCACACAAAAAACACAAAATCCGAATTGAAAAATTATAGTTTTTTTACTACAAAAAACACAAACATGCTCAATGAAGCATTTTAAAAGGTTTAAAATATAAACACAAGTTGTACATGGCAACATATACAGGAACAATTCAGATATAATCAAGCTATATACAAAAAAAAAGATTTACAAAAAAAAAGCGGGTGTAGCCATAGGCTTTTTTTTTCTTTCTAGCTTTGCCACTTTTTAAAACAGTTTATGCACACAATTATACAGAGAGCTATATTTAAGGCCTTGCATTCCCAGAGTATGAGGGTTCCCAAATAGGGCAAATACAACATAAAAAAGGTAAAATTGAGATAAAATCAAACTATATACAGCAAAAAAGCAGGTGTGGCAATAGGCGTTTTTATCTTTTCTTTTTTGCTTAGAAACTCAAAACAATTCATGTACAATTACACAGACAGCTAGATTACAGGGCTTTCATTCATTGAGTAAGAAGGGTTCCTAAATAGTGGAAATATACTATAAAAAAGGTGAATGAACACAAAATCAAACTATACATACTACTATTTACAACAAATATCAGGTATTTTTTTTTATTTTTTATCTGTGCCACTCCTCAAAACAGTTTCTGTCAACAATGAGACAGAGGGCTACATCACAGGCCTTGCATTTCCATAGTGTGAGGTTCCTTTTCTTCTCCACTTGCCGGCAATGATGTCAGATCCTGCGGCCTTGTGTGGCTTTCTCTTTGACATCTGTAGCCACGCCAATGGCAACAGGAACATGGTCGGTGCTCCTCTGGATGGCAACTCCTGTCTTGTCCACTCCCCACAGCTGGGACACCAGTTCTTCCAGGAAGTTCTTGTGTGTCATGTAATGAACCTGTTGTGTGTGGCTTATCTCACAGTGTAGGATGTAGGCATTTGTTGTAGCAATGTCCACAAAGTGCAGAAACAGGGTACGGTACCAGCGAGCAGTTCTGCGATGGGTCGAGTAATACTGGAGAAGCTGGTCTGACAGGTCAACCCCTCCCATGTTCTTGTTGTAGGCAACGATGGGGGTAGGGCAGGGAATGTCTTTCACTGCCCAGTGTCCATCTCCACCCTTCACTCTCCTCTGGACAGCCTCACCAGAAAACGCTGGATGGATTGTGGAGCACAGCGACACCTCCCGTGTGTCCATACACTTCACAAAGACCAGGGGGCCCTCTCTGATCCATCTTATGGTGCCTCTCTTGGATTATTTGTTGAGGGCATTTGCTCTTTTACTTGGACACCCTTTCCTGTTGTCCCTGTAAGTACCACAGGCTCCAAAGTTAATGTTAGCCAAACCAAGGAACAGTTTGGGGCTTGTGTAGAAGTTGTCCATATAAATATGGTATCCTGTCCCAAGATGTGATGGCTGAATGAGGTCAATGACAGCATCATACGACAGTCCATGCACGCTTGGTGTGTGTGACTTGCCCACATACAGGTTGAAGTTGAGTGTGTAGCCATTACTTGACTCTGCCAACACAAACAGCTTGATCCCCCATTTTGTTGGTTTGTCCTTCATATATTGGGTCATGCCAGTTTTTGCTTTGGTTGCCACCATTCTCTCATCGACTGCCAGTTCCTTCCTTGGGTGGTAATGAGCGTTGCAGGCATTCCGAATGTCATCCATCAAAGGTTGGATTCTGAACAGCTTGTCATGCTGTGGTGTTCCCTTCTTCTGGTCATTTTTGACATCCTCCTCTGGATCACTGAGGTGGATGTTCCACGATAACGCCCTGAATCTGTCTCTTGTCATGACAGTGGCTGACGACAAACGGCACAGACATGAAGTGGTTTTTTCTCCAGTAGTCCTGGAGACTTGGCAGTGACACTAATGATGTGTACATGAGGAGACCTAGGTATTTGTATAGTTCCTCAACTTCAACATCAGTCCATTTGTACTTATTCCCCATTTCCTGTTTTTTTGCTGCCTGCTTGTTGGTGTTTTTGCAGAGTGTCTTCATGGTATTCCTGGTAAAGTACAGCTGGAACAGGTCCATTGGTGAGTGTACTGAATGCATATTCACCTGGGCTCCTGGTGTTCTGCGGGGCATGAACCTACTGGTTTGTGGGGCAGTATCAGGATCACTCTCGGTTTTCCAGGGCTCAGAACTGTAGTGTGGCTGTCCTGACTTTGCTGGAGATCTTGATCTGGTTTGACTCTTCCTTCCACCCCCTCTCTGTGTAGGCCTCTGTCTGCTTGTTGTCGGAGTGGTAGATGAACCAGGCTGCTCATCATCTCTGTACATGTCAAGACACATGTAAAATGATTAAAGATTGTACATCAAAGTACAAGATGCTCATTGGCACATATGCACAACAATTACAGTGAAGAAGTCGTTGGCAATGAAATTCTTGTTCACACAGCCACACACACACACAGACAAAGAGACACACACACACACACACACACACACACACACACACACACACAATATAATATACAATAAGCTAGCAATAAATGTTCACAAAAAGTTTGTCTCACCTCTCGTTGTGAACCACAAAAGCCGAGTCGTCAATCTCATCATCACCACTTTCTGATTCCGACGATGAACTGTAAACAGCGTCCTGGTCGTCCAATCGATAGAACAAGTCGAGGGCTTGTTCAACCGAAAACATTTGCTTCATTTTACTTCCACAAAAAACTCTAAATCTACTCCTAAACTACCTAAACTATCTACACTACTCCACTCCTCTAAACTAGCAATAATATCTCTCTCAGTACGTCTCTCCTTGTCAACTCTGTCAATCTCACGCCTTTCAATTTCGCTTCTTTGCTCAGTTGGCTCCTCCTCCACTCCCTAAAGTGTGCAGCCTGAAGAGCAGATTCAGCAGATTTACACATTTTTCTCCGTTTTGTTTTATGACAAAAACCGACAAAGTTATTAGAATAAATGCAACGCCTGTCGCATCCCATCTTGCGTTCTTTTACGAACGCGTCAATATTTTTCAATATTTTTTTATATAAAGTTTAAATGATCATATCTCCGTTTTTACTTGGTCAATCAACACAAAACAAAAAGTAGAATAGAGTTTCAAGCCAGCACTTTCGACAGAAGTGGACGGCAGTGCTCAACGAGACTTTGTTTTTATGCTTCGACGTCTTAAACTGGTCATGTGACTTGATCACGCCGCGTGATCGGCGACTCGGAAGAGTTAACTGAGATTAAATTATATTTACTTTTTTGTTTATAAAAACAATGTAGTGCATGTGTAAATTAGTTAGGCACATGTAATGCACCTTCGATAGTAAAATCATCAATGTTTACTCTGCACAAAAGCTTGTGCTTTAGACATAGGAAGTGGTAACAGTGTAAGTACTTGTGTTTATGTGGTACAATACAACTTTGTATGTGTTTTTATACAATTTCTTTATTTTCTGCATGAACAGGAGTCAAGGAAAGACAAAGGAAAGAAGGCTGAATCTACCCTTTCCAAGTTCCAGCAGGATCCTGACTATGCCAGTGATGCTGAATTGTTGGCAGCTGCAGGTATTTAACATTTAACTCGCCATAACTCTTATTTTAAAATTCATATAACATTTTCTTACTGATGTATTTCAAACATCTGACTAAATACACTACAGAAATATCACACATTTTATGGCACTGATAATGACGATAGTAGGTTTAGTATTTCACTTTAATTTTCAGCAGGGTGAGGGATATTATCAAGCTAGCTGCCCTTTTTCAGTGTAACAGATTAATGTCTAAATTCTTTGTTGGCATTTAGATAACGCATACACAAATCAATTTAATTTGATGTGATATGTTGGATTTGTTTTAAACTATTGCCTATATTTTTTGTAGCAGGTCTATACTAAAATGTTTGTATCAAATATAATTTGTGTTCTCTAAAATAAGATCTGATAACATGGAAAAAAGAAACAAAATTTGTTTATTGTGATAATGCTAGTGTTTGTCATTATATTCACATCTTACGCAATGTGCTCAATACATTTTGTCTGATTTTTTCTACAGAGACAGTCCTTGAAGATTCTGAGGTAGCGGTCTCCACACGGCTGACCACCTGGGGAGAGCTCACACCGGCTGTGAGACAGGACTCTTCCCACAGCCTCAGCACATCTCAGGGAAGACCTTCTTCCCCTGTAGACACCTTTGCCTCAGAAACCGGTGGCATCTTGCTGGAGGGCTGGCAGAAATACTGGGAGCATCCACCTCCATCTACACAAGCCAATGGTATAGCTCCCCCTACATCACGTGGCTGAAATGTGATGAGATGTATGGTCTTTTTAAGAGGCCTTCCAAGTACAAGAATGCCAAAGGAGAGATTTTGGAGAGAAGGCTTTTAAAGGAGAAGATGGAGTTCCACCCACCCCCAATTCCTACTTCTGTCAAGGGAGGACTGCCCAACATGATGGCCTTTTTCACAACCCCTGCCTTGTTCTGGCGCCTAGTTGGTGTGATGCAAGCCAAGATCTGCTGCCCTAGCTCCAACTGCCCTGCACCACCAGGTGAATACCTTGAGAAGAAAGGCTTTGGTAGTTATGCCAGGCAAGTGTGTGGGATGAAGTACAATTACACCCTGTTGACGGAGAAGCTGAAGTCTTCACATTGTGAAAAGATGAGGCGGGCAGTGAGTAAGACACATAGTGAAGCAGACAGTGAAGATGAGGACAGTCATCATGTTCAGCAGTACATTTGGCTGGCACACAGTCCCAAGATTGTGATGAACCTGGCCCCGGCCATCAGAAGCATGTTTCCTGCCATACTGTGTGGGAAGCGTGCTATTGACAAAGGCGTGGTTACTCTTCTGAATGACAGGGTCAACAGTGTGTCCATGAACAAAGTCCAGAGACTGCTGCAGCAGGGACATGATGAGTGGTATGTTATTCAAATCTGTGTAATCTTCACCTGGCCCCGCTATGAAAAATTCTATCGGAGATAAATCTGTATTAGATGAAATCGGCGGAATCTCCACATAAGTGTTTTTTTCAATAGCTGTTTGTGTCAAAGGGACAGTAAACAGATCCAGCTCGGTCTTGATGCATTCGTCAGACATGCAATGTAACAGAGACATTTTTTAGAATATAGTATTGGATCGTCTTTATAATTTTGTAGTTCTTTTCACACGCTTCGTACGGGTTCTTTGTTTGATTTTTGCGACTGAGCGCTTCTTACTGATGCGTATGGTTTTCTTTATGCCATGACCACACCCTCTTCTCATACGGGTCCCTGGTGGTTTTAGCCGTCTACGCCCCATGACCATAAGTCCATGCCCGCTCTGATCGTCATCATTGTTATACGAATTTGTTAGAGCTGTAGTTACGAAATCACTTACTATGTTTTTTGCAGTGGCTTTTAGATGTGGTTTTGCTATACTGAACCCCCTTCTAAGAAATGGGATTGCCATTCGATACAAGCCCCTAAACAATCCGCCGATTCCTGATGCAAAACCGGAACCGTACATGACACCACCCCCTGCGTAACCGGGCAAGCCGTTTCCGGTTTGAGATTTGTAGTACGCAACATAACGATCGGGGTCCGACTGGTACGGAGCGAGATAAACCATTTAAAAAAGGTGTTGTTTCACGGGTCTAAAAGTGTAGTTTAGATACAACCTTCCCGTAGGTGAATAGTATCTCTCTGTTCAAGTCGTCTTTAACCTCAATAGTAATCTCGTTAATACTGGTTTTATTAAGACGCACGTAGTGTGACTTGTCGTACCTGACACAGGCAGTCTTGTTTGTTTCCCCTTCGATAAGTACTGTACCTAGTAAAGGTACATACAAATCTCCAACTGATCGGTAGTCTATTATATCTGTGTACACATATAGGGTATAAAAACCACCTCTTATATCAGCCTGGAACGGTGCGTATGTGACTGATGTGACGTGTGTGTCTTGATGCTCATCCGAACTATTAGCAACTTCTATAGGAACACCGGGTTTAAATCCCAGTATAACAGATACCTTACCATAAAATGTCAACGAAGCCCTCTGGCCTGCTTTCAGAAATATCTTATTCTTTATATGATCGTAGCCGAGCTGCACCCGCGGGGGGAGATATGCATTTATTTCTCTGAGTAGTATGGGTATATCCACAAAATAACCACACTTTAAAGCGCTCCGGCTCGTAGATATTTTTAGGGCTTTCCGAAAAGTTTGGATATTAAGGTCACCCCTTACACTGTGCAGTTCGCCGTAATTCTGTAACAGGCTTTGATCACAATCGATAATAAATACAGCGTCGTCCTCATTGAAGGTGTACCAGGTCAATGGATATTCAAACTCGAACAGTGCCACTTCCCACAGGCCTTTTAAATTTATACTTCTAGCCAACCTAGTTCTGTAATTAGATATACGATTCTCAGGATAGACATTAGTCGAAGCATTGCAGGGAAGTGTAACGTAGAACCCCTCCTCAGACATGATTTATTATTATTTGCTGCGGAGACAGTAACAAAACTTAATTATATGAGGGACATGATGTTGGTTGCCATATGGGCAAGTAAAATATATGAGTTGATTTTGAACTAATATGTCTATAACATAGTTTTAACTCTTGAAGGTCGTTAGACATGGTGGTGGCTAAAGATGAAGACAGCTTTTGATTTAAGAAAAGTCTGGATAACAAAGGTGAATGGTCAAAGATTATTGTAACGAATTTAATATTACATTTTATATAAGTTACAGTCTTAGAAATTTATTTATAGTGAGAGAGACTGCTTGAGCGGAGGAAGGGATGGTAACTGTGTCTGTCTTTCTGTCATCGGCCTGCTAGAGCAAGCTGAAGCAAAATAATGATAATGAAACAAAACAACCCAGCTGACCTTGTTAAATTCTAATGAATAATGAACAGGCATACTTTGAAACTGGTTAAGAGACCATGTAAAATTAGGTAGAAGCTACAGGAAAATGGGAAGTTTAAAATCTTATTTAAAATTTAAATCTTTTAGCAATAATATAAAGAAAAATGAACATTGAAAATGAACAGTTAACATATGTGTGTCTAGTATGAGTGCGTGTGATGATGACAGCACTTTATGTCTTGTATGTGTTAGTTTGGGGTACTATTATTTCCTGATTTTGAGGATATTGTGTCATTAACCTCTGGAATTAGTGTTTTATCATTACAGATGGGTTAAGTGAAATGACCAACTTTAAAAAAGTTGATAATTCGAAGTCAATCTGATGAAAAGACAATACAGAACATGGGACGAGCTTTAATTGGAGTGGTTCTCCAGCTCTGTCTGCTATTGGTAATTATGAATGCTTTTGTCATTTATGATATTGAACTGAATTACTCTCTGGATTAGTATTTTATATAAATTGGAATTGTAAAGAAGATTGCCGTCCATTCTGGGGTAAAACTCTTGTCTAAATTCAACTGAGGGTCTAAATTTAAATAGACAACTAGGTGGGATCATAAGGATAAACGTAGGAAAAAAAAAAAAAATATATATATAGACTTGACTATCCAAATTATCCAGAGTGAGCTCCCTCATTTCTATTGAAAGGCCGGAGGGCGAACAAAGGAGGAGTGAATATAACTTCTAAAAAGAAAAGGTTTTATTTCTCAATCCATTAAATGTATGTATGACATTAGATGTCTAAGAAAACTACAAAATAAAGGTAAAAAGAGAAAGCAGCTATATGGCTGTGGGCTGGGATCTGAGTAACATAATATTTTGGTTTCTGTAAAACTGTAAAGATAAGTGGAACTGAGACAAATACTGTGAGAAGTAGTTATAATGAAAAATAAAGTTGAAGTTAATGATAAGAAAACAAGAGTATTGAAGAATTAATAAAATACCATGATTTCCCTAACGAGGGAACTTTAAGTGTCACTAGGCTGACAGTGGTGAGAGACTCGGATGCAGAAGGAACTGGCATGTAGGGCAAGATGGAAGAAATATAGTAGAAAAAAAATGTATGTTATGAAAATACAATTTCTGATAGAATTTATGGAAGTCAAATTAAGTTTAAATGGTATGGAAAAGTGAGTTTCAAAATAAAAATAATAAGACATTGTATGATTGACAGGGATTCAAGTGATATAAGGATAAGGAATGAACAAAAGCTTTATTAAGCAGAATGGGGAACGATCCTATATTTTAGTGGTAAAATAATGACTGAAATGATGATGTGAATTTGTTTTATTTTATTTCTATTTTTGAAACAAACAAAAAAGGGTATAAGATGTTATACAATTAAAATGGTACATGCTATGTGACTGTAAACTGAAGGATGATTTCAGTAAAGACTGAAAACTAAAGTGCTTACATCGATTATTATGGGCCTTAATTATTAATATTTTATTTGTTTGTTGTTTATTTTTAGTTAGACAACCATTGTGTTTTGAACCTAAAGGGTCTATAAAAGGGGTAGTGAAAATAATGGATTAACCATCCAACTTTGTTTATAATAAAAGGATTTGGAAATCATAATTTTATTAAAAAAAATTAATTAAAAAAAAAACCTAGTGCTTATATTCTGGTATTCATGATTATAGACAATGTCTTTATTTAGGATCTGAGTAGTGACTGTGGATCTAGTCCATGCTAGGAATACAGCAATAGTGCTTGCTTATTTAGCCTGGCTTCCAGAGAATAAATATGTACTTGTTTCGTAATCAGTTATGTGTTTTATAAAAATTTTAACCTGACTGATAAACTGAGGAAGAATGACATTGATGTCCTGTTGTGAGTGGAAGGTGGGAGAGCCTCTTAATGGGGACTGGAATTTTTAGTATCCAGCATGTCCGTGACGAGGTGAAGAGACAAGTGTGACCCGTCAGGGGAGCATGCGTCACCACTCCTCCCTTCCGTAGTGACCTCACTGGTTAGACAAGACGTGGCGGTATTGGACCCCACATTGGTCTAAAACGGGGGACTGAAGGGTTGGTCAAAATCCCTTGCCTCTTCAAATACATCTATAATCATATCCTTTTGAATGTATATACTTCCTTTATAAAAATCAATAATCAAATATATTCATTATCAAATAATAATTTTTATATTATTTGTGCTTGTGAAATTATATTGTCTTAAATGCATGTGATGTAAGTAACCAGTTTCTTTTAGGTGCATTCCAATCTTACTTTGAGATTGCACGCAGTACACACAGGACACGAAGGCCACGTAACCCACAAGGCCGTTTGTCTCTTTCTCTGGTATTAGTAGAGGGTCCTAAAGGCAGCGTGGACACATATGATTCTTCGCTGGACATATGGTCAAGCTATATTGAGCGTTACTATATCGAACTTTAATTGTTGTATTAAAATGTATTCTTTCCAGTATATTTCCTTCCTTCGGAGTAAATGCCAGTGATCTGTTTTTCTCCCAAATGAGTGAATGTTTTAGCATTATGTTTTGGTATACTTAACTGATAATAAGGAGCTCAGACTCTCTTCAGCCTTGATGGGAGCTGTTATTTGCTAGTGTCTGTTATGTGTGTGTGTGTGTGCGTATGACATTCTATGTAGGTTCTGGACGTTCGGACCAGACACCCCGGCGCCCTTCTCTAACCTGCGAGGCCACCACAGACCTAAATCTAATGAGTGGACAACAACTATCTTGACTAATGGCGATAGGCACCCCTATCTCCTCACATGTGTTAAATTGTTAAGGCTCTTAATGTTTCTTAGCCAATGTGAATCATTCGACCTGTAAGCAATGACGTAGCTTAGACCTTGGAAATGGTATAACTGCTGTGATCTTTGTAACTGTAAGCGGGGCGGCCTACGAACTCCTGTGCGAGTATTGAAGTTGACTTCTGCTGATGAAACTGCAAACTATCTTCAGTAAATATTTTCTTTAATTTTTTATAATTCTGACTCTGGGTCTTCATTCTTCATATCTGGTTCTGGGTCTTTAACTGTATACCCCTTACAGTACCAATCCGGGTGAAAGAGCTTCACATTAATATTATTGTAGCGCTCGTACGCATCACACCATTTGAAAAGTTGATCAATTTTGGCAAAAATGTCTTCCAGCACGGGCATATCCTTCCACTGAAACATGAATTTTAAATCGTAGTATTTAAGGTGGTTATCCTCCGAGATAGGCCATGCCCGTTCGGTCTGACCCAAAATCAGTGCAAAGGATGTAAATGTAATCCTCGGGATGTTTGTTAACGTTGTCCGCCAGCAGCCTGTATTTTGTACCCATCGTTAGACCGTTCCACTCCGCTATAAAGAGGGGCTCGTCACACCCTTCTTTCATATCTTTCCAGACGCAGGTGAAAAATAAGATCCAGTCTCGTTCTGTGAAAAACAGATGTGGATCCTCTGTTGTATTCCTTGTAAATCTCTCATCGTTATCCACATTAATCAATCTGACTTCGCGGTTGGTCTTGTCAAAATTGTACTTGCACAAACGGCCGCCAGACAAATGAAAAACATATTCCACATCGTTCATGGAGAAATCTTGTTAAACAAGATTGCTTCTTCCGCGGAGCTAAAGTCAAATCCTCCATAGCCTCATCAATGTTTCTCTCGGAGGTCTTGGGTTCTGTTGCCATAGCCATTGCTCCTGAATAGATCTAATAATCCACAATCACAACCGTATTTTGCGTTGAAATCGTGGCGTTTTTAAATAGACCGCCACGGAGGGAAATCCCTTAGAGTGATGTCATCGTAAGTGTCAGTCGTAGCTGACCAATGAGACTTGTGTGTGTGTGTGTGTGTGTGTGTGTGTGTGTGTGTGTGTGTGTGTGTGTGCGTGCGTGTGGGAACTCTGTGTTCTATTCCCCTCGATCCATGTGTGGAGATGTGTGTGTGTGGGAACTCTGTGTTCTATCTCCCACGCTCCAGGTGCGGAGGTGTGTCGTGGGAGGAGTCAGCGTGTGGTGCACCGTACCACTCCCGTTCAGCCATTTCTGGTCGGAGTGCGGAAATGATCACAAGTGTTTCACAGCTTTTCTCACAAAACCTTTTCTAATGTCTTTGTTCTTCTTCTTTCAGCAAAACGGAGTTTTGTAAAAACGTAAGACCTTTTTTAACTTTATACAACGTTTTTAATACCTTTAAACACTAGATAATTGTAAAAGTACAACTTTTCTTCAAACGTATGTTAGAAAATAAAACTATTTGCATGATACTGATTATGGCTTTTATTATACATTTTCTTAAAAAAGATTTAAATATTGTTTTTAATGTTTTTTAATCATTTTGAACATTTTTTACATTGAGCCCTAGTGATCGTGGGTGATCGTGGGAGAAACTGCGCTAGTTAAAATTACAGATGATTTACTTTTAGCTTCTGACCAAGGCTGTATCTCAATACTAGTTCTACTCGATCTTAGCGCTGCGTTCGACACTATAGATCATAAAATACTCTTGGATCGACTACAAAACTACACTGGTGTTCAGGGACAGGCATTAAGCTGGTTTGGATCGTACTTATCAGACCGTTACCATTTTTTCTGTTTAAATGGGGAAAAATCAAAGATAACGTCAGTAGACTATGGAGTGCCGCAAGGATCGGTGTTAGGCCCTCTGCTCTTCTCAATATACATGCTGCCACTTGGTAATATTATAAGAAAACATGGAATTAATTTCCACTGTTATGCTGATGACACTCAATTATATATCTCATCACGACCAGATGAAAACACTAACTTATCTAAATTGACAGAGTGTCTAAATGATATAAAATGCTGGATGACGTGTAATTTCCTGCTATTAAATTCAGATAAAACGGAGGTATTACTTATTGGTCCAAAAAACTACCCACAAAATCCCTTACAATACAACTTTAATTTAGAAGGATGTCCTGTTACTTTATCCACTACAGTAAAAGACCTGGGTGTTATACTAGACCGCAACTTGACATTCGAAAATCATATTTCATATATTACAAGAACAGCCTTTTTCCACCTTAGAAACATTGCTAAGCTACGTAACATGCTATCTGTTTCTGATGCAGAAAAGTTAGTTCATGCATTCATGACCTCGAGACTAGATTACTGTAATGCTTTATTAGCTGGTTGTCCTGCATCCTCAATAAACAAGCTACAGTTAGTGCAAAATGCAGACGCTAAAGTTCTTACTAGATCAAGAAAATATGATCACATATCATCTCTACACTGGTTACCTATTAAGTTACGTATCAATTACAAAGTATTCCTACTGACCTATAAAGCCCTAAATGGTTTAGCTCCTGTGTATTTAACAGACCTTCTATCGCCATACAATCCATCGCGCTCTTTAAGATCACTAAATTCGAGGTGAGTATCTCGGGGGATTCCCACAGTGTCATAAACGGGGAGGCTTTATGGGGGGCAATAAAACTGTCAGTTTGACGAAAGCCGCCCTTATACCTCTCTCTTCCGCAGTTCAAAACTGGGTGAAAACAAGCGGAGGCATTTTAAATATAAATGCTGCCATTCGCTACAAAACCCTTACTTTTGAGACAGGTGAAGGCCATTGTACCAAGGAGCTGTAGGCAGACTGCCATGCCCAATGACCTCTGTTCGGTTGTTTGTGGAATTTACAGACTGTCACACTGCTTGCAGGGCAGATTATGGGAAGGAGCCATCTTCTAAAAAGAACATGCACCTCGTCAATAGGTATCTGTAGTGTAGTGGTCATCACGTTCGCCTAACACGCGAAAGGTCTTTGGTTCGAAACTGAGCAGAAACAGTGGTTGGATTTTAGCATATGCTGTTGTTCCACCTGTCGACCACATGTCTTAATGGGTCCAGTCCGAGCAGCACAGGGAGAAGCAGCTAAAGGCAGTGGTGGTGTGCCTTGGCAGTTCTAAAAGAGATTCACAAAATTATTAAACGAAGTATTTGTTTTGTGTGCATAGATTAGGCAAACAGATTACACACATTGGCGCCTGTATGAATAATATAATTACCTGCATCTAAAAGAAACTCCTCAGATGTTTTTTCCTTCACTGTCACAGCACTCGGAGTAGAAAAACATTGAAAAATGAAAGTCTGGGGGGTGGCCTCTGGTTCAGCAGCAAGAGGGGTCTCAGCAGAAGAGGAATCCTCTAAGCATTTCTGAAATTCAGCAAAATTAGTGTAATATGCGAGCGAGAATTATAAAGGATTTGTTTTTTAATAAAAAGTATGTTATCAAAGAACTTTAAAGGCTTACCTGAGATGGAAATGAGAACTCAGTGCCAGATGAAGACTCTTCTTGCATCCCTAGGTCTGTCTTCCTGCTTTTGTGTTTGTCAAAGTCAAGAGGCACAGGTTGACAGCCTGGCTCCACATATTGTAGGCCAAACCTCTCTCTTTTGTCCCAGCTGGAGATGTGGAAGGCTGGATATTTGGGATGCCCAGTCACTCTTATAGATGCCCTGTTTAACTCCATCATCAAAACACTCAAAAAAAGGGTCAAACACTCCAGGTAAGACAAGCCCAGGCTGTTTCAGGTCCACCAGCCGCTGATAATTCCAGCGTGCCACACCATTCATACCCTGCGCCTGGAACAGCTCAGGAGAGACGCGATTACCCGTTACCCACTGAGCCTGGTGGAAATGAAACCCCTCTTGCTGTGAAGTTCTCTGACAGGGATCCAGATGGGCACAGCAGCTCCTTCACCCTTGACATGATTCAGTTGTAGCGTTCCACCATATCTGTAGAGAAGTACTTCTTCCACTCTTTGGACCAGTTCTCTAAGATGTGGCACTTTTGTGCTGCTTGGTGGGATTAGCAGGCTCAATTCCACAGAACTTGTATGCGTTCTTCAGTTTCTCCAGGTCACTCTGATCTACTACAGAGAAGGCAGAAGAGAGGAACTGGCAGAACGAGCTATACAGAGGATGGTGCTCTGAAACACATTCCCTGGTTAATCGCCGCATACAGTGAAACAAGTCTAGTTTAACCACCATGTCCTCATTGTACTTCTGGCAAGCGGCATTTACATTCTTGAGGTTTCCTGATGTAACCTCTGCCACAGTAGCTTCAGTGGTCCTCCAAGCTTCCCACTGCTGGTGCTCATACGGTCCTGGGTCCATCACTCTGAAAGCAGCACAGCAGTCCCTAAGTACATAAAAGGGAAATAAATTTTAATTTTAATGTATTCATTACCTTTGCTTAGACATCTTGATGTGATGTGTGATGAGATGTGATTATTCTTACCTGTCCACCCACTGGTACTTGGCCTTTGGTATGCCAGCAGCACTGTAGCGATTGGCCATCCCACAGTACATTGACGTCAAGGATTGCTCACTCTCAGACTGCAGCATCACCCAGGACAGGATCATCCAGTTCTTGTTCATCACAGCGTAGGATGACATTGTGCCAGATGAGAGGGTCACTTTTCTAGCAACTTTGCGTGTGTGATCTGATCTGAACACCTGTCCAAAAGTTCCTTGAAGGAGCTGAGTGAGAGCTGCCTCTTGCCGGTGATATTCCTGAAGCAGGCACTCCACCAGATAATGTGCAGACACAGACACCCCATGCCACCCATCAGTATCTTCGTAACCCCCAAACGAAGCAGGTGTGTCATCCTTGCTCAATGCTCCTGTGATGGTTTTCTGGCCATACAGCCCTGCTTCAGCATCCCTGACGTTCTGCACATTGAGAAGGTATGCAAGGTGGGCTCTTTCAAACTTAAGGTGAAGCACCTCAGACAGCTGGTTGGCCATGTCATTAGGGTATTTTCCAGAGCGCCTCAGCGCCACAAGGAGACCATATTCATTAGGTGTCTTAATGGGTGTGATCCTGGCCAGAGCCCCATGGACTCCATCTCTGTTTTCATCCAAATTCTTTGATGAAGAGAGCAGTTCCAGTGGCTAATATCTTGTAAGTAGCTAGTAACAGGTGCTTCCGTCTGTGCAGACATCATTGATGCAGGAGCTGTAGGTGCTGATTGTGCTGCAGGAGGTGGTACAGAGCCAACAGTCTGTGAAGAAGGTCTACACACAGGAGCTGGTGGATTGGGAGAACTAGAGACTGCATGTGATGGTGGTGAAGGCTGTGGCAGAACTGCGAGGAACACAAAGCAAAGGAAATAAATGCATATATATGTATATATATATATATATATATATATATATATATATATATATATATATATATATATATATATGCGTGTATAACACATTTAATGCTCGTGTGTTTAACTGTCTTTACTTTTTTGTTCAAGTAGCTGGGAACAGGGGTTTCAGTCAGTGCAGACGGCATTGGTGCAGGTGTAGGTGCTGATTGTGCTGCTTGAGGTGGTATAAAGCCTTCACCCTGTGAAGAAGGCCTACACACAGGAGCTGATGTTGATGGAGGCTGCGGCAGAGCTGCAAGGAAAAGCACAGGGAGGAAATTAAAAACATATTAAAACACTGAATGTACATGATATGTATTTGATTGTCTTGACTACATTAAATGACTAATCATTATTTATTATTTTATTCTATGTATTTTGTTATTTATTCTAGTAATGCACATTCTGATAATGTTCAAATGTCTGTAAGTAAACAGTCCACTTTTTCACAACAAATAAAAACAGTTTAAATAGCATGCATACAATTCATGATGTGCACTCACCCTCACCACTGGTATATTCAAACCTTAACAGTAGTTAGAACAAAAGAACATGTTTTTTAGAACAGGCAAGAACAGTGCCAAAACAACAAATAAGAGAATTAAAATCAGAAATGGAGGATAAGTCTGTATGTAACCGAATAAGCCTCCAAAACTGATGTGTAAAGTAACCTGTTGTAGATAAGACTGTGGATCCTGTGGCTGCAGATGATCCTAAAAATTAAGCATTATAATTTGGATGGTTTCTCTCCAGTATGTACAATTTTATACCAAATTTTTTAAGAATTTGACATGGGTATATATAACACACATGACACGATACTTGATTTACTTACTCAGCGGTGTGAGATATTTTGTTGGAGAAATACTCAGCATCATCCTCTCCAGTTCTTCATCCTCCTCCATTACTATAAAATATGACAAATGCATCAGTAGGTAGGCAGGCTTTAAGAATAAATATAAGCAAATTTGCATGAATTTTATTAACTCACCAGGCTGATCAGAGTCAGTAATGGAAGGAACAGGTGGTCTTGCAGCGGAAGCTGATGGTGAGGGCATCGGAGAAGTGTTTTTGGTCATCTGTTTTTGCTGCTGTTTTAAAAGATACTGCTGCAAATTGTACATTTTGCTGCCTGGCACACACTTCTGCCTCATTATAAAGAAAGCATATCCGTCTGCCCTGGTATCCCAAATCTTCCTCCAAGTGTCTTGTGCTCTGGATCCAAATCCAACAGTATTGTCATCCTCTGTCAAAACTGGCACTGCGTCTGGCCTTTGAGACAGATACTGTTTAAGATCTTCAATTTCCTTGAAGCTTCTTGAATACTCAAGAAAGGAAATTAGGCTATCCTTGCATGGACCCTCTGGGTTGAACTGCCCAGCCTGTTCTTCTTCCTCAACCTTATCGGACAGGTACAAAGCATAGCTGACATCATTCTCTAATAACCACTTGAAAGACTTGCCCTTGTACTTGCCGAACTGAAGAATGCATTCTCCCAACACCTCTTGCTTGTCAGAGACATCCCCTCCTCTATGTAACACAACAGAACGGGCGTTCAACTTGACCAGATCTTCTCTTTGAGGTGTTGACTTGTCCTGCAGTAAGGGGTTGTCTTTAATTCTTTTTGCCTCTTCTGATGGGTCCCGGCGTAAATGGCCCGACGGGCCTTTCCTGAAAGACACTTTGACTTTCCCTGGGAAGAACACTGTTTTCTTCATGATGCTGTTCTGAAATCAGAATGTATTCATTAGTGTCTCAGCATAAGCATTTAAATACTTACAGTAACAAAATGAAATAAGACAGTTAATACTAAAGCATCAGTGATATATATAAAAGAGTTATTTTACAATGCTATAATATTCCAGAATATTACTGCTTCTTAACTTATCCAAAGCAACTTACAATTGCTATATATGTCAGAGGTCGCACGCCTCTGGAGCAACTAGGGGTGTCTTGCTCAGGGACACATTGGTGTCTCACAGTGGATTCGAACCCGGGTCTCTCACACCAAAGGGATGTGTCTTATCCACTGCGCCATCACCACCACCCTGAATAAAGGCAGCCTTAGAGCACGTACTGTTTATTATAAACAGACAAAAAGTAAGACTGTTAAGCTAGCACTTTTAAACATCCGCTCACTTAAAAATAAATCACTTATAGTCAACGACTTAATAACCACATACAACCTGGATTTTATGTTGCTAAATGAAACTTGGCTAGAAGAAAGTTGCAGTGCAACAGTCCTCAATGAAACAGCCCCTCCTAACTTTACTTTTATGAGTGTCTGCAGAGCTGTCAGAAGAGGCGGAGGTTTAGCTGCTCTTTATAAAGATGTCTATCAATGTAAGCAAATATCATTTGGGAAATACCCGTCTTTCGAATATCTGGGTATTGTGTTAAAAGGTGCTCCACGCATTTTACTTATCATTGTTTACAGGCCTCCAAAATACTCTCCAGCTTTTGCTGAGAACTTAACAGAACTGCTATCAACAATTTCCTCAGAGTTTGACTGCTTTGCCATTGCTGGAGATTTTAACATTCACACAGATAATGCAGAAAACAATATGGCAAGAGAAGTCAAAACTGTTTTAAAAACTTTTGATCTGACTCAGCATGTACATGGACCCACACATAATCGTGGACACACTCTAGATTTACTTATCAGTAAGGGTCTGAACATTTCATCAATTATTATTAAGGATGTAGCACTGTCTGATCATTTTTGTATTTTCTTTGATATATTGATCTCTCCTGCCATTGAAGCTAGATCTGTGTCTGTCAAGAAGAGATGCTTAAATGAGAACACTAGTGTACTATTTATGAAGGCTATATCTTTAACACCAAGCTTATCTGCTGACTCTGTTGATTTTCTCCTTGATTCTTTTAACTCAAAAGTTAAGAGTGTAATTGATGATATTGCTCCTGTGAAAGTCAGGAAGAAGAGTGGCAGACAAAAAGCACCTTGGAGAAACTCAACAGCAGTGCAAAATATGAAAAGACAATGCAGAAAAGCAGAGCGCATGTGGCGGAAGACAAAACTTGTAGTCCATTATTACATCTACAAAGACAGCATCCATGCTTTCAATAAGGAACTAGGCAAAGCTAGACAGACTTTCTTCTCGAATATTATTAACAGCAATATAAACAACACGCTCACTCTTTTTGCTACTGTAGAGAGACTGACAAACCCCCCAAGCCAGATTCCCAGTGAAATGCTCTCAGTGAGAAAGTGCAGTGAGTTTGCTTCTTTCTTCTCTGAGAAAATCAATAATATCAGAAAGGTGATCAGCTCATCCTTGAGTTGCGCTGGGGTCAGGCAGATCAGACAACAGCCTGAGTAAGTAGCCACTATGTCTTCGAAGAAATTGATGGCAAAATTTTGGAAGAAACCGTACAGCACCTAAAAACATCAACCTGCGCCCTTGACGCACTTCCCACATCTTTTTTCAAAATTGTGTTACACAGCTTAGAAGCAGATCTCCTAGAAGTGGTAAATGCCTCACTTCTCTCTGGGAGTTTTCCGACCTCCCTGAAAACTGCTGTTGTCAAGCCCCTCCTTAAAAGAGCAATCTGGATAAGACCATATTAAACAACTATAGACCTATCTCAAATCTTCCTTTCATAGGCAAGATCAGTGAAAAAGTTGTCTTCAATCAGCTGAACAAATTCTTAAGCTCGAATGGATACTTTGACCATTTTCAATCTGGTTTCCGACCGCACCACAGTACAGAGACCGCGCTCATAAAGATAATAAATGATATTCGCTTAAATACTGATACAGGCAAATTATCAGTGCTGGTACTACTCCACCTCAGTGCTGCATTTGACACTGTCGATCACAAAATACTTCTTGACAGGCTGGAAAACTGGGTCGGGCTTTCTGGGATAGTCCTAAAATGGTTCAGGTCATACTTAGGAGGCAGAGGTTATTATGTGAGTATAGGAGACCATAAGTCTGAGTGGACATCCATGACATGCGGAGTCCCTCAAGGCTCAATTCTTGCGCCACTCCTATTCAACCTGTACATGCTCCCAATGAGCCAAATAATGAGAAGGAACCAAATCGCTTACCATACCTATGCAGACGACACACAGCTCTACTTAGCCCTATCGCCTAACGATTACAGCCCCATTGACTCCCTTTGCCAATGCATTGATGAAGTAAACAATTGGATGTGCCAAAACTTTCTTCAGTTAAACAAAGACAAAACTGAAGTCATTGCGTTTGGAAACAAAGATGAAGTTCTCAAGGTGAACGCATACCTTCAGTCTAGGGGTCCAACAACTAAAAATCAAGTCAGGAATCTGGGTGTGTCTCTGGAGTCCGACCTTAGTTTCAGTAGTCATGTCAAAGCAATAACTAAATCAGCATACTATCACCTGAAAAATATTGCAAGAATTAGATGCTTTGTTTCCAGTCAAGACTTAGAAAAACTTGTGCATGCTTTCCTCACCAGTAGGGTGGATTATTGTAATGGACTTCTCACTGGCCTTCCCAAAAAGACCATAAGACAGTTGCAGCTCATACAGAACGCTGCTGCTAGGATTCTGAGCAGAACCAGAAAATATGAACACATCACACCAGTCCTCAGGTCTTTACACTGGCTGCCAGTTACATTTAGGATTGATTTTAAAGTATTATTACTGGTATATAAATCATTCAATGGCCTAGGACCTCAATACATTGCAGATATGCTCACTGAATATAAACCCAACAGATCACTCAGATCATTAGGATCACATCGGCTAGAAATACCAAGGGTTCACTCTAAGCATGGCGAGTCTGCTTTTAGCTATTATGCCAGCCGCAGCTGGAACCAGCTTCCAGAAGAGATTAGATGTGCTCCTACAGTCACATTCAAATCCAGACTCAAAACACTTCTGTTTAGCTGTGCATTTACTGAATGAGCACTGTGCCACTGTTCGTCCGACTGTTTGCACTGTATTTTATTTTATGTTTTAATTACTCTGATTTCATGTGATTATTTCTGTATTTTATCTTTTATTCTAAACTGTTTTAATTATTCTGATTTCTTTTCATTATTTTACTTTCTTCTATGTAAAGCACTTTGAATTACCATTGTGTATGAAATGTGCTATATAAATAAACTTATCTTGCCTTGCCTAGAGCCTATTAAATTTGCATTATTTAATATTCATTATTTAAATTGCTTTAAAAATGTATATTGTTACGGTGTTTATTCATTTTGTCATGTTTCTGGTTTGTGGTTTCTCTGTCTTTGGTCTTTTATTCAGTTTGTGCCTTGTTAATTGTAGTCTGTTATCCTAGTCATGTCATTATTAGGTCCCTTGTTTCAGGTGTGTTGTCTTGTTAAGTTGTATGGTCCTGCTCGGTGTTCTGATTTGCCCCAGCTGTGTCTTGTTCCCTCATCCCGTCTGTGTATTTAAATCCTGTCTGCTCTTTTGTTCGTGGTCAGTTATTGAATGTGTGTTTTAATGTGCGTACCACGAGTGTCTTGTCTGTTCTGAGTCTGTAATCAAAGTCTACTGCTGCATTTAGATCCGCCTACTGCCTTTGCTTCCACGCAAATTCGTAACAGAATAACTGACCCCCTAGGATCTAGCAGCCATGCCTACCTGGAGTCCTGATGTCCAGATCCTCCGTCTTCGCCAGGAGAATCGTGCCATCGAGGATTATGTCGCAGAATTCCTCGAGCTGGCATATCTCGCGCAAATGAACACCCACGGCTTGAAGATCTTCTTCCGCGGAGGATTATCGGAACCACTCCGGTCTCTGATGCCCGAACCTGGTCCTCAAGGATCTTTAGAATGGTACGTTGACCTGGCCCTGTTGTGGAGCGGTTCCCCGTTTACTGTGGGCGTGGAGGAGAAGCTGCGAGAGCCTGCGCTTAACGTCAGCCCGGTCGCGCCCGCGCTTCACTTCAGCTGCTCAACCGAGACCACGCTCCACGAGCCTGCTCTTCACGTGAACCGAGTCGAGCCCGCTTTCCACGACATGCCTGAGCTTCTTCCTGCCGAGACCGACATGCCTGAGCTTCTTCCTGCCGAGATCGACATGCCTGAGGCTGAGCTTCTGTCTTCCGAACCCGCACGTCGCTTCAGCCTCGACGAACCCGAGTCAAGTGAGTCAAGTGCCGCCGAGTCAAGTGAGACCGCGCTTCCCGAGTCAAGCGAGTCAATTGCCGCCGAGTCAAGTGCCGCCGAGTCAAGTGAGTCAAGCGCCGCCGAGTCAAGTGAGTCAAGCGCCGCCGGGTCAAGTGAATCAAGTTCCGAGTCAAGTTCCGAATCAAGTTCTGAGTCAGGTTCCGAGTCAAGTGAGTCAGGTTCCGAGTCAAGTGAGTCAAGTTCCGAGTCAAGTGAGTCAAGTTCCGAGTCAAGTGAGTCAAGTTCCGAGTCAAGTGAGTCAAGTTCCGAGTCAAGTGAGTCAAGTTCCGAGTCAAGTGAGTCAAGTTCCGAGTCAAGTGAGTCAAGTTCCGAGTCAAGTGAGTCAAGTTCCGAGTCAAGTGAGTCAAGTTCCGAGTCAAGTGAATCAAGTGCCAAGTCAAGTGAATCAAGTGCCGAGTCAAGTGAATCAAGTGCCGAGTCAAGTGAATCAAGTGCCGAGTCAAGTGAATCAAGTGCCGAGTCAAGTGAATCAAGTGCCGAGTCAAGTGAATCAAGTGCCGAGTCAAGTGAATCAAGTGCCGAGTCAAGTGAATCAAGTGCCGAGTCAAGCGATTCTGCCGAGTCAAGCGAGTCTGCCGAGTCAAGTACGTCCAGTAGTGAATCAAGCCCAGTGAAGCGTCGTCGCAGAAGGAGGAGGAGGACTCGTTTGCTTCGCCAGGCTACGGAGGGCGTTCCCAGACTCCTCGCCCTGCCGGCCCCGCCTCTGCGCCTCGCCCTGCCGGCCCCGCCTCTTCGCCTCTCCCTGCCGGCCCCGCCTCTGCGGCTCGCCCTGCCCACCCTGGCCTTTGCCACGCCATGCTCCACCCTGGCCTTTGCCACGCCATGCTCCACCCTGGCCTTTGCCACGCCATGCTCCACCCTGGCCTTTGCCACGCCATGCTCCGCCCTGGCCTTCGCCTCGTCCTGATCCGCCCTGGCCTTCGCCTCATCCTGCTCCGCCCTGGCCGCCGTCACGTCCTGCTCCGCCCTGGAGGCTTCCTGTTCCGGGCAAGCCACGCCCCCGTCAGCCTCCAGGGCGCCCACCCTCCCGCCCCTATTTGATGTTCATTCGGCGCGGGGTCGCGCCTTATGGAAGGGGGGGATAATGTTACGGTGTTTATTCATTTTGTCATGTTTCTGGTTTGTGGTTTCTCTGTCTTTGGTCTTTTATTCAGTTTGTGCCTTGTTAATTGTAGTCTGTTATCCTAGTCATGTCATTATTAGGTCCCTTGTTTCAGGTGTGTTGTCTTGTTAGGTTGTATGGTCCCGCTCGGTGTTCTGATTTGCCCCAGCTGTGTCTTGTTCCCTCATCCCGTCTGTGTATTTAAATCCTGTCTGCTCTTTTGTTCGTGGTCAGTTATTGAATGTGTGTTTTAATGTGCGTACCACGAGTGTCTTGTCTGTTCTGAGTCTGTAATTAAAGTCTACTGCTGCATTTAGATCCGCCTACTGCCTTTGCTTCCACGCAAATTCGTAACAGTATATATGTATATATAAAAAGTTAACAAGTTAACTAATTAAAAATGTTAAATTATACCATTAAATTGTACACATATATATATATATATATATATATATATTTGTTTGTAATTTAAATGTAATATATGTGTGTGTCTGATATTAATTACATTATAGGAGGACCAAACCCGCAGAAATTAAATTAATAAATAAACATGTAAACAAATAAAAAGATAAATTTGATAATAGGAAAATAAATAAAGGAATAAACGACTTGATAAAATAAATATGATTTATTCTTTATCAAACTAATTTTTGTATTATTTCCCTTAATTTATTTTCTGCTTTTATTTATTTGTTAATTAATATTTACATTTGGTAAGCAAGACCAACCAACCTAATTATCATGCACATCAAAAAAATGTAAGAATAGATATAAAACTAAAGAAAGAAAATTAAAAATAAATAAAGATTAAAATAAATAAATCTGGAAATAAATACATATTGGAATAAATAAATATACAAATAAATGAATGCATAAATAAATATAAGAATAAATGGAACAAACAAATAAATAAAATAATAAATAAATACAATTAAAAATAATACAAATCCATTAAAATATAAAAGAAAAAAATTATAAATTAGGGGAAAAATATACAAAAATACATTTGATTAAAATGAATCATATTTATTTTATCAAGTCGTTTATTCCTTTATTTATTTTCCTATTATCACATTTATTTATCTATCTATTTATTCATTTATTTATTCATTCATTTTTAATTGCAGGTTTGGTCCTCCATACTACTGCACATTACATCTTACTGCACTGTTAACATATATTTTAAGCATAGTGAGAGATTATGATGAAACATTCACCTTTACAAACAAAGATACTCTTATAAAATAACAGCTGTATTCACAACGAGGAGTTTACTGTTTCTTATCGTCACAATACATTCAACACGATAACAATGCGATTACATGACAATATACATGCAATTTAAATTATAAAATATTTGAATAATAATGTATATGCGGTCACCTGAGGGAAAATCTGTCTGCAGGTAGTTTAGACAGCAACAAAACAAAACAAGTTTGCTGACAAGTCGGTAAACAAATATCTCTCCGTTCGTAAAACGGGTCTCCCCTCCTCCACTGCGAATGACTGACAGATGACACTATGCTTTTTAAACTCCCCGCCACGGAAAAGCGAAACAGCGCCAGGAAGTCTATGTGTGGCCAAAGGTATATTGCATCCGTAGTCACAGCACATGTCTCGTTGGCGCAGTTAGGCAGCGCGTCATTCTCATAATCTGAAGGTCGTGTTGAACAAATGCAGTAATAGTATTACTCTCATATTCATGTCATATGTGTCAGTGTTGTTACAATGTTTTGTTAAGGCTTATATCATTCTTTCATTCTAATGGCATGTCTTGTTAATGCTAATGTAATGTTTTACATGACATTCCATGAATCTTGTGTCATGACACTCCACCCCATGCCCCCAAACCCATGACATTTCATTCCAAGAAATTTCCAAGAATCCTTGCCATGAAATTCTACTGCATCTTCTTCCGGTAAACATCACAACATGTTATTTCGTGTAATTCAGTTGAATCCGATTCAATCAACATGTCCATTTTTTCTGAAATGTCATGACTTGAAATTCCAAGTGCCTTAAAATCCCATACATTGCACTAAAGTGTTACTATAAAGGTCATGTACTGCAGGTCAGGGTCACTTTAATGTTTGGTTAATTCTAGCATGAACTGAATTGCAGTGCTTTGCCAACATTACTGCATTTCTGGATAAACTTGCCAGAGGGTTAAAGACTCTAGCTTGAGCCCGCAGCCAAAGGTTAGGTTTGTCAGAAGTGGGATTCGAACCCATGCCTCTAGGGGAGACTGCGACCTGAACGCAGCGCCTTAGACCGCTCGGCCATCCTGACATGATGGCCAGTGATAAGCAGCATTTTTGCACCTACACCGAATGGCAGATGATCTAGAAGGTAGGGCTTCACCGCTCACCCGAGACCGGCCAACCTGACATGATGGCCAGTGGTTAGCAGCATTTTTGCACGTACACTGAATGGCAGATGATCTAGAATCTAGGGCTTCACCGCTCACCTGAGTCACAGCACATGCCTCGTTGGCGCAGTTAGGCAGCGCGTCAGTCTCATAATCTGAAGGTCGTGAGTTCGAGCCTCACACGGGGCAGAATGGTGCTTTTTGATACACGGGACCGTGTAAATAAAGGAGCTGCTTTCTGTATTCCCTTTTATGCCTTTGTCCATTTCTTCATATGCACTGTAATTGAAATCCAGTGTTTTTTTAAGACTAATGTTGAACAAATGCAGTAATAGTATTACTCTCATATTCATGTCATATGTGTCAGTGTTGTTACAATGTTTTGTTAAGGCTTATATCATTCTTTCATTCTAATGGCATGTCTTGTTAATGCTAATGTAATGTTTTACATGACATTCCTTGAATTTTGTGTCATGACACTCCACCCCATGCCCCCAAACCCATGACATTTCATTCCAAGAAATTTCCAAGAATCCTTGCCATGAAATTCTACTGCATCTTCTTCCGGTAAACATCACAACATGTTATTTCGTGAAATTCAGTTGAATCCGATTCAATCAACATGTCCATTTTTTCTGAAATTTCATGACTTGAAATTCCAAGTGCCATAGAATCCCATACATTGCACTAAAGTGTTACTATAAAGGTCATGTACTGCAGGTCAGTGTTACTTTAATGTTTGGTTAATTCTAGCATGAACTGAATTGCAGTGCTTTGTCAACATTACTGCATTTCTGGATAAACTTGCCAGAGGGTTAAAGACTCTAGCTTGAGCCCGCAGCCAAAGGTTAGGTTTGTCAGAAGTGTATTTCAAACCCACGTCTCCAGGGGAGACTGCGACTTGAACACAGCGCCTTAGACCGCTCGGCCATCCTGACATGACGGCCAGTGTTGAGCAGCATTTTTGTACCTACACCGAATGGCAGATGATCTAGAAGGTACCGCTTCACCTCTCACCCGAGTCACAGCACATGCCTCGTTGGTGCAGTTAGGCAGCGCGTCAGTCTCATAATCTGAAGGTCGTGAGTTCGAGCCTCACACGGGTCAGAGTGGTTCTTTTTGATACACGGGACGGTGTAAATAAAGGAGCTGCTTTCTGTATTCCCTTTTATGCCTTTGTCCATTTCTTCATATGCAATGTAATTGAAATCCAGTGTTTTTTTAAGACTAATGTTGAACAAATGCAGTAATAGTATTACTTTCATATTCATGTCATATGTGTCAGTGTTGTTACAATGTTTTGTTAAGGCTTATATCATTCTTTCATTCTAATGGCATGTCTTGTTAATGCTAATGTAATGTTTTACGACATTCCTTGAATCTTGTGTCATGACACTCCACCCCATGCTCCCAAACCCATGACATTTCATTCCAAGAAATTTCCAAGAATCCTTGCCATGGAATTCTACTGCATCTTCTTCCGGTAAACATCACAACATGTTATTTCGTGAAATTCAGTTGAATCCGATTCAATCAACATGTCCATTTTTTCTGAAATGTCATGACTTGAAATTCCAAGTGCCATAGAATCCCATACATTGCACTAAAGTGTTACTTTAAAAGTCATGTACTGCAGGTCAGTGTTACTTTAATGTTTGGTTAATTCTAGCATGAACTGAATTGCAGTGCTTTGTCAACATTACTGCATTTCTGGATAAACTTGCCAGAGGGTTAAAGACTCTAGCTTGAGCCCGCAGCCAAAGGTTAGGTTTGTCAGAAGTGGGATTCGAACCCACGCCTCCAGGGGAGACTGCGACCTGAATGCCAGCTGCCGAAGGATAGTCCGTCAAAATGGGGATAATGTTGAACAATGTTGAACACCACAGCCAATCACGTCGACGCGCTATAACATTTGCAGCCAATTAGAGAGCGCCATTGTCGACATTATAACATTTGCAGCCAATCAGAGAGCGCCATTCTTGACTTTTTCCTTATCATTTTCGACATTTGACCAATCAGAGTAAAAGGAAATGTCAATGGCACGTTTACGCTTTGCACCGCTAGGAGGAGGAGTCACGAAGCTAGCCAAGTGTCAATCAAGATGCCGAACTGAGCCGAAGGTGTACGAAGTAATGACATATCCTGAGGGGCCTGTCAGAGGTCAAAAAGTTCAGACGTCGAGCATCACTGTCACGGAGGTCAGGCAGCATCATTTTAACGGAGGACTGCGAAACTTATTTTTCGGTAACTTTAACTGTATTTTCGGACAATGTAATTTTATATTTGAATATAATTGTATATATTATAATTGTAAATATAGTGTGTGCTTTTTTTAAAGAAATAATTTGTATTATAGTAGTTTTGTTCAAAACGATATAACCTAACCGTTAACCCCCCAACAAAAAAATGTCTGGCAAAAAATCCCATAAAGCCATGTCAGGTACTGACTGGATTGCAAGGCTAAAAAAGTTTGCAAGTTTCCTTCCAGTTTGAAAACCCTTTAAATCCACTCTAACCATTTCCAAATATTAAACCATGAAGGTTTGAACATGCTTTCTCCCTTCACTTTAGGAACTGCCACGTCTGATGGTTGGTTTGGCTGAAGATACACTGCCACTTACTAATCTTCTCTTTCCGATTCTGTTCTGTCCCTGCTCTCATGATCAGTGATGGATATGTCCCTATTGTGTCTCTTCCTAAAGACAAATAAATGGACACTGTGATCTAACTAACTGAAGACTGACTTGGACTAAGCATTTAGAACAATTGCATCCCAGCTAACAGATTTTTGTTATAAGAATGTTCTCCAAATTTTCACTGTTGGTTCTGGGAACGTCATTTTTTTTCAGTTTGCTTGACGTTAGAGGAACGTGTTTTAAAAAGGTATGATGTCCCTCAAACGTTCTTTCAAACTTCATTTTGATTAACAGTTCAACTTTCTAGGAACGTTGATTTGTAACATTCCAAGAACTTAAAATGTCCAGTTGCCTTAATGTTAATAGAATGCTATTTAAAGGTTAGTATGATGTTCCTAAAACATTCTTTCAATCATTCAAATACTTGCTGTGAACAAGCACTAGACAAGGCAAGGCAAGTTTAATTATATAGCACATTTCATACACAGTGGTAATTCAAAGTGCTTTACATAGAAGAAATTAAAATAATCAAAAGAAATCAGAATAATTAAAACAGTTTTGAATAAAAATATAATAAAATACAGTACGAACAGTCGGACGAACAGTGGTACAGTGCTCATTCAGTAAATGCACAGCTAAACAGAAGTGTTTTGAGTCTGGATTTGAATGTGACTGTAGGAGCACATCTAATCTCTTCTGGAAGCTGGTTCCAGCTGCGGCTGGCATAGTAGCTAAAAGCGGACTCGCCATGCTTAGAGTGAACCCTTGGTGTTTCTAGCTGATGTGATACTAGTGATCTGAGTGATCTGTTGGGTTTATATTCAGTGAGCATGTCTGAAATGTATTGAGGTCCTAGGCCTAAATTTAGTGATTTATATACCAGTAACAATACTTTAAAATCAATCCTAAATGTAAATGTGAGCCAGTTTAAAGACTTAAGGACTGGTGTGATGTGTTCATATGTTCTGGTTCTGCTCAGCATTCTGTATGAGCTGCAACTGTCTTATGGTGTTTTTGGGAAGGCCAGTGAGAAGTCCATTACAATAATCCACGCTGCTGGTGATGAAAGCATGCACAAGTTTCTCTAAGTCTTGACTGGAAATGTGACACCCCAAAGTATGTGCACAGTTTCGGTAAAGTGTTAATTCATTAACCAAAATTGGATTGTTATTTATGTGAACTAAAAAGAAATGTGGAACTTGAAAGTGAATCAGTACAGGATCGGTGTAGAAATATAGTTTGTTGTTGTGGTGAGAAGACGGGACTCTTATAATGAAAAGTGAAAGGAGGACTCTCATATAGGAGCTGTGTGCGCCTGCGCCCTGACATCTGCTGAGGATTTAGTGCGACGTGACACTGTGGCTCCTGTCTCATAAATTTTTCCTGTTATTTTGCAGAACTGTCTTATCTGTATACTGAGCCTTCCGCGTGGGGCCTGTAACAGAAACAAAGCATCTAATTCTTGCAATATTTTTCAGGTGATAGTATGCTGATTTAGTTATTGCTTTGACATGACTACTGAAACTAAGGTCTGACTCCAGAGACACACCCAGATTCCTGACTTGATTTTTAGTTGTTTGACCCCTAGACTGAAGGTATGCGTTTACCTTGAGAACTTCATCTTTGTTTCCAAATGCAATGACTTCAGTTTTGTCTTTGTTTAACTGAAGAAAATTTTGGCACATCCAATTGTTTACTTCATCAATGCATTGGCAGAGGGAGTTAATGGGGCTGTAATCGTTAGGCGATAGGGATAAGTAGAGCTGTGTGTCGTCTGCATAGCTGTGGTAAGCGATTTGGTTCTTTCTCATTATTTGGCTCATTGGGAGCATGTACAGGTTGAATAGGAGTGGCGCAATAATTGAGCCTTGAGGGACTCCGCATGTCATGGATGTCCACTCAGACTTATGATCTCCAATACTCACATAATAACCTCTCCCTACCAAGTATGACCTGAACCATTTTTGGACTATCCCAGAAAGCCCGACCCAGTTTTCCAGCCTGTCAAGAAGTATTTTGTGATCGACAGTGTCAAATGCAGCACTGAGGTCGAGTAGTACCAGCACTGATAATTTGCCTGTATCAGTATTTAAGCGAATATCATTTCGATAGGGTGCAGGTTGATGTTTTAAGGTGCTGTGCGGTTTCTTCCAAAATTTTGCCATCAATTTCTTCGAAATCAGACATAGTGACTACTTTCTCAGGTTGCGGTCTGATCTGTCTGACCCCAGCGCAACTCAAGGATGATCTGATCACCTTTCTGATATTATTGATTTTCTCAGAGAAGAAAGAAGCAAACTCACTGCACTTTCTCACTGAGAGCATTTCACTGGGAATCTGGCTTGGGGGGTTTGTCAGTCTCTCTACAGTAGCAAAAAGAGTGTGTGTGTTGTTTATATTGCTGTTTATAATATTCCAGAAGAAAGTCTGTCTAGCTTTGCCTAGTTTCTTATTGAAAGCATGGATGCTGTCTTTGTAGATGTTATAATGGACTACAAGTTTTGTCTTCCGCCACATGCACTCTGCATATTTTTCACTGCTGCTGAGTTTCTCCAAGGTGCTTTTTGTGTGCCATTCTTCTTCCTGACTTTCACAGGAGCAATATCATTAATTACACTCTTAATTTTTGAGTTAAAAGAATCAAGGAGAAAATCAACAGTCAGCAGATATGCTTGGTGTTAAAGATATACCCTTCATGAATAGTACACTAGTGTTCTCATTTAAGCATCTCTTCTTGACAGACAAAGATCTAGCTTCAATGGCAGGAGAGATCAATATATCAAAGAGAATACAAAAATAATCAGACAGTGCTACGTCCTTAATAACAATCGATGAAATGTTTAGACCCTTACTGATAAGTAAATCTAGAGTGTGTCCACGATTATGTGTGGGTCCATGTACATGCTGAGTCAGATCAAAAGTTTTTAAAACAGTTTTGATTTCTTTTGCCATATTGGTTTCTGCGTTATTTATGTGAATGTTAAAATCTCCAGCAATGGCAAAACAGTCAAACTCTGAGGCAATTGTTGATAACAGTTCTGTAAAGTCCTCAGCAAAGGCTGGAGAGTATTTTGGAGGCCTGTAAACAATGATAAGTAAAATGCGTGGAGCACCTTTTAACACAATATCCAGATATTCGAAAGACGGGTAATTCCCAAATGATATTTGTTTGCATTGATAGATATGTGGCGCGATACGGCACAGCAAATGGAGCCTATTGTCCATTGTTCAATGGAGATGAAAGGGTTGTTCTCTTATAACACCTCTTCCTACGAAAAGGAGCAATACTATTGGTATTGAACCCAGTTAAAAAGTAGCCGACTACGCCACCTAGGTTATTTACTGAAACCCAGGACCCAAATTCACCCAATTAAATAATTCTCACTGAGGGCTGGACACTATTGACACTCAAACAGTAGTAGATTGAATTACAAAATCATTTATTACCATAAAATCAAGATGATCTAATTATTAAAACACATTGTCAAAAAAAGCTGCAGTCCTTAGCACAGTCTGGTATGATGTCCTTATGGTCAATGAATAAATGTCCTGGGTTGGTCCCACCGCACGTAGATCTCCACAGATCCAGACAGTAGTTTACCGGAAGGAAAAGAAGAAACAACTACCAGTATCTCTAGTCCAATGCAAATAAAAGCTAACGTTAGCCTATTACCACTCAATTGCGCACACAAATACCCACACCAATCATTACGCACTACATCCTGAATAAATCACATCACTATAAAGGAAAACCAAGAGCTATGGCTAGTACACTGGCAATTAGTTCTTAGTTTCTATTTGTTATGAATTCGGTGCAAAATGGTCACAGCAATCTTCATCAGACGAGCTTCAAACATCAATTATTGGGGTTTTACTCACAATATGACCGGGTACCCAGCCAACATTGATATGTGGGCCCCATGTGGGTTATATCCAGGCAGCATGGGTTCCTTGTGGGCATGGGCAATTGATGTGGGTCCCATGTGGGTTTCACAATGTGGGTCACATATAGGTATGCCCATGTTGGATGATAATATAGGACCTTCATAGGACCTATGTGGGCAAAATAATTTCATGCTTAAAATATATATATATATATTTATACGTTTAAAATTTTGAAATGATAACATTTGGTTGGTAGTCACTTTTATACAAATAACTAATATCATAGATAGCATCGGATCAGTATAACAACTTTTTAAAATATAAATGCATTATTTTCTATTGTGACATTTCGTTTTGTTTGAATTATCATTATTACAACGTTCACCTGCCTATGAATTTATCAAACATGTATTTTATTTCCAATTTGCAAAGCTGGGAATGAGAGAAATTAAGAAATGTCAGAAATGAAGTGGGTCCCATATGAGACCTACGGGTTCAACATGACCTAGTCACTGACTGACGACACATTACGCTTGACAAAGTAGTCCTGCCAGGGCCGGCGCCACGGGGGGGCGTGAGGGGGCGACGCCCCCTCAACGGGACTCTCCCGCCCCCTCAGATCACCATGAATGTAAACGGGATTGTATTGATAAAATATGCTATTTAAAAATCACATTTGCCAATTACATTTTCACATTTTCTTGTTTTTGTGAATATTAAGCTGAATTAATAATATTTTAATTAAGGACAGTCTGTTAGACAAAGTCGAATTTTGATTGGTCGTTTGATTTTGCGTGCTCGCTCACCCTAGCATTACGTTAAATTTCTCATACGGGAAAGATCACACGACGGCTACGGACTGTAGAACGGATATTCCATAATTTCAAGGTTGAATAATGCATATCGGGGGCAATCGGGAGAGTCGGCATAGGCGGAGGGTGAACCAACTCCAGGGTAAGGCTAAGATGTGCGCTTCCCCTGCATTTAAATAGATTTCCTAACCATGTAGTTTTAACCAACGTCGCCTAGCAACAACTTCAGCGTCCCAGTATAAACGCTCCCGTTAACTCACTTGTTATTAGCGCAACTATACGTTTTCAAACTGTTAATTTGAGCAAAAAAAAACAAGCACTGTATGCCTGGCAGCCAATATAAATAAACATGGCCTTACCTAATGCAGCAAAATTCTGCGTTTAGACATGGCATCATGCGTTGATGATGCCCTCGTTGTTTAGTTTTGTGGTTATGTCACTCTCAATTAGAGCTTAGCTGCTAGATTCTCTACCCGAGCCCGAACTTGACCCGAACCGACGATATTTCCCGTCACTATCCTCGGGCCGGGCCGGGCCTTTGATCTAGAGACGTGCACTCCCAACGCAACAGAGTGCGGCGCGGGACTAGATTTGATGGCCGAGCGCGGGCGCGGGCGGTAATGCACTCAATCTGTGTGTGCGGGTTGCGGGAGAATAAAACGATTCGCGAATCACGGGACTCCCTCAAACTAGAAATATTTATGAATAAAACACATAAAAAGTAATACATTTTTATTCTTCTGTTGCAGAAAAGCAACAAGAACAACTATATGTGTGCTTTAACAAGCTTTAAAGTTAATGCTTTAGTAACAAATTTATCAGGAGCATTTATGCTGATGTCTGATGTGTATGATGGCGACAAGTAGTATTTGTATTTTGGAGGTACAGAAAAAAAGTCTATTTGTGGGCAGGAGCGGGATAAAACATTAATGTTGCGGGCGGGGGAAAGTAACTTAGAAAGTAGTTGAGAACGTCAGTAAATTTAGAGCAAATGTTGCTGATTTTTTAAACAAAATAGCTGACGTCTTTGTCTTGCCAAGGCTAATTTCATAGCTAGCAATTTTTATCCCTAAACAGGCTCCGGCTCATAATTACAGTTAATTTGTCGGGCCGGGCCGGGCTCGGACACAACGTGCAAATGAATGAGTATTTAAAGTGATAACAATTTAATAAAAACATTGCAATTTATAAATTATATTGCTTTCATTTATTTAAAAATTGTTTATCGAAAAAAATGCATAAATCCTGCATAAAATGAATTATCACGCGCATGAATTATCTCTGTGCGTGCGCACGCATGCAGTTTACGTCGTTTTCCACAGACCACAGCTGAGCCAGCCCAGTCGCGCTTATCATTTGGTTATGGAGTGGAGGAAACTGATCCTAGACCAGCAACGTGGCGCCGGCCCTGAGCATTTCTTTATAAAAGCAACTAGTAGAAGCAGTCAGGCTGCTTTTGAGGGAGAAAATTTCACTCGAATTGTATATTGCTAGTCTCAAGTCCGTGGCCAGGGGAAGGCTAAGCCTTTTTAGCAAAAAGTTTTTTTTTCTCTCTCTCATCAAAACGTCTTATCAATCGTCTATAACAGTCTATATCAAGCAGGGACACGTTTGTGTGCATTTTATTTTGTGATTTCATTGTAACGAATAGAGTCTCCCGCAACAGCGATAGATTGAAACGCGCGTCAGTGTGAAAACTGCGCGAGCCACAAGACAACACTGTATCCGCTTTCACTGATCGCAGCGGCAACGAGCACTTTGATCACTTGATTTAAAAAGCAACACATTTCAGCGCTAGAACAACTCTAATTTGACAAACGAACAAAATGAATCCTCTGCTAGTTAACTGGAGATGTTTTATTAATTTGTATTGGTACATCCGTGCCGCGAAGATGTTTTAAAAAGTGGTGGGGAGAAGATCGACCCTGGCAAAAAGTGGTGACGTGCGTTAATGTGAACGCCCCCTCTCGGTATTTCAGACGCCCCCTCATCAGTGCTCGGCTGGCGCCGGCTCTGAGTCCTGCTTCGAATGTTTTTAATTACGATTTTTTTTCACATATCATTATATCATATGTCATATAATATTTACCGAAAATAATCGGAAATTTAAAATACAGCTATAAAGATTTGAAATATTAAAACTACAAGAATTCCCCCCCAGGCGCAAGGATACAGTTTCTTTCAAACCAAACGTAGAGCGGTGGCGCCGGCGAACGGGCGAAGCGAGCGACGACTTCATAATCGTTTCTGGATATACGACGAGGTCGTGGATAAAGTAAGGAGGTAAAATGAATATTTTCTAAACATGTCTGTATTATCTGTGTTTTAAACCATAGGGAACTTTGTTTTGCCAACTGAAATGACCTTTAAACAAATTTAGCCGTTAAGTTGTCTTTTTGTTTTTAGGCGCGTAACAGTAAATTATGCCTATTATGTTTGTGGGGCTTAAAATTGAGGTCATTTCTGTTGACAGTAAGGTGTACTTTTGTTTTTGCATGTCATTAATCAAGTGACATTCCCATTTTTATAGATTTTATGCTTTAATGATGCTTTTTGTGGCTGTATAGCCGCATTCACCTGAGGTAATGTAACATGAAACTTTCCACAGCAGCCGATGATAACACAATTTATAATAAGAACTTTTAATGGCATAATTCTGAATTTTTAGGGTATCCGACATAAGATGAGTGTCTAAGTTAAACACGTAAGAATTCTGCTTTTGAAGGCAAGGGCTAACGTTAAAAAAGGTTGCCTTTAATTTAAGTTACTTCTGCAGCTAACGTTAGGCAACAGTCCCGCTCAAGTATTAAAAGTCTGCAGTGAGAATGTCCTGGCTTTAAGGCCATCAAAAGGTTTATTTAGATCTGCTCACGTTGTAGTAGATGTATTTTTATGCATTTTTGTTGGGATTAGTTTTATAACTAATCACACTTCTTGTTGCGGTTAGTAACAGTCAAGTTTTTTCTCTCAAGTGTATCCACCATAGACTGTAAGGTACGTTCTGCTCTCTTGTAAATGATCACATCATAGTCAAAAAAAGATGCAAGATTCCTTTCAGTGTCTAGATCCAGTGATCAGAGATTCAGAGGTTTTGCATAAGCGCATAACTCTTGCTAACGTAGCCTTTATGTAATTTATTTCCAAACTGAAATTTGTTTTTCATGCAACTAAAATAATCAGCAGGAGGTCTTGATTTGATAAATAAAACTAATTCATAAACCTTTTAGCTTGTTCTGTCTGTGTCGCTAGAATATGACGTTTCAAAGTTATTTTTAATTAACTATGTGACATTGTGATATTAATGCTGTTGACTGAGCTAAACTTGTTTTAAACCTACTTGTGTAAACACACAGCTGTCAAAAGTTTGTAGTATTTAAGATAATTTAATGAATTTGAAAGTAGGCTATCTAATGCTCACCAAGTCAGCATTTATTTGATAAAAAAGAGTAAATGTTGTGAAATACTTTTATACTTTAACTGTTTCCTGTTTGAATTATGTTTTAAAATGTAATCAATCCCTGTGATGCAAAGCAGTTTTTTCAGCAACCACAAAAATATGAAGCAGCAGAACTATTTTTATCATTAATAATCAGAATTTCTGAGCAGCAAATCATCATATAGAGTGCCGAAGTTATGACGTCACTTTGTAGGACAACTCGGAAGTTAGCGGCGCATGGGTTCCCTCGATCGAAAAGCTATGCATTTTCCCCATAGACTTTTGGAAAATCTCAAAAAATAAGATCTGTGTTCAACAAAGAGTTGTGACCCTTACACGTTTTGTCTATCAAGATAATCTTTACAAGTTAATCCAAAATTAATACATTTTGAAGCCTATATAAAGTTTAAAAAACCACAAGCAGACACAAAGTTTAAAAAACCACAAGCAGGTTATAACTGGTGTGTTTTATGTCATAGATCAAAACGTGAAAATATTTAGAGGCTTTGTTAAAGTGTAAATTGCAGGTTAACCACCACAATCAATTAATGTGTTAATTAAAGTGCTCAATATATATATATATATATATATATTTAATAATTTCTGTCTTAAAATGCGTTAAAATAACATTAATTGGGGTTTCTTCAAAGGTAGCATGTTTTTTACCGTAACTGGGTGATGACGTCATAACAGGGAGTAGCAACCCGTACTCGGCTAGATTCCTTCTGTTTGCGGTTTGACTATGGAGAACGACTGGGAGACTGAAGAGGAGGGAAACCATCAAATTCTTGATGGACCACAGCCCTACAATTTTGAACCAGTCAGGCGTGAGAGAGGGGAGGAAATTGTCAGAAATCATGGCCCTCAAAGAGTTATTAATGCTTGGTGTGAGGAAAATTAGTGGAGGCTTGGCCAGGTTTCCTGGTGAGTAGCTAGAGCTAGCCTAGGTTAGCCTGGTGCTAGCCCGGATAACATTAGGAAACAAGCTAAAGTCTTTTCAAAATCTTGCCATCATGTAGAATAGCAAGAAGGGACAACAACTGAAGACATTATTTACTTACATGGTGTTAGTGGTCCTAATCAGAGCTGTAGAGATGCACACACTGCACAGGCACAATGGCACTTTTGCTGGCATCCAGGCACGTGCAGGGGGGGGGGGGCTTTTGTTGCTTGAGCACCTGCCCTTTTGCCCCTTGGTGCCCAAAGTGCCCTTTTGTCAAGGCAAAATTTCCTCTCCTTTTTTTGTAATTAAAGGCCCTTTTGTGGATGCCTTCCCAATCTAACTATTAGTAAAATTAATGAATAATAATTTAGCCGTAAATAAAATGACCCACATGATGACCTTTCACCTGACGAACTCATCCGGGACGATTCCTGACGCTGCACGCGCATTTTAATTTCGCGCGGCTACGCGCACTACCAGAGGATATCTTCAACTCTGCGGCTGCTGGTAAGTGGTGTTTTATTCTCAGCGAAGTGATTTTGATGTTTGTTTACTTATTATTATTATTTTAGAAGAACGACGTGAAGAGAGCATGCAGAGATGTTGTTTGTATTGCTGTGTGTAGGCTGTAGAAGTAACGTTAGCTTGCTGTTTGAGGGAGAAAAGTTTCACGGGCGTCGAGGGGTCTGGTCTTTTTATGTTATTTCACTAAAAACTAATATTTTTACTTTAAACTATTATTATGATTACAGTATTTATTTAAAAAAATAGTGCCATAAAAATGATCACAAATCTGGTTAGAGTTTAGGCTTATTATCACATAAGTTACCGTTAGGCTTACCAATATCTTATGTTTTGTGTGCAGAAGCCTCTGTGAACATTTCCCCTAGTACTATTAGGCTACTACCCAGATAGCAACCCAGATAGCAATGAGTCGGCGGACCACCGTCGGTCCTCCGGCGGCAGTAGAAGCGTCAGAATGGCGACATCGCAAACACGTTGGACGGCGCACCGCCGGCGGCAGCCGCTTTTTAAAAGCGGCAGCCGCCTTCATACCGCCTTCGTTAAGCGACCAGCTGTGCGGCGCCTTTTTCTGCCTTCACGGTCAGATGCTCCTTTCAGGTAACGCGTAACGTTAACCTGGACCGCCTCATCAGTGCATCCTGGGTTGCCGGGTCCTTCCGGATGGCTAATATAGAAAATACAGATCTGTCATTTAATTTGAATTGCATGAGGACAATAGGACATACACATCTACTTAAATCTAAAAAAAATATCCAACTTACTTTGAACAATGGTCTTCAGGAACATGTCTCTAAAACATGCTTTATCCCCTACACCAAGCTGAAAATCCAAAAAAGTGTTACAAATTACATTTCTCTGAAGCTACTCATAAATAAATAAAAAATGTGAAAGGATTCAGACTGTAATATATGCAGTATACAATCTTAAATTTTACTTTATATCTAGGTCTACTACATGTACAGGTAGCCCCAGTGGGAATTAAACCGACAACCACAGGTGCTGTTTGCAAGTTGTGCCTAATTGCTCAGTGCAAGCAAACGTCTTCAACATTGTTTGTTGAACTTGTTTCACCTGCTCTTGAAGTAAGATTTTACAATTCGTATTTTTATATGTAAAATTGTAGTGTTTATTATAAATGATTTATCTGTGCACTTCATTATTCTTTTAAAATTCATGTAGCCTTATAATCTTTAATCAAATACGTTACCCTTCCCTCCCCCCTCGAAACGACTTCTCTTCTCTTCCGGTCATGTGCTATGGTGCGAGGGCGTGGCAACTCCCCTCAAACCGTGCTATGAGCAGAGATGGAGAAGAGGAGCGCTAGAGTAAAACCCTGCCCTCCGTTCAATATACCGTTTCACTTTTAAATACGTCACAACACTGGAGAAAAGTCGTTTGTAACTTCCGGTTCATGCCGACATCAAATAGAAGCAATAGTTTCCAAGACAAAAAAACTTCACAAATAACATCACTTACTTGTACTCAAACTCTTGGCTCTGTGAAGTGGAGTCTGGATTACTGGGGAGAAACCTGGTTGCGAGAAAGAGGAAACAGAAGTTTGAAAATCTAACAAATGGTATAGTTTAGTGGCAGGATCACAAATCCAGCATCACAGCAATAGATTTTACATACCATTTCAGCATTTTTCTGGTTTTCTGGAATCGATGCATCTTTCTAGAGTTTTTTTTTTTCTTGAGACTTCCAAGATTCTAGAGTAGGGAATAATGAATGAAAGAGTCAGTTATCCACAATAAACAGAAAATAAATTACACAGATGAAATACAGGAAAATCAAATACACAAGTCAGACCCATTTACCTGCTCCCTTCATGAACTTAAAATGATGTTTCTCCCAGGTGCTGTGTGGAGGTGTGCAGAGGATGGCTAAATTGTTGCCTTCGTCTTTTTGCTGAGGTTAAATGGGGGCCAATGGCACATGCTCTCGCTGAGCCACTCTTGCGGAACCACTGCAAATGGCAGATCCTCCTCGTTGATAAACTGAACAATGTGAACCATCTAAAATAGAAGAACATTTTGCATAAAGTATACTTTTTGATTAATTTCCAGGAAAAATCAATAACATTAAAATGCTAACCCCTTCAAAAAAACGAGTCATTTTCACAAGTGGATCAACAGAAAACCATGTTCAGACAAACACAATCATATACATATACACACACATATATACATATAAACACATATATACACATTATATATATATATACACACACATGTATACATATAAACACATAAGATATATATATATATATATATATACATACATACATATACACACATATATATATATATATACACACACATATATATATATATATATATATATATATATATATATATAAACACCAAAAGTTAAACTTTCTAGATGTAAAGCTTTCTTTCTAGATGTAAAGCATTGGCGATTTACTGTAGCTAGATACATTTCAACATGTCGAACATGCTTGAATTCAGTGAGTAAAAAAGGCGAAGCAGCATGTGTTAGCTAACACTGTAAGTTAAACTAGACTAGCAGAATGGTTGTCGAATCAAACAAAACATCATTATGTTTAGTTAGAAAACAACACAAGTTATACTGATCAGTCTTTCTTGTCGTAAAGATTTTGCTAACGTTACCATTCCCACGTGGGCGGGAGAATTGTCCTTCAGGATTTGGTTACGTTAGTTAATTAATTATTCGACTGACCAATACTATCTTAAACCACATACTGTAGTACTCACACTGGCATAAACATACGTTAATATAGTTTAAAGAAGAAAAGAAAAAACTAACGCCAGGAAGAAACTAAGTAACGTTAGCCTAACTAACGTTAGCTATGTCAGAAACATGACGGAAACTTTGTAAACAAGGCTAACTTACTAGCTTGACTAGTAAGGCAAGAACATATTTGAAAAAGATGAACTAAAAATGTAAAAAATGAACATAATATTGCGTTACACAAAAAGGAAAAATGTACTTACTTTAAAGATCGTAGTCAATGACTAGATAGGATATCCTCTCCAAATACTGAAATCGTGTGACAAGTGGCCACTGTTGTGTTGGTAAATCTGCTTCTGTTTTTTAGGTACTGCCCCTCTCGGCCGGTGGAGGTACTTCTCTGTTTGTGCTTTAATACTTTCTTAAACATTTGTACAGATTGCAAAACTCGCAATTGCAAATTAATCCCTTATACCTGTAAAAGGTCAAATAAATAAAAAAATCGAGCTTGTAAAAAAATGAAAGACATAAACGAAATTTCCTGGGGTGACAGAGAGACAAAATATTTCTAAATATTTCACTTTATCTTTCAGGTCAAAACAGGGATTTTCATGTTTATTATAAATATTACCATGGTTGCAAATTAATAAAAAAAATCTAAAGCATACCCATGCTTTTGGCCAAGTTGCAGATGTCTTTCACTGTTCACTGATTTCAGGCATTGGTGAAAAGTCTAACTTCATCCATTTATTCTGCTAAATTGTTCATACCATGAATGAAATATTTATTTTAAAACCTAATCAGAAAGATATTTATTGCCGAGTAAGTTTTACAAAAGGAATTCTTTTTGGACTATTTGTGCATCTCAATTGTGCATAAATCAAAGAAATGTAAAGAATTGTCACCTTAAGTGACTAAAATAATTCTATATATTTTACATAGGCATATCACTGAATCGCTTCAGAGTTTCAACGTAATTTAAATGTATTTTCCTAAACCTTATCATGGAATCAGACTGAGTCAAATCTGTTATAAACCCTAATGACTTTGGAGCAACAACAACAACAAAATTTGATATAATTCACATAATAATTATAATCGCTTTAAATGTGAAAGTTAAAATGCTGTCAGTTCCACTCATGCCAATGACATGGCTGGTCGATTTCAAAGCGGCTTGCCGCCAGCCGGCCGCGGTTCATTTAGACGGCGGCAACCGCCAGAGAGAATGAAGTCGGCGGCTGTTCGCCGGCGGCATCTCGCAAGAAATGGGAGTGACGTATTCAGCGGCAAACGTTTCATCTCCGCCAGCGGGGCGCACCTATAGCCGACAGTTTGGGGCCGGCGGCAAAAAGAAGCCGTGCCGATATTTTTTGCTATCTGGGATAGAAAGCAATGTATTGACAATTTGACATTGATTGACTATTGATTTATAGGCTATATTGAATTTAAAATGTTGATTAGCTGGACATACTAGTCAATATGGATGCACATCCCTCAGTAAATAATAACCATAAATCAAGAATTGCTTCAACATGCATAATAATAAATAAATAAAAATCATACTGATGCAGAAAATACCCAGGCTGTAGAGAGAACCAAAGTTAATCCCAAAAGCCAAAGCTCAGGGTTATAATTTATTATTTTCTTCTTATTTATGTTTACGTTAATATTCACTTGTTATGTTAACATTCTATAGAAAATACTCTATTCAATAAATATTGTTTGTTTGAACCTCATTCTGTTCTATATTGTTGTACTTATTCTTTGACTGTTTTGTTTAAAGGAGGGAGGATTGTATTGGGAGCACTGAAGTGTCAGGTGTGATTGTGTGGCAATGGCAAATGGTTTACATAGCTCACGGCGTCACAGGTCAGGTAGAGGGCCCCTTTTGCTTAGGGCCCCAGGGGGAGTTCAGGATCGGCCCTGGGTTTAGCAGTCGATTCTGTTCCCTACCGGAATTCCTGTTCCCTTTACGCAATCATACTACAAATCATGCGTAGTTGCCCGTAGCCTACCATCAGAACTGAATACGAGCAAGAAGCACAACTGAATGTAGGGGAAGCCCTTTTTTCAGGTCAGAGCAACTGCCCCTCATAATTCCTGTGCACGTCCCTGTCTCACAGTGAAACTCCTACCTGCTTTGCGCGCGTCTGGAGTAAACGCGTTTACTCTCATTCGCTTCTGCAGGACTTCAGTCAGAGTTTCAGCGACTGAAGAGAAAAACATTCACAATGTACTTTGTACGACCAAAAAGTACGACCGCGCGAGACTCAATAGCATTCGTGCCGAGGTCATTATGGGATAGTTAGAATAAAACCCTTTCAAACCCTGCACTCACTGTGCGGGGTTAATGCAGGAATCCTGCAAGACAGAATGAAAATCCTACAGAACAGGATATTGCTGAGCAGGGGCGTTGCTAGGGTCTTGATACATTGGGGGCTTAGCCCAGTCCGCACCACCCACCCCCGCTTTTGGTAACTACTACTTCTACTCAGAGGCACATAATAATAAGCAATAATATCATCAATGGAGGGTCTGGGGGACCTCCCCCAGGGAACGTTGGGCATTAAACACTTCATTTCCTGCATTCAGGTGCATTTTTTGTAGCATTTTAAATGATATGTAAAAAGATAGAATGCTTTATTTGTAGAACTGTAACAGCTATTCACAGAAACACAAATAAATAATACATGAATTTGAAATAATATTTTAAAAAATGAATATAAAACTATATATATATATATATATATATATATATATATATACTGTGTATATAGATATTTATCTATCTATATTTATCTATATCTATTTATACACGCACACACACACACACACACACACACACACACACACACACACACACACACACACACACACACACACACACACACACACACACACACACACACACACACACATCACTCCAACAGTCTGCTTGTATAAGTCTGGAAAAGGAACTATAGCAGGCATGAAAGCGGGCCAGGGGTGAAAAAGGTGAGAAGGATATTACCCCTCTAGGGGGGTTCGGGGGCACGCTCCCCCGTAAGAAAAATTAAAATATTCTATATTTTAAACCATCAATCTGATGCATTTTGAGATGCATTTTTGCCAACCTGGGGAGAGCTGGAGAAACTTAACTTCAGCCATGAGTCAAAAATATTATGGCCTCCGTAGCGTTAGCTAATAATTTTCCACTGGAGCTTTAGCTAGCTGGCTAACGTTGCGTTCTCTCCTGCTGTGTTCAACGACTCGATTCATCAAGCTAAGCCTATGTGAACAGAGCTCCTGGGTAACTTAGATATAGCCTACCAGAAATTATTAGGGATGTCCCGATACCATTTTTTCTGAACCGATCCGATCCGATACCAAAAATTTTGAGTATCGACCGATACCGATCGGATACCAGCGCAGTTTTAACTCAGTAAAATTTAGTCTAGAAAAAACAATAATTGTATAAAATATGAACATTTAGTGAAAAACATTATTTCGTGGGGAACAAAGTGACAATAAGTGTAGCACTAAATCTGGTAAAACGTTACACATTGCTCTTTGTATTGTTGTAAAATACATTCATGAAAAACAAGATAAAAATCAGAAAGATCAATTATTATATGTAGTCTACTATAAAATTAAGACATTATTTAAATGTATTGCACAGCTGTTTAATGAGGCAGCAACATATGATAGATAGGACAGAACAGAACAAAAAAGGCTATTAATAATCTTTCATTGCCCAAAAGTATTATATGATTATGAAAGACTCCAATACAGTGCGGCACACAGCGCTTATGCGCATCCCGCAACCAACAACCGCTGCGTCACGAACCACCGCAAACATCCAATAGAAAAATTCAACTGCAGTAGCCACCGTTCAACCTGAAGAGGGCAGCACTCAGACGTTTCTACACCATATATTGTAGAATTAAAACACTTTAAACCAAAATGTCAAAAAATTTACTGGAATCAATGAACAGCATTTATGAAGCTCCATTCTTACAGATCATTAACTTTAAAAAGTTGTTTTAGTGTTTAGTTACCCTTTAACCAATGGCTCTTTCAGTCTCTCTCTCTCTCTCTCTCTCTCTCCTCTGGTGCGCACTCTAAGTGCAAGCATATTATTGTAACCACAGTAACTTTGATCTGCTTGAACACATTTTAATCGTCTTTAATACATGATTCCGAAGGATAGATTAAAAGACCCGTTCATTTTTTTAAATAAATACAAATTTATTAAAAAAAAATATATATATTTATCAATAAATTAATTTTTTTGAGATCCGGGGCTATAAAAAAAACATCCGAGACTGAAGCCCCGAATGCCCATGTCTAAGACGCGCCTGTTGCTGAGTCCTGTAGGTTTGTCCACATACTGTCCTGTAGGATTGATAACATCCAGAAATTATAAGCCCTGCAAGATTCAGAATGTAGATTGATTTATTGATTGGTTGGTTTATTAAATAAATAAACTAATCACAAACTTAAGGATATAAAACATTTATTACCTAACTACCCTAACTTACTAGCTAGCTATCATATATCCCAGCTAACACAGTTACGTTGTGAAGACGTAACAGGACCGGCCCATATTCGTCGTAACAACGTGCCAAATAACGTTCCAGCACGTAACTTTGTGATTCCTGTATTCGTCGTGGCAACGTTATTGTGGTACGTCAGCAAGAACGTGATGAGTAGGCCCTACGTCTCAATGACCTAACTGGTATGTTGTGAGGAGGTAACATCAAAGGACCGTTTTAGTCGTAACAACGACCAAAATACCACGTAAAAAAAAAAAAAAAAACACTGCATACATTTAATCAGCATTTATTCAGTGTTACCTGTACTATTGTGTGTATGCACCGCATGCATCAATGTGTCACACACATGTGTGCCTCGAGAATCAATCAACTAGAAAACATTTATATCATTTAATAATCAGCAGTTAGTTAATGACATTCTCCACCTCAAGATAATAAATAATTAACATATAATTTTTAACATATATATATATTAAAAGTTAACAAGTTATTGAGAAGTGAAAATTTGGCATATACATTAATTTTAATTAATTTGATCTTACTTTAAGGAAAAAAATATGAAAATTTCAACAACAAAAAAATCAAAAAGTCTTATTTGTTTTCCAAAAGTAGGAGTGTTTCATCATCTTCATCATGCTGCTGCACACCTTTTCTCTGGTCTTGCTGCTGCAAAATGAAAAGTAGCCTATTTCAGTTTTATACAATTAATTACACATACATTTTTTCATTTGACTTTTACGTTTGTTGAAATTAAATGTTAGATTCAGCTGGTCAATATAATTTATTTAAAATATGATGGTTTCATTATATTAATCATGTAAGATAACTATAAATATACTATAAATCCAGTAATTGTATTTACTAAATGGTTAAAATGCAGGAAACAAATAAATGCAATAGTGAGTTTATTAGGATTAGTGGATTACAAAATCGGATATAGGGATTATGTGAGAACCGGTTCTCTTCACACTTCATGACAGTAGGTGGCGACATGCACCTATTGATGTTGGTTCGCAACCCGCCATTACACCAAATGAAGAAGGACGATTGTTCGGCAGTTGTTGAACGATATAAGAAAAAACTCCAGCTGCGCTCTATGTGAGTAACCATGAATTATATTTTTCATTTTAATATTTTATTTGTTGTTAGGATTGTCAGATGTCAACTATATGTAAATTATGACGAGGTGAGATGCGCTAATCATGTTAGCTTATAGCACGAGATCCAAACTTTGTTTTACCTAACTTACCGTTAATTAGATTCGAATGAGCGGAATTGGAATAATTAAAATTCAAACCTACCCCAAGCCTAACTGACCTAAACGACAGACTGTGAAATGCTCCACTCACATCTACAGTCAGATGTTCTTTGTTTGTGTAATTTAAGTAAATCAAACCAGTGACTAAACGGTCAACTTCACATTGTTTCTACTTTTAGTAAAATAAAAGTACTAAGTGAACTGAACATGTAATCTCCATTTTTTAAAATTATGTAATTAGAATATAATAATAATAACTGTTTTACAGAAAACTGCACCAAAGGAGCTTACATTCTGACAGCTTGCTGGAGCTTAAGTGTGTCTGCCACAATGTCCTCCACTGTTGCTTGCTGGATTCTATGATTGGACATCATCACTGCCTCTGTAATATTAAATTCCTTAACTATGCAGCAATGGTTAAAAAAGTACTGGTAATACAGGTTTTTTGTTTCACTAACATATAGGACTTGCTCTTCCCTTTCTTCCCCTTCAGACTAAACTCCTTCCACACACTGTAGGAGGCCAGTGCCCGCATCACCCGCCGGGTGTTTTCCCCAGGGTTTGGACCTCCAACAAGACTTAAATGGTGTGTCTACAAGATGGAATACATTTTCAAAATGGTAATAACTTTTGTTATTTAACTTAATTCTAACACTTTTTTGGCATTTCACGGATAGTTCACTATTAACATACCACACTATTCCGAAATGTCTCCTCTTTCATTTTTTCTTTGAGAGAGAGAGGAGTTCCTCCATAGTGCCACACACATCAAGGCTCATTTCCTCCACTCGCTGACTAGTCCCATCACCCAGGGCACGAGCACAGTTCATACAGGGCTGCTGTTGAGCTCCTCATCGCCTTCATCTCACTCTCAATGCTGATGATTCTCTGAGTGAGTAACTCAGGAGTTGATCTGGGAGAATCAAGATTGATTCATTCAAATAAAGGTAAAAACTAAGTTTCAAATTATGTTTTGCATTTACCATTCTTCTGGATGTCTCTAGGAGGCACTGGTCTTAATGATGCATCAAGAATGGTATAATCTTCAGGTCTTGCTGGTGTTAGTGTGGTTTGTTTGTTGGGTTTAAATGCTCGGGGAAATGGCAGCTGAGGTTCCACTGTAAATTAGAAGGTAATTACTAAAAAATAGGAACAAACGAAAAACGATGAAATGTACTGGTATTGGTATCAATCAACTAATGAAATTGTAGTGATCTTTATCTTTGTAGAAAAGTTAGAAGCTCAGACCAGGAGACGGTGGAAGTTTTCCAAGCAGAAGTTCTTTATTGCTTGACTGCAGTCATTCCAACATCGTCTGACTTCTTGAGTCAAACATTGTAATATATATATACATTATAAGAGGGAGGGATTACTTTGTGATGGTGGAAACTCGTATACCAGTTTAGGAACCTGTATTAAAAGAGAGAGGGAAAAACGTATTCAAACCCTGAGACTCCAGAACAGGAGTGACAGGACTCTCTCTTGCTAAGACAAAAGCTTGTGAGAGTCTCCAAGAGTTTCATTAACATGGTTCATTTAACTTACAATAGAAAGAAAACCCGTCTGACAGCTGTATATACACTGTAAAAATGAATACGAATGAATATGCTAAATCTAATCAATAAAATTGAGGCAACAGATTACAAGCAATATTATTAATTAAATTTAACAAATTAGAATTGAGTAATAATTAACCAAATTAATTCCTTAAAAGTTAACCATTTAAAATGAGTAAAATTTACACATTTTTTTAAACAAAAATATCGGAATAACAGACTGACGTCAAAGATGAATTAAGAACACTTTTTTTTTATTGCCAACATTGAAGACACCTGATGTTAACAAGCCGAATCACTGAAGGAGAAAACCGTAATTGGTATGTTACCATTATGGAGATTAATGTTCGCTTTAGTTGGGCTCTTGACTCTTAAATCATTGACTTTAAATTTTGTTTGGTTGTTGTACTTCAGTTATAACAGCCAGATGAACAAATAGAAAAGGTGATCTGATGGTGTTGGTTGTGTTTTAACATAACCATTATTTCGCAATCATTTGATCTGAGTCATGGAACTCATATAGAGCCCAATTTAGGTTTACTTTATTAATTATAGCAGCACTGTCCTTGTACAGCATAATATTTGTAACCTTTACAATGTAATCCTAAGAATTTTTTAAACATATCTCAAATACAATTTTTTTTTTTAGTTTTTAGACACACAGACATCAAGAATCAGCCTGTGAATCTCAACAATGGTGACAATTATAAAGCATGTTGCAGTGCATTCTGCATGCCACCAATCAAAACTCATTCATGGCTCCCCTCATGCATTGCTGCATGAATAAATAATGAGCTTGTGTTCAGAGTTGATCTGTTTGTCACCATTGTTGAGATTTATACGCTAATTCTTGATGTCTGTGTGTGCCAACATAAAGTACCTTTAAAAATGTCTTATTATTGATTTGGTCTCATTTAAAACGCTAAAAATACAAAGCTGTACAAGGACAGAGCTCCTATAATTATTTGCTTTTAAATATAAAGTAAACTTAACTGAGAAATAGGACTCTATATGAGCTCAGTGACTCAAGTCAAATGATTGTGAAATAATGATTATGTTAAAACACAACCAACACCATCAGATCACCTTTTCTAGTTGTTCATCTGGCTGTTATAACTGAAGTACAACAACCAAACAAAATCTAAAGTCAATGATTTAAGAGTCAAGAGCCCAACTTAAGCAAACACTAATCTCCATAATGGTAACATACCAATTACGGTTTTCTCCTTCAGTGATTCGGCTTGTTAACATCAGGTGTCTTCAATGTTCAATCTTCAAAAAAAAGTGTTCTTAAATCATCTTTGACGTCAGTCTGTTATTCCGATATTTTTGTTTAAGAAAATGTGTAAATTTTACTCATTTTAAATGGTTAACTTTTAAGGAATTAATTTGGTTAATTATTACTCAATTCTAATTTGTTAAATTTAATTAATAATATTGCTTGTAATCTGTTGCCTCAATTTTATTGATTAGATTTAGCGTATTCATTCGTATTCATTTTTACAGTGTAGAGACACAGAATAAGACAGGACTTTCGTGCTCCACAGCTGAATGCTAAATTCAAGTTACAGAACTTTCTCAGTTTATATATGAAACTAAATTAAACATTTGTCAAAGTTGTATTCCTTCAATCTTGGTATTCTGAAAACCCCCAAACACTTTTTAATATGAAATTGTGCACAAGTGGTAAAGTAAAAGAATTAAAACTAAGAAAGGCCTACCAGTTGATGTACAGTTCACCCGGCTCTTCTTTTTGGGGTGAGGTACTGAAGAAGTATCTTTTAAAAAAATGAATAAAAATGATTTTAGAATTACTTTAATTGTTTACTTGTAAACTTATTTCACATGCTCAGGTTCATACCTTCATCAGAGCTTCTGAGACACACTGGTCGTTTTTTTCTCTTGGGAACGTCATCAGAGCTCTCCACATAAGACTGCACAGCTGCTCTTTTGGACCACTTCTTTGCAGTTTCATAGTCACCTGAAGTAAAAATACAGTGAGTATAATTTAGCATTCCTTAACAGAGTTGCACTAACATTTTGTTTGAATGATCCTTTAAAGTAAAATGAAATACCTGTTTTTGCAAACACTCTGACCCTGTGCCTGGTCCAATTTTTTTTTATCAGGTTGTTATTAATTTTTAATTAAAAACCTTTTAATTTTTAATTAAATTATGAAATAAATATTGTAGAAAATGAATTCAAACTATAATATGAAAGCAAGAGTAACTAAAAATCTGAACCAGTTTCAGGCTCCACATACAGTACAGGATCGTTTGGGGGAAGTGACTGGTGTGGGCGCGGGCGCTGCCGGAGCATGGACACTGCACCGGAGTCGAACTGTTGCAGAGAGGTCAACCTGGAACATTTATTGATCGGCGAAAATGCATCACCATGCACCGTTCATTTCGGATGCTGTGCGGTGAGAGAGACATGTTGGAGGAGGCTATGCTATCTCTAAGGGATGTCCGAACTGAGACACTGGAGCGCCCCATAAGTAGCTGGTATGTAACAGTGTATTTTACGAATTGGCAACTGGGCTAGGCTAGGCTAACTTA
>NW_027509053.1:1025000-1050000 GCF_051911475.1 Siphateles boraxobius
ACCCCACCAAGGCCGTGGCCAACTGGACCACGGCCAGGTACCCCGGCTGGTCATCCGGTCCTCTGTAGTCCTGCAGACACACAAGAAGAGATGGAAAACAATAAGTCAGTTGGATGGAACAGAGCGAGCGCAGTTTTTGGTGATGCGAGATGCACTGCAGTCGCAGACCACAAAGAGGTGGCGTGCTTACCTCAGCAACCTGCTGAGGCTCTGGCGAGGACCGGCCGGGGGAGTGGGGTGCGGGCTCGTGGGCACCGGTCGGACTGGATGGCTCGGGCGCGGGTGCGTCAGCCGGTCGCCCTGACCGCGGGTCCGTCTGAGGAGCAGGGAACTCGCCAGGCACGTGCAGGGTGAGGTCCTCCACCTCCTGCGGGCCGTCGGCGAGCTCGTCATCCTCGACGAGTTGGGGAACCCCCCCCCCCCGCGTCCGGAATGTCAGGGTCCAAGCTGACGTCCTGCAGCACTCTGCCCGTCTGGGAGTACAGGTACTCGATGCCGATGATTTCCCCTGAAGTACAACAACAGAAATCGCATCAGTCAGTCTGGTACAAATATCATTCAGTGTGGACACTTGTAAGCGCGGTGGCTATTGTGTTCTTACCCGTGTACTCCCTGGGCTTGGTGTAATCCTTGACCATACTCGTGCCAAGCACCCTTTGGCTGAGCTGGTCAAGGGAGTGCTGCAGGGGGCCATTGTAGGAGCGGAGCAGCAGCCGTCCCTCCTGTGCCACGGACGCCGCCCTGTCGGCGTTCCACCGCGTCAACCCCTCCAGGAGAAATGACTGGAAGTGCCAGGGATTGGCACTTTCTCCTGAGGAGGAACACAGATCTGTTTAGCAGTTTATTCAGTGCACACAATGTGAATGACAGCGAGTCGATGACAGTGAAAGATTGACATGACAGTGAAGAATGTGAAACATACCTGGAATGAAGCGGTTGAGATGCAGGTGGAACGACTCCAGGGACGTGGAGCCTCGTGCACAACGGTACACCGGCAGGCTGATCCCCCCCTTGGTCATCCTGCCGGTCTCAGTGTACAGCTCCACGCCCGGCGGGTCCTGGATGCAATGGAGGTGGCGCCGCTGCTCCGTCCAGATCTTCTGGATGCGGTCTTGGTCCAGCAGGGAAATCCCCATGGTGTCTCGTCCGTTGGCACCGCCGAAGGTTTCCAGGAGGTCACCGATCAGCCGCTCCGTCTCCGCCGCTCCACGCGTGCGGCGACGGCAATGGAGAGCCATATTCTTGCGGCTGACGTGCCTCCACACTCCGGCGTCGGACGAGAAGGTCATCCCCTGCGCCTCAAGCATCCTCTTCTTCGCCTTGAGCAACCGGGCTGCGTCCTCTGGGTCCCACAGGAAGATGCACGAAGACAGCTGCTGCAGGAAGGGTTTATACAGCTGGTGGCTCTCGGTGGTGACACCTGTTATGGAAAAATGCATGTTATATCAAGTTATGGAACCATGATGTCTCTTACTGTGATGCTGTTTGTTTAATTATTGTTTTTGCCACAACGCACCTGACGCGAACCGCCGCATCAGGTGCCAGATGTCCAGCCGGACCACCAGCTTGTCCCACTTCCCGAACATGTCAGCTGTCTTGGATCCCCCGTGGGACGAACAACAGTCCCGGTCGACGTAGAGGAGCTGAGGCGGCTCCACCCCAGCGTCCCGATACCGCCGCATTAACCCCGCAGCCATGGGCAACAGGCCGGCACCCTCGGCATCCGTGAGCACGGACATGAGCACCTGTCCGTGCTCGTTGCCGACGTTCGTTGCCCACGCTGCGGTCTGGGCGGCAGCACCGGCGAGCTTCCGGGTCACCTGTTTGAAAGAATAAATCATCTCAGTAAGGCTGCACGCACATAGCCAGAGCGTGATACTCCGCACTGACTTACCCGTTTCTAAGTCAGTGGCCATCTGGACCAGATCCTCGTCCGTCACCTCTGTAGACATGTATGTAGACACCGCTGTGGGGTGGGAGGGCAATGGTTAGTTAATCCTGTACACTGAACCACTGTTGTGTTAAAGAGAAAGAAAGAGATCTACCTGGAACTGCAGGCCGTGCTGGTGTGGTCATCAGCTTCCTGACCTTGGCCTGCAGCTCACCTGGGGCCATTGGACGCCTTGCCAGTAGGGCCGAGAACATGGGAGCGATCGGCTTGCGTGGCGGCAGCGAGGTGGAAGCAGCGGCCTTGCTGGGGCCACTGCTGGTGGTGGGGGTGCTGCTGCTGCTGCTGGTGGGAGGTGGGGGGGTAGCAGCCACCTCTGCCGACCGCTCCTTGTCTCGGCCCAGGATGGACTTCCTGGCGGCGTCCATCGAGGTCCCAGGCTGCGGTGTCTTCCGCCGTAGCCACTTGACAAATATGCAAAACAATGATCAAAGATTAATACGCATATAAACAAGTCACAGCACCCTGTCAACAGTACACTGCCCTTCACCACAACAGGACTTACGTCTGGTGCTTCTTCTCCGTGGAGTCGTACAGGTCCTTCAGGGTGGCCTCCTTGTAGTCCACAAAGCCAACAAGCGCCTCGCCCTCACACCCGGGCTGAGTGGCGCGAGCCCGGGCCTCCTCGTGCACCCGGTGGTAACGCAGCTGCTCAGCAAAAGCAGGGTGGGCGCACGAGTACCGGGCGAGTGCGTCCTTGTTGGCCATAAGGGGGCTGTCGGAGGCACTTTTCTCCCGCTCCCGCTGGTGGCTGGCAACCAACTGCGTGGTGTAGCCCACGTCGTTCTCCAGGAGCCAACGGAAAGTTTGACCCTGGTACTTGCCAAACTGGATGCTGTGGCAGCCCAGCACCAGCATGGGGTTACCAGGGTCACCGCCCTTTGAGATGACGTGGGCTTGGGCCTCCTTCTCCACCTCCTCTGGCTTCTTGGCCCTCGGCGGTCCCGCGTGGCCCCTTGCCGGCGATGAAGGCCGCCGCCTCATCAGAGGCCCGCAGGACAAGCTGCTGCGAGGCCGTCACTTTAAAATTTGCAAAAACCATCTCTACAATGACACAGCACAGCGTTAAGCGAGCATTACAGGTTAAACTACATGTTAATTGCCATATTAACAGGAATATCATACATAAGATTAATGATATACTAGTACTACACATTCACTATTGAAATATTAATGTTAACAAATTAACATAACTTGACACAACAGGTAAATAATGAACCCAGGGTCAGCCACCTATGCACTGGCAGCCATTAAACAAACAGGCTTATTGTTAATGCATAAAACATACACTTAAACTTTATATTTTGTTTTCACGTGGTGATATTATAATCTTAAGGGTCTAAAGATACTAACTGTATGGTCTTTTCATAATTTAATTTTGTTTTCAGAGATCGTCACATGCTGTCCTGTTAATTTCCAATGCAATGGATTACATTACATTACATTACATGCTAGCGATCTCTCAAAATGTATTTAATCTTTGATCAGACTAACTGGTTATCTTCCTTAGATGTAGTTACTACAGTTTGGAGTCGAAATTCAAAGTGTAAATATGGTTTAAATGTGTAAACAGGACGCCTGACGTTCACGTTAATTAACTAACGTTAACGTATCTTTTAAATATCAAAACCAGCGATTGACAGCATAATGCATCGACAAATTCCATGTCAGTACATTGTAAAAGTACTCTGGGAAGACAATGTTATGTCAGTACATTCGTAATATTCTATTTATTTTTGTTTTACTCACTGACTCACTGGGGTAATTGACTCGTTGTCAGTTGCTATGGTGGTTGCTATGACAAACGCTTGATTAAACTACCCGTTGATTGGCCCAAAACGCTCGACAAACGCTTGAGTATACTAACCGTTGATTGGCCCAAAACGCTCGACAAACGCTCGACAATACGAGCTGCTGATTGGCTCAAAACCGAAAACGCTCAACAAACGCTCGACAATACGAGCTGCTGATTGGCCCAAAACCGAAAACGCTCGACAAACGCTCGACAATCCGAGCTGCTGATTGGCCGGCATCCAGAGAGCATTGCTGGGCACAGAGCGCAAGGATTACACGCCAATCCGTGAAGCGCTCCATATTTTTGCAGCTGTGATCAAAGCCTGCTTCACTGGACTTGATTCATCCCCTCCTGCCACTCTTTGTTTTCTTTCTTGTTCTCTTGTGTCAAGGACTGGTGCATCTCCAATGTCTATAGCGCACTCTCAGTTTTCCTGCCAACTCTTTTTTTTAATGCTTGTACTCTGGGGCCATCGACGAGTGTGTCCACTCCCTTTCTTCAGCAGATGCCGTTGGGGAACAGGGTTTGACCACAAAGGCAATATCTCCAATGTCTATAGCGCACTCTCAGTTTTCCTGCCAAATCTTTTTTTTTATGCTTGTACTCTGGGGCCATCAACAAGTGTGTCCACTCCCTTTCTTCAGCAGATGCCGTTGGGGAACAGGGTTTGACCACAAAGGCAATATCTTTTCCCTTCAAGGTTGAGTCACAGAACACCACTGAAACAGAACAATACATTCACACAGAGCAAACTTGTGCTAAAATAAACTTCTACTTATGATGTTTTCACATTTTTATCATACAGTGACCAGCGGTGCTGTAAATACCTAAAGAGTTACATATGCCAAGTAGGAATACGTGTAAATGGCTACATGTGGTGTGATTAAACTTAAAGATCCTAGGCACAGTTGTCTATAAATACAGCAATCATGAGAACAGCTAAATGAAAATAAACAACAACAACAACCCATCAAAGTCTACAACTCTTGATTAGTTTGATTGCATGATAGCCCAATGAATTGTTGTAAACCTTGTTCTTCTTAAGTGTAGAACAACTCAGAAGCGAAGACCAGGAGACTTGGGATTGTATCTTTTAAGCAGGATTGTTTATTTGCTGTAGTCTGCTTCGTCCAAAATCAAAAGTCAAGTCTAACTAAGGCAGTATACATATAGTTCATATACCCTTTCAGGGGGAGGCGTTACATAATGGTGGAGACACTCTGAAACAAAAGCATGTAAATGAGGCATACAAGTTTAGGAACTTGCCCTAGACTGAGAGTGTTACCCATCCTAATCCAATCAGCATAACAGTGTAATGTAAATATCTTAAGTCAGACTGATCGGGGACAACTACGTGTGTCTGCAACTCCTCGTTAGGAAAGTATTTCTGCCTGTCACGCGGAAGACCAAGGTTCGATTCCCTGACGGGGAGATCCAGTCCTTTACTGCTGCCAAGAGACCTTAACAAAAGTTTTGCTCAGCACTATACCACCAACGCAAGACCGTTGGATGTAGGCTGGAAGCCCTGTTGTGCGGTCAGCAAGAATTCTCGAAATACATTAGCAGCTGGCAGGTGCAGATAAACTGAAACTCTTTTTGTTTGGACCTGGCACTTAAAAAAATTGCATGAACTTATTGACCTGACCTACCAGGCTCCATATTAAAAAACAAGGTTTCTAGTTTATAAATGTAACACGTTTTATACAGACACTTCACATTTGATGCATGTCACTGTTCCTGGAAGTCGCACTGATCGGAGACAACTACCTGTCTCTGCAACTCCTTGTTAGTATAGTGGAAATTATCTCCGCCTGTCACGCGGAAGACCGGGGTTCGATTCCCCGACGGGGAGATCCAGTCCACACTGCTGCCAAAAGACCGGTACAAAAGTTTTGCTGCAGCAAACGAGTTAGAGGAGGAGCTGGCCAGGGTCCCCAGAAAACTGTTTTAACGACAGCTTGAGCAAAATGAAATGCGTTGGCCGAGAATCGAACCCAGGTCAACTGGTGCGGGAGCCGAAAATGGTTAAGCTTAACTTCCCTTAACTTTTCCCATTCATTATCTATGGTAGTGCTTAACAATACGGATGCAATATACCTTTTGGCCACACGTAGACTTCCTGAACATTCTGCTTGTGTTAAGTCCAGGACAATCTAATAAAATATGTTTGACAGATAAGGGAATTTTACAAAACATACATAAAGTTGGGTCTTCACCTTTAAGCAAAAAAGCATGGGTCAAGGAAGTCTACACCTACGTGCGGCTGGCCCTCGTGCGGGAGCCGAAAATGGTTAAGCTTAACTTCCCTTAACTTTTCCCATTCATTCTCTATGGTAGTGCTTAACAATACGGATGCAATATACCTTTGGCCACACGTAGACTTCCTGAGCATTCTGCTTGTGTTAAGTCCAGGACAATCGAAAAAAATATGTTTGACAGATAAGGGAATTTTACAAAACATACATAAAGTTGGGTCTTCACCTTTAAGCAAACAAGCATGGGTCAAGGAAGTCTACACGTACGTGCGGCTGGCCCTCCCGTGTGAGGCGAACGTGATAACCACTACACTACGGAAACACGTCTTCAGGTTGCAGACATACATCTTTAGGTGCACGCTTGTTAAAAAGTGTATAAAGGTAATGAGCGCTACACCCACCTAGCGTGGCAAACAGTTTAAAATACTTTTGAACATAAATTAAAACATTTTAATACATTTGTGACACTACAGTTAGTTGTATAATAAAATACATACCGTAGTATCAAATACATAATATACATAAAACACAATACAGTAAATCATTCACAAAAATGTTCTGGGATGCATGCTCATTTATAGATCCGTTTATCGACAAATACATGCAGGGAAGTCTGTTTTTATGTCTGTAGGTTCTAATGGCAGGGGCCCTGACCACATTCTTAACAGTAATAAACCAACTTATCTGATCGTAGCCATGGTAACCAAAGATCCTGCTTGCCCTTGTTGGGGGCAGTGGCGGATCTAGAGATTTTTTCCTGGGGTGACAAAGGGGTGGCATGAGGTTTCAGGAGGGGGGCCATGGATATTATTCATAATTTAAAATGCTACGGTTTTCATTGAATGTGTTTTGTTCTCTACACTACATTACACAAAGTGGTTGAACACTGAACACTGAAAACGCAGTGGATAGATTTTATTTAGGAAGGAAAGGCGCCACTTAAACTTCCAAAATACGTTTATGTTTGCGCAAATCATTTTCTGACAGACTGTTTTGTGAACGAGGGTCAATTCAAAGCAGGTCTTGCTTCAAATTTAATCCTCAAGTGTGGATCGTTGCCTATACTGTTCGCGATCCAACGTCACCTCCAGTAGAAGTAAGTGTATTTTATGATTTTTGAGCAAATACTCATTAAAGTCGATGTCAGCCAATTCAACAACAAATGCGTCTAAAGTTGTTGTCGTCGTCATAGGATGTCTGTGTAATAATTTAAACCTTGTTTGTATAGTGTGTAACCACACGTTTATAAATATATTTTTTAAAGATATTGTATTAAAAACTGTGCATGTTTTCTGTAAAGACAAGACATCAAAATTGCTATCATCCGTCTTGTAACCTTCGATACAACAAATAGCGTCAGACAGTTTTATGTCACGTATTATTTTTTGCAACAATTACAAATGTAAATAAATTAATACCTGTTCTATCTCCCTGCAGCATATATTTTCTTGTTCTGTAGCCATCTTCTCACATTTGCCACATAAGCACCTGTACGACAAGTAATGTAAACATGACGCAACAGGTCCCTCGCATAAATGTAATTTCGTTTGTACGTAGCAAACGTTATCACAGTATTTGTGTTTGTAGATTAAAAAAATTGCGCCAACGTTATCACAGTTTGTGTGTGTCTGTGTGTGTGTTGCACATCCATAATTGCAAAGGGGACGCGATTACAACTCTATAAGCACATAAATGTATCAAATAACCATTCAGAGACATCCTGGTCCATTCTCATTTGTGTTTCTTCTGCCGGAGTCTCTTCATCATCTGGGTCTGATTACGGTTCAAACATGTACGGCTGAATGCCATACAAAACAGCGGGTCTCGTCTCTCACCCTCATCTATTCTGCTTCTACCGACTGATTATTGCCATAGGTATGCAAGTTACACCCTCATCCAAAGGCAGGGCGGGGATATGCAGCTCATTTACATTTAAGGTGGTACACACCAAAACACCTCTTTTTAAAACAGGCCCCAAAAATGACGTTTTCAAATGGTTATGATAAATTAACTGTGGGGTATTTTGTGCTGAAACTTCACAAATACATTCTGGGGACACCCGAGACCTATATTACATCTTGTAAAAAGGGGCATAATAGGTGCCCTTTAAATTGTACTTTGTGAAAAAGCAATTATTGGGGGGTTTGGGGGTATGCTCCCCAGGAGATTTAAAAACAAAAAAAGACCCCTCAAATGATGTCTTCTGGTGAGTTTTGAGGAAATATGGAGAGATTTAGTCATACAACACGTAAGGGATAATGTATAGCGAGGCAGTTGTTATTCGCTATAACAACTGCCTCGCTATACATTATCCCGCTTATCCCTCATCCAAAGGCAGGGCGGGGATATGCAGCTCATTTACATTTAAGGTGGTACACACAAAAACACCTCTTTTTAAAACAGGCCCCAAAAATGACATTTTCAAATGGTTATGATAATTTAACTGTGGGGTATTTTGTGCTGAAACTTCACAAATACATTCTGGGGACACCCGAGACCAATATTGTATCTTGTAAAAAGGGGCATAATAGGTGCCCTTTAAATTGTACTTTGTGAAAAAGCAATTATTGGGGGGTTTGGGGGTATGCTCCCCAGGAGATTTAAAAACAAAAAAAGACCCCTCAAATGATGTCTTCTGGTGAGTTTTGAGGAAATATGGAGAGATTTAGTCATACAACACGTAAGGGATAATGTATAGCGAGGCAGTTGTTATTCGCTATAACAACTGCCTCGCTATACATTATCCCGCTTATTAGATGGCTACCTACCAAATAAATAAGTAATTTGACACAAAATATTGATTTAAAAAGGAGTTTATTGATTTAAAAACGATTGTATTGCTTCCACTAAAGAAAATAGTCAGTTCCGTCTCTGAACTGCGTCCATGGCAACGCTCTGTTTTTCATGGCATCAAGAAATAACAGACCGCATTCTACTTTGGAATTCTACCAAGCCATGGAATAAAAGCATCAATAGATTTAGGTTATCTTGATTGAAACAAGATTATAATGCAGGATTGTTGCAATTATAACCACAACTGTCAAAACATTTCCCTCTGATTCAATAAAGACTCAGTGAAGTAACTTTTTAGTCAAACATTATTTTTGGATTTATTACAGTATAACATACAACAATTTAAAATGCACATAAAAATGTCATTCATAATCTCACTCACACACACACACACACACACACACACACACACACACACACACACACACACACACACACACACACACACACACACACACACACACTCTCTCTCACTTTCTCACTCTCTCATATTCACTATAGTTTGGGCATTTCAGCCCAAGATAAAAATTTATGGATGCCAGTGTTGTAAACTTCTTCCTTCTTCAGTGTAGAAAAACTCAGAAGCGAAAACCAGGAGACTTATTTAAGCAGGATTCTTTATTTGCTGTAGTCTGCTTCGTACCCAAGTCAAGTCAAGTCTAGTCTAATCTAGTCTTTACATTGTAGTTTATATACATTTCAAGGGGGAGGGATTACATTGTGATGAACAAAGCATGTAAATGAGCTGAGACATGAGGACAGGAAAGGCATAGACTTCTCGTACTGAGATGAGACAAATGGTAAATACAAATTTAGACACTTAAAAGTTAATTCTTGTAACTTGTGATTGTTACAGGCACAGGCTTCTGTGTTGCTGTTTCTGCAATTGCATGCTGACACAGAAACAAACATGCAAATTTAGGGTCTGTGAAGTTCTTAAGGGTAATAGTCTTTTCTGTTTGGAAGTGTCATTTCTTTGTGGGGGGCGTGAGTCATTTGTTGAATGAAACACTTGATACTGTGGACGCATAGATAGTACGCTAGTAGAAGAAATAACAGCAGAATTGCTATTTCCTTTAATCATATCCACAGTTTACCTAACAAGTTTCCGAACCATGAAGAATTATCTTCAGTCATCTGGTGTAATTTTGCTGAAAGATCAAGAATGTCTTGTTGGATTTTGTTCAAGTTCTCTGTTGGATCCATTAAAACCCGGTGCAGCACTCAGGTCCGATGATGGTGCAGACTCCTCCTTGCGTTGCTAGAATGTAATCTAAGGCCACTCTGTTCTGTAAGATCATTATCTTGTGCGAAGCGAGAGTGTCTGTGATGTTACTGGTACGACAATCTTGATCATGTTGATGGATGACTGAAGGTTTCGTATGTGAGTCTCTGCGTTGTGTATTTTTTTATTTTTCTTTTCTTTATCCTTTTGTGATAGTTGGCTCGGAAGTGGGTCTAGTCGTTTTCTTGAGGTTTTCTTGTGGCTTCATACGCAGATGACGAGGTCAGTGCGTATGGGTCTCGGGAAGTCATCAGTGGTATCTGCACAGAGTAAGAAAGAAAACAAAAGGGTTGTAAACTTTTCAGAGTCTGCTAAACAGTAGAGCAGTATTTGTTCAAACACTAGGCTTGTAAACTTTTTCTGAGTCTGCTATTGTTCCATCTTTCCCTATTTCTTAATTCCTTTGACACCTAAAGATGCAGTGAGGTGAGGATGGATTAATGGATTGGAAGGCCTATGAGGGATTCTTCACCGAAGGGTTGGCCCCCGACCGCCTGTTGCAATCGGTTCTTCCCTCGTCTCCTCACTGGTTCGTGTCCTATCCTATCCCTGTAGGTGGGGGAACACTTTACAGTGTGTACAATGAGTCCAGGTTTTCCTTCCCTGACACAATACTGCAGCGGCTGTAATCAACATCACTTGATGTGGCCCATGCCACTTTGGTTCTAATGGAGGAAAACGTCTTTGTACAGATCAATTATTGATTCAGGAGGCATAATTTTCTTCTGTGCTGCACTACCTGAACAAACTTGTACAGTTGCATAGAAACAAGCCGGTTTAGCTGCCATATCAGTAAGAGCATTACCTTTAGCTTCCGTAGTATTAGTTGTGAGATGTGCTTTCACTTTGATCACTGCTAATTTCTTTGGAAGTTTCATGGAAAACATTAGATCTTTCACTAATTCAGCATGCTTAATGGGGGATCCAGCAGAAGTTAGAAACTGTCTGGTTTGCCAAATGACACCAAAATCATGAATTACCCCAAAAGCATATCTGGAATCTGTGTAGAATATTAGCAACTGATCCTGAAGCTAGCGTGCATGCTCTCGTTAGGGCTACTAGTTCTGCAGCTTGAGCTGAAAAATGATTTGGAAGACGTCCTGAAGCTAACACTTCCGTGATGGACGTTACTGCATAACCTGCTCGTCTGTTACCTTCAATTACTTGAGCTGAACCGTCAACAAACAACTCAAATTCTGAATTCTCTGTGGGAGTTTCTTTTACTTCACTCATAGGTGTATATGTAAGCGTAACACAATCGTGTGTCATTTCTCCTTCATCCTCTAACAAAAATTCAGTCATTGCAGACATCATACATGAGGATGGGTTCTTGACTGGTGCACGCTGTAAAATAATGTTCGGGGCTGTGGGGGTAGTTAACCAATTTCCCCAATGGGAGGAGGTGACAGAAGTTTCTTTTGTTTCATTCATCAGGTGTGGACACTGCATGAAGGCATTTTACATTTACAGTCTGACCCAACACCATTACTGATAAAGGGCCTATGCTGTAGCATAACATTTAAGGCTGTGAGTTTACTTAACCAGTGTTCCCCAAAGGAAGGCTGAGATAGTCATTTTCCTTTTGTTCTATTAAACAAAAACAGAAGTCTTTTATCTCTGTTGTAAGTTAGTGAGGAAAATAAGCAATCACAGCCCAACTGGTTAACAACTAAAACAGCTGCCCAACGAGCTTAATGACGAGGGGAGGGGCTGCTTCAGAGCAGCCAGCAGGCTGAGCAGACGCTGAGTTACATTGTTAGTTTCTCTAACATTCTTTTTGTTTTTTCTACACTCTTTTCCCCAATGTCCATGTTTACCACAATAATAACAACTACTGCCCTCTCTCTTAGGACATTTGCGTTTCTGTTGCTTCTCTGCGTTGACCTTAAAGGATGCTGCTGCAATTTTTACTCTTTCCTTGACATCAGAGTCTCTTTCCCATGCAGCCAAACTGTCTAAGTTGTTTTGTATGGTTCTAGTGGACCATGTTAAGTCTAAGAAAGGCAATGCTTTTCTATGTTCTGACAACAGACCATCAAACCATGTGCGAACTAGGGGACCATTATCTTCTACCACCTTCTCTGAAGTGTCAGCTATACCACTGTATGCTGCTGCTGAGTGACAAAATCTTTGAGTGTACTCACTAACAGTTTCACCCTTCTTCTGTAAACAACTAGTGATCTTTGACCAGTCAATTTTAGGTCCAACAATGTTCTTCAATGCCTTCAGAACTCCCTCTCTCAATTCATCTTTTCTGGCATTCTGTAGTTCAGAAGTCACGGCAGATTCAAAACTGTTGAATTCAGTTTCATTTAAAATTTGTGACATTAACTGTGTGACCTCTGTTAACGACATGTCATATAGACGCATTTTGCTGATTAATGTTCTTCTAAATTCAGAAAACTGTTTACGTGCTGAAGGTAGGCTCTGGGACAGTCGCTCTATGGCTTTAGGTCCAAGTGCTTTTGCAACCGTTTGGATTTGGACAACAGAAGAGTTGGGAGGAACACTTTCAGTTCCCTCAATTCCCTCCGATCTCTTTCTAGCACCACACACATTTAATGAATTTACAGGCACATCAGTTACTGGGCGGAGAGCCGCATCTGTTTCAAAGAACGCTCGTAAATCAGGGTAAATGTTATCCGGCTGACTAACTTCTTCTACATCATTTTTTTCTATAGGTTTGTTGCGGTTCAATTTCTTAGTCAAAGAAGAAATTCTAGCACGTAGCTCTTTGTTCTCTTTTTCTAGTTCTGAGTTATGCTGAGACTGTTGTGTAGCTACTGCTAAACCAAATTCTCTATGGCAGCATAATATCCCTTTCACATTTTTTTTGCGGATACTTGCTCCAAGCACCTTTTTACACTCATCTACCGACCAAATCTTGTCTGGATGAATCTCATATTTCTTTGTTAGTTCTTGTCTAACTTTTTCTGTGACTATTAGGTTCATTTGTTCTCCTAACAGTGTTTTAAATTCACTATCTGACCACAAAGGGGTCGCAAGACCACCTTTTTTAGTTGTGGAGATTAGTCTAGCACTTTTCTTAATCATTTTGTGGATTTCTTTGTTACCACACAAACAAACACTAAACTTCTCTGATTACAGAGGGTACGCTTGTTAACACAAATCAACTATTGTTAAACTTCCTTGTTACCAACAGATCACAAACTATTAGTACGTTATACTAATCTTCCCTAAAAGAAAAATGCAAAAGGATCTTTCACCTTCTTAACTTTTAAAGGATAAAACAAACAAAAACACTAAATCTTCTCTGATCAAAAGAGGCTACACTCGATAACACAGTTAACCTTCCTTGCCCAGAGCAAAGGGTAACACACAAAATATTAGCACGTTACACTAATCTACTCTAAAAGGAAATGCATAGGATCTTTCACCTTCCTAACTTTTAGAGGATAAACACATCCCTGTTTGAACAGAGGTTCACCAATATTAACACGTAATGTTAACCTTCCCTGCCTGAAAACAGAGGGTACAATATATTAGCACTTGATGCTAATCTTCCCTAATTTTATAGAGGATACATTTCATCTCTAAAGCAACTTTAGAGGATAACTTTAGTTAACAAACCCTACAGCTGTCTGTTAACTTCTCTGATGGCACAGAGGATAATTTTTACTGGTTTTTCAACGGTTCTTTGAATGGAGTGAAACTCACCAAATTTTTGTTGTATGGAAAAATTCCGTCTGGAAACTCAGTCAGAGATCTTTGTTGAGCTTGGTTCTGGAACTCAGTTAGCTTTGTTGAGAGCTTTGTTGAGATTCAGTTCTGGAACACAGTCAGCTTTGTTGAGATCTTTGTTGAGATTCAGTTCGCGAACTCAGGCAGCTTTGTTGAGATCTTTCTTGATTCAAAAGATTCAGTCTGGAACTGGAAAGTCAGATCTTTGTTGAGATCTTTGAGCTTTGAAGTTTCAAAAGTTCATTCTTTGTTGAGTTTCAGTTTCTCCATCCGGGTCACAGGGCACCATCTGTTGTAAACTTCTTCCTTCTTCAGTGTAGAAAAACTCAGAAGCGAAAACCAGGAGACTTATTTAAGCAGGATTCTTTATTTGCTGTAGTCTGCTTCGTACCCAAGTCAAGTCAAGTCTAGTCTAATCTAGTCTTTACATTGTAGTTTATATACATTTCAAGGGGGGGGGATTACATTGTGATGAACAAAGCATGTAAATGAGCTGAGACATGAGAACAGGAAAGGCATAGACTTCTCGTACTGAGATGAGACAAATGGTCTCAGTAATAAAATAACAGGTGTTCAAACTTGCTCAGCATGACTCTTCAGTCGGTAAACAACGAGAACAGGAAAAGCCTAGCCTTCTAGTACTGAGATGGGACAGTCAGGAATATCCCGCTGGGAACCCCTACCGTTTGCAGAGATTTCCTGGTCTCATCATTTCTAAACTTTCTCAATATAAAATACTATTGTATTGGAAATCTAAATTAAACATTTAAATAAATTTGTAATCCTACACCAGGCATTTGTGAGGCTCCATACTGTATGCAGAAAACATACGAAAAAGAACATCTTGAAATGAAAAACACTAACTTGATAAAATTATAACCTAAAGCAATTTTCTTATTTGCAAGATGCTGTTATTTTATTGCACATGACTATTAAACTGTACAGGTTAAATCAATTGCAGACGGTGGTTTCCCTGAATGCTAGCAAAGTGTTAAACAAACTTGTTTAAGTCAACTGCTTTTGCACGGTCACTCTCAATGCTGAGCACAGCTAAATGGGAAAATCTCTCTGGTACCATAGTTGAGCGCAGTTGATTTTTTACCAGTTTTAGAGTGGAAAAACTGCACTCACATCCAGATGTGGTAACTGGTAAAACAGCTGCAATCTTGCATAAACGATGCATCTCATAAAACACCTCTTTAAAAGGGTCCAAATAACCTAGCAGTTCAATCAAAGATGAAGGGCAATTTTTTCCATCTCTTTTACTCCTTGCAAAAAGCCTCTCAACCTGAGTGAGTTCATTTTTCAGATCCTCAATATTTGAGCCATATATGCTTCAGCAAGCAGCAAGACAATATCCTCATTTAGGAAGTGATTGCTAACTGGGTTTAGCCCCTGTAAGCCTTTCATTATGTTGCAACTGGGCATTGAAAAACGCTTCTGCATTTCCCCAATAATGGAGTCGATTATGGGCAGGAATATGTTTGTTCTAAAGGGATCCTTGCCATTATCTTGGCTTCTGTGACCAAGTGTGGAGGTGACATAACTGTCATTTAGTGCTCTGGGTGTCTGTTTGGCTCTTTTTAGTCTAAGGGCCTGTCCCAATACCTCCACTTACCCTAGATTTCTGCCCTAACCCTTGTTTTTGCGCGTTCTTGTGTAGGGGTGTCCCAATACTCCAAAGTGCAAGGGGGAGTGCTATTCTCCCCTTAAAATCAACCCTCAAAACATAGTGCGGTCCGATGCAGGCTTAAAACTAAGTGGAAGATGAAATTACCCAGGATACCTTGCGGACTCAGCAAGCCAAATGTTTTTAAACAAGATGGCGGACATCACTGGAAAGGAACAATTGAAGTATATTTTCGCAAATAAGCATGTTAAAATGTCTAAATATGCTGGAATATGCTAGTTTGATGCACATTCAATGGACTCTTATGTTTTGAACACTACTGTTAGAAAATATTTCACAAAGCTATCTATATGACGATGTTCATGATATCTGCCGAGTGCTTCAAGAGAGTCTGCCCATCAAATATACATCTGATCTGGTTCATCTAATTTTATTTTCGATTTTGGCTTCCAAATATTATAAAAAGAAGATGTGAGGTAAAACTATTAAAAACTAGCCGCGTTCGTCTAACGTTAGTGCTTCATCTTTTTCTTCACAGCGCGCTGTCACTTCTCCCTAACGTCAAACCCAAACTGCACTGAGCACAATCAGTGATTGTTGTAAAATTGCTGATTCTAAATTGCAGGAGGTGTTTGATTGTAAAAAAGTACTATTATAAGCACAATGATCTGCACAAGAGACGTTGACCCTGTTCCCATGGCGGCGCGCGCTCGGAAACGGACTGCAACTAGACAAGCAAACTATATTTTGGGTTTCATGAGCGCGTGTAAATGATTAAATACAGACAAAAATATGGCGAATGCGTCTTCGATATTCCACATGTCTTCTCTGTTGATTCATCAGACGTAGATAAACGAACACAGGCCACACAACAGCTGGAACCGGCATTTTCTGAATGAAAATAGTAGTAGTAGTAGACACGTTGATGCTGCGCGTGACGTAGTGAGGTTTGCCGCACTAATTTCCATATAGTAGTGTCCCATTTCATAGGGAAAGATCTTCAACTCCACTTCCCTCGTTGAGGGGACTTTACTTTCGAGGGCACTCAAAACCAAGTGGAAGTTTTAAGGGGGGAGAAATGTGACAGGGCCTAACAGTTATGGGGATGTTGCAGGTTTCACATGTGTGGATTACTGTGTTCCACAGCTCATTAAAGTACTCCTCCTCATTGCGATGCTCTTGAAAGGTCTCCCTGAGGGTCTCAATTAAGTCTACAGCTCTGAGGAGATCCAAGTTTGGGGACTGTAGCAGCTCAGACAAAAACTTTGCGTCACCAAACACCTGTCTAAATATAGCGAGTAGCCCAATGAAGTTCAGGTCAATTTGAGACATTAACCCTCGGGCCTTCGTAGATCTTTCAGGATCAATCCCTTTGTATGATATGTCATCCAACACTTTGAGTACTGCAGACAATCTATCAAAAAGGTTCCTACAGGCAATGCTGCGACAGGCACATCTGGTGTCGCTAAGGCTTTGAAGTTCTCTAGGGGGGCCACTAAACATCTCCGCTTGTACTTCCATTCAATTTTGATGGACATAAGAGCTGGAAAGAAACACATACAATTGCTGGAGCAAAGTAAAAAACTCGCCAGCCTCAGGGACCTTTTTGACGCAATCGACAATGACCCAAATTTAAGCAATGAGCATTGCAGTGGACATAAAAAGCATATTTGGCAACCTGTTTAACTCTTTTCTGCACCCCTGAGCACCGGCCATTCATAACTGCAGCGCCGTCGTACCCTTGGCCCACTAAATTCTCCTTGTATTCAAGGCCATACTGCTCCAAAGAAGAGATGATTTTGTTAGCTAAGGAGCTGGGATCCAAATGTTCGGCTTCCCAAAAGCCTAAGAACCCCTCCCGTATGGCTACCTCATAATAATACCTTAAGACTATGGACAATTGCACCCTTTTGCTGAGATCTTTTGTTTCGTCAGATGTAACAGAGAAGTACTGACTAGATTTGACTTCTTTTAGTATGTCCTCATGGACCATCTCTGCCAGGATTTGTAATATTTCGTTTTGGATATTTTTGGAAGTATACATCGCATTGTGGGGGCCTTCTGATAGTCTTTTTTGAATAAAAGAATCATGATCTCCTACTAGGTGCAAAATCTCAAGGAAATTGCCTCTGTTCCTAGACTCATCATTTGCATTATGTCCACGCTGAGCTGTATTTTGTATTGCAGTAAGACGCAATACCTGACCTATAGTCTTTATGTATTGTTGATTCTCTTTTATCTGTTTGCGATTCTCATCATTCATCATGCCTAATACTGATATGTTGCGTTTCATCATCTTTTGATGATCTCGCCATGTGATCATTGCATTCAAATGCGCCTCAGATTTGGAATGTACACTAAAGCCTCCATCTTTAAAAGTGGCCTTGCGCCAGTTTTTGTATCCCTCAGAAGAGGTATAAACAGTTTTGCTAGACGAAAAATGCCGGCATGCAAAGCAAAACCAAGGATATTCCTCATACCACTGTCCTTGGAAGCTCCTCCTTGCGGCTCCCTGCACGGTTTTAGGAAATACCTTTAACACAGGTTGTGTCGGATCATCTGCCTTCAGCTTTGATATATCTGAGAAGAGAAAACAAAAAAACACAATCACAGCACTGACAACATGTTACAATTTTTGTTGCATTTATCTAAACAAGATCAGTTTTAATTTTGCCGCCTAGAGTTGGACATGTCTTTATTACAGATGTGATTCAACGTACCATAAGGGCCAGCTTGACATTCGCTGCTCCTAGCCATCTCTCCAGTTTTCACTTTCCAACTCTTCACTGATTTGCCCTCTCTATCGTCCTACATTTCCCTCTTCTTCAGTTGGCTGCTCCAGCCCCTCGTGCTGCTTATGACCCTCATACTGATCCTGCCCCTCGTGCTCCTCGTGCCCCTCAGTCTGCCTTAGTGTCTCCTGCTGCTCCTGAACCTTGGTCTGCTTCTGGCCCTCGGTCTGCTCCAGTTTCTCATGCCTCTCATGCCACTCCTGCCCCTCGCACTGCTTCTTGCCCTCAGTCCGCCTTAGTGTCTCCTGCTGCTCCTGAACCTTGGTCTGCTTCTGGCCCTCGGTCTGCTCCAGTCTATTGTGCTGCTCATCTTTGTCTAACTTCTCTCCAGTCTCCCTTCTTCTCTCCCTGTCTTCTCCACCTGTGTCCAGTTTCCCCCTTTTTTTCTTGGGTTGAAAGAACTTGGCTATGCCAAACCTTTTCATTTTGCATCCTAATCTGACCTGCAGTTTGTCAATCGTAAAAATAGCATGTTGGTTAAAACCATGTCGTACAATTCCAATTCATCTATCCATGTCAATTGAATCTTAATCCTTAGTAAAATGTAAATACTTTGACTACATACCTACGATTGTGTATTCCCATGAGAAGTTTTTTTTTTTAACTAACAATGCTGCAGAGCCATGAACAGCTGTGAACAATGTTACTGTTTATGTTCTCTCTAGTTGATCATGATTTTTGCAAGTTTGGTCATGGCACTGATACATTGTATGAAATACCAGTCTTCAATAAACCGACAGTCTTGTACCAAGTCTGCCAAATTTCTGCTGGTTGAAGACTTTGGTGGTGTTCAGATGTGGAATGTAGTGGAATTTTTGTTTTTAACAAAAATGCACTCACTTCAGTAAGTTGAAGTAATTGTACAGAGATACATTTCAAATTGCATAAGCTACTAAGAAAAATGTGGTTATTCATGCATCAGATGCTGTGCTGGCCTCAGTTTTATGTTGGTTCATCTACCAGCAAACCCAATGAAATATTTAACTGGAATCTAAGCAATTACATCTCATGCACTAAGCATGTGATGTGCTGACATCAGCTTCAAATGTCTAGACTAGTAGCCTACTCTGAGTGAAAAGCATTTTGGGGTAATGATCTGAGAACCATTACAGCCTTTTGCAGCTCGTGTGGCTCCAATGTCCAGTTTTTGTCTGAAGAAGTTGAACGTGGCATGTATGCGTTAAGTTTGCCTTAGAACCTTCAGTGTAAGTCTAAACCTTAAGTTACTGTTATTTGAGCACACTGTTTAAGTTTATTAACTGAATTCTGAGTCAGATGTTTCTACAAATTAAAGTTGTTACTTAATAATGCCATTTCTATTATATATTGTATCATTTGTTGATGGTTAGAGTCATCAGTCCATGTTTGTGAGGATGATCTTCTTCGAATGTACTTCAGAGATGGACACAGTTACAGTGTCATTGTGAATTTCTTGGCATCGAAGCAAACATTAAAATGAGCCTTCGTACCCTGAAAAAAAAAATTGAACAGACTGTCCTTGTACAAACGAAGAAGCTACTCGCCTTTGGACACTGTCCGGACAGCTATTGTTGGAGAGTTGAATGGTTCTGGACAGCATTATGGTTACCGCACAATGTGCCAGACCCTGCGTCAAAAACACAATCTTACAGTGAGAAGGCAAGATGTAATGTTTATGATGGCAGACCTTGATCCATTAGGCATTGAACAATGCTCAAGAAGAAGATTTGTGAGAAGGGTTTACCATTCTTTGGGGCCAAATCATGTCTGGCACATTGATGGCTATGACAAATTAAAACCATAGGGTTTGGCTATAAGTGGCTGCATTGATGGTTACTCACGCAAAGTGATGTGGTTAAACTGTGGAGCTACAGGGTTCCCACTCTAAACCAAATGTCAAATTCCCTGACTTTCGCCTGACTAAAAAGATGAATTTCCATGACCTATAATATGGAAGTAAAATAACCACAAACAGACGGCTTGGTGGAACGATTTAATCGCACGTTGAAATCCATGATTCGTAAGTTCGTGCAGGAAGACGCCAAAAATTGGGATAAGTGGTTAGAACCCCTCTTGTTCGCTGTACGCGAGGTCCCCCAAGCCTCCACGGGGTTTTCCCCCTTCGAGCTGCTCTATGGACGCCAGCCCCGCGGGGTGCTGGACGTGCTTAGGGAAGCTTGGGAGGACGGACCTTCGAACAGTAGAAATGAAATTCAATATGTCCTGGACCTGAGAACAAAACTCCACATTTTGGGGCGGCTCTCTATGGAGAATTTGTTTACAGGCCCAGGACAAACAACGTCGGCTGTACAACAGGGGGGCTAAACTACGTACATTCGCACCGGGAGATAAAGTGCTCCTATTGCTTCCCACATCCAGCTCTAAATTACTCGCCAAGTGGCAAGGACCGTTTGTGGTCACAAACAAAAACACTAAATGATGAATAATTCAGTGATGCATCAGATACATTTTTACAGTCGCTGGTCGCCACCAACGGCATCATGTAACGTATACAATCTTTATTTGAAGCGTAACATAAGTTTCAAAGATCAGTTACTTATTTTGATCGCGTCTGCCACAACATCAGAGTCTATATCCGGCTTATGAACTTTTATCCCAATACTTCCGTTATCATTTAATGTTTGCGACACAGAAAGTTAGCCTATTGTGTAGTATGTCACTTCCGTGATCCCTGATCTGAGGAATCAGTCTGGAGCTCAAACGCTGCAGGACGAGTAACACACCAAAGTTATTCAGGTTGTTTAAATCACTGAGGCTTAAGTATGAGCAACAGAACTGATGTTGCCAACACCACTTCAGACCAAATGTCGTTATTTTACCCTCTGAAACTTGTTTGCTGTGATGACGCTGGTAACTGCACTGCTGAGATACTAGACTGCAGACTCTCTACAAAGCTCTGCTGTGTTTGCGTGTCGATCTCTGACTGTAATGCTTCATGAGGCTTGTTCAAACCCAAAACCTACATATTGCAAAACACACAACCCACTCATATTTACACAATCACTAACTCAAAGGCTCTTGGGAATCGCTCATTGGAGTGCTGAAATCAAATTGTTGGCTGCTGATCCAGTCTGTTAAAACAATGTGTTTTATTCTTGGTCGTCATGTAGAAGACTAATATCTGACTAATATCTCAGTGTGTACAGGTTTCCAGAAGTTTGTTAGGAAAGTTGTTTGTACGACAAACACTTGTGAGGAAAAGTCTCTGTAGTTGGTGAGGTTTGCAAAAGACACTTGAAGTTACGACAGCATTTAATTTTGTTGTATTATGTGCATAAGCTGTAAAATGGAGGTTGTTGAAAAAAAAAATGTATGTAGCTTTAAAATACAAGCAGGGTTAATGCAATGCATATTTTTTTCAAGTAGTACAATTTATTTATTTTTGGATTTTTTTGAAAAAACAAAAGGGGCAATACATATTGATGAACATTTTCACAAATGTAAATATGTCAGATTATAGCCTTAGGCTAATTTCCATCTGCAATTCAACAGGCTTTTTGTTTCAAAAACATTTGGCGTTATTCACCGTTCCGACCTCCATCACCGGGCACCTATCCACAAAGTGTCCAGGGTCCCCGCAACGCCAGCAGGCCGGCCCAGGCCTCCCAAATCCCAGTGGCGGGAAGTGGGTCATGTGATTGGCATGAGGAGAGTGCAGGGGTCGGGGTTGGCGAGCTGCCAACCATCGATGGGGTTCCCCGGGGCTGCGCACGAGGTGCATGGACCGGTTCAGCTGCGGGCCCGGTCCTCCAGCGGGGCGCCGGGCGCGGTGGGAAGCCGCCTCGGGACCTGGGAGCGGGGACAGGGCGAGAGAGAGAGAGAGAGGAAGGGAGAGAGAGAGAGAGAGATGTCGGGAGGGGATCGCCAACCCCTGGGCACGCCACCAGCTGGTCATCTGCCAATTGGATGGCCTGGTCCAGCGACGTCGGGCGGTGGCACTGGACCCACTGCGCAGTCTTCTTTGGCAGCCGGGCGATGAACTGCTCCAGTACCACCAACTCGATGACTCCATCGACGTCGCGGTCCTCGGCCACCCGCCATCTGCGGCACGCGTCCCGGAGCTGTTGCGCGAAGATGAAGGGTCGGCCGGATTCCCCGAATTCCATGGAGCGGAACTGTTGACGACTCTGCTCCGGGGACCGGCCGACCCGCTGAAGAATGGCGCGTTTAAGGTCTTCATAGACCAGGAGGTTGCGGACTGGCAACTGCTGAGCGGCGATCTGTGCTTCTCCCGAGAGCAGCGGGATCAGACGCATGGGCCAGTCCGCGGGCGGCCAGCCCCCGGCCTCGGCCGACCTCTCAAAGAGGTCCAGGAACGCCTCCGGGTCATCCTGGGGACCCATCTTGTGGAGGGGAAGGGCCGTGGTCGGGACCGACGATGTAGACGCCCGAGCCTCCCGGTCTATCCAGCTCCGGAACTGCTCGCGGTCCTCGTGCTGAGTCTGGAGGAGGGCCTCGAAACGATGTTGTTGATGCTCCTCCATCTTCAGCAGAGCCTCTTGATGTTGTTGATGGAGGCCCGCGAGCGCGTTGATAATGTCCGCAAACGGCGATGCCAGAGGTGGCCTGGCGGCGGCCTCTCCTTCCATCCCGGGTTTCGGCACCAGTGTGATGGATAATAGGTTCGTTTGTGTATGGATGATGGAAGGAGACACGGGGTCGGCAAATACTGGGAATCATGCACTTTTATTTATGGGCTTTTTCCCCCTTTAAGGTGCGTAATCACGCTCAAACAAAGTTAACTCAGAAATATCAAAAAGGCAAAATAAACAGTAGACAATAATTCTCTTCCCGCTGGATACAGCTTCACTGGACACGATTCCAATAACACCCTTCCCGCTGGATACAGCTTCACGTGTCAAAGTTTCAGCAACACTCCGATCACTGATCACAGCTTCTCACGCGACGTGCACGAGCTCCCAGCCTCTCTCAAAATGCTGTCAGCACGGCCCGCTTATATGCGGTCTCCTCACGCCAATTACTGAATCACAAACAGGTGTTTGTTATTTGAACTTGACCCACTTACTCACCGCTCGGCTCCGCCCTCGCTCTCCCGCTACCGACTTCGCTGAACCACGCCCCCCTCGCCACAATACATTTTAATATTTACTTGCTTTTACTTACATTCACATTCTTCGTGTGTGTCTGTGCGAGTGAAAATCATCCAGACCCCCAGCGATAACGCATGGGAGATTGAGAGCAATGTACCGTTTCCGGAGACCACCCTTCCCCCTGGTGGTCGGGAGCATTTCCGTTGTGTTGTGGCTATTTCGTTGTGTTGTGGCTTGTTTCCGTTGTGTTGCGGCTTGTTTCCGTTGTGTTGTGAACTTATGTTTGCTTTTTGAATTTCGTTGTGTTGTGCACTACTGGGCTACTGTAAGGTAGACCCAATCTGACCTGACGATCATAGAAAAATTCGATGAGACAACAAAGTATTGCGGATGTAAATAACGTAACAATGTGGTTGTTGCAGGGTTAACTGTCTGCTATGAACTCGAGACAAATAAGCAACCAGGCCCGTGAAAACAAGCCCAAAACAAGCACCTTTTTAGACAGTAAAAGAGCTTTTTCTACGGAGCCCCCCTAGGTTCCGGGAAGAGAAAAATAAATAAACTGTGTGCACGGTTTTACAATCCGTGAGGACGGATAGTTTGAAACTGTGGGTACAGATTGTCAATTTACATCAATCTGGACAGAATGGTAAACTGTGCCCAGTTTTGTAAAACTGCACACGGTACAGTTTATTTTTCTTCTGTAATGAAGCTTGGCTGTCCATCTAGTGAAAAATGTTGGTACTGCGGCCAAATAAAATCTTACTGAAAGCTCATTTTTTGAGCCTAATATTTTCAACCTAATATTTGGAACACAACTTCTTCAGATTTTTGGCTTACATTTTCTTGCAGTTTTAGAGTAAAATATATTTTGTAATATATATATATATTTTATAAAATATAAATAATTATATTTTTACATTGTTCATTTTCATAAACTCAAACTTGTATAACTTTTTTTCTGTTTAACTTTCATAATTTCATAATACTTCACTTCAGCAATAATATGGCAAATGTCTTCTTTAAAACAAGACGAACCATAGGTCTACATTCCAAAGCATTCTTGAATTACAACCATTTAAGTTTGAATAGTGATTTTCATGTCTATGCGAAAAAAGGAGGAGTGACAGTTAAAGGGTTAAACGATATTAAACTATATCTAGAATATCTAAAATATAATTAATATATAAAAACTCTCCTACAGTCCAGTCACCATCAGTCGCAACGGTCGCGACTCGTACGTATTTTCATTTAAACGTCACTCACTAACGTTTTCCTAACCAGAAAAAAAAACGATTGCCCTGCTCTGCCTCTGATTGGCTAGTACTCATTGCCATCTGCCATCAATTCCAGACAGTTTATGTGAAGGAGCTTCTCCTGGTCTGACCACAGGCCAAAGACCGGTCTGCCCTCGAAGAGCGCACCCCAACCTGTGTTGGACGCATCTGTCGAGATGACCTTTCGGTACGAGACCGCTCCAATCATAACACCCCGCTGATACCAGTCGGCTGTTAACCAGGGCTGCAGAGCCGTAATACAGGTCTGAGTCACTCTGATTTGTTCGCAGCCAGCAGCCCAAGCTCGGCGAGACACACGAGCATTGAGCCAGCGTTGGAGCGGGAGCATGCACTGTAAGCCCAGCTGAAGCACTGCTGCAGCTGAGGCCATACAGCCCAGCATCCTCTGGAATGTCTTCAGAGGGATGATGCTGCCCTTCCGGAAAGACGCGGCTAGGTGTCGAACACGGCG